>NC_050453.1:30238132-30574799 GCF_903995425.1 Onychomys torridus
AATCCTCCCAGAGCCATACAGAACATCCTTTCATGGGCAGCATGCTCTATGTAAAAATGCAGCCAACTTGTCCGTGAGCAGACAAGCAGCAGCCTGCCACAGAACAACCTCCTAGATAACGCAGTGTGGACACTGTGGAGGGGGCGTGTCAGTTCTGTGTTAGGCCTCTGTGAACGCAGTAGATCTACCGAAATAAACATGCTCATCTAGGAAAGTGTTTCAAAATGTATTCATGCCTGTTCTAAGTATATAACAATCCATTTTAAATAACAACCCATTTGTGATTTCTCTTATGTTCTTTTTGCAAGCATAAAGTATGTGCTCACTCCATGGATAAAGGACAAGAGTCTCCCTGGCAACCTGTGATTTGGAGAAAAACACACTCTATGAAGGATTTTAACTGGTAACAACAGCAAAGTTGTTCAGAGAAATCCTTCTACTGAAAACTTTTTTTTTCAAGTCAGGGTTTCTCTGTGTAGCCCTGGCTGTCCTGGAACTCGCTCTGTAGACCACCTGCCTCTGCCTCCTGAGTGCTAGGATTAAAGGCATGGGCCACCACTGCCTGGCTGAAAACTTTTCTTAAAACATGCATTATACTTATTGGAAGGAAGCAAGGGAGGGAAGGAGGGAGGTAGGGAGAAAGGACATAAGGAAGGAATCTTGCCATAACTTTGCATTTTCAGCCCTCTGTGTAAGCTTCCTGAGTGCTAGAATTACAGACATGTACTACCATTCCAAGCACCTTTAAAATATATTTTTTAAAGATTTATTTATTTATTATGTATACAGAAGAGGGCGCCAGATCTCATTACAGATGGTTGTGAGCCACCATGTGGTTGCTGGGAATTGAACTCAGGACCTCTGGAAGAACAGTCGGTGTTCTTAACCTCTGAGCCATCTCTCCAGCCCCCTAAAATAATTTTTAAGGCAGAGATGAGCTGACTAGATAGTAAATAACTATTAAGAAAGTCTAAAATATGGAGTCTCAGGCCAGGTGAGAATCAAAGTTGCTTTTGACTTGCCAGCATGGCCTCTGGCCACCTGAACTTTAGTCTACACTGCAGGAGAGGAGGAAATAGACTAGAGCAGATGATCATTCCTAAAATAATTTGGGACAAAATTCTACAACTTCAGGGTAAGCCAGAAGGCACATGTTCATATCACATAGATTCAGAACTAAAAAAGAATGTTTAATTACACTTTTAAATTGTGTGTGTGTGTGTGTGTGTGTGCGCGCGCGCGCGCGCGCGCATGCATATCATGGTGTACATATGGAGATCTGAGGACAATCTGAGAGGCTCCATTCTTTCCTTCTACCATATGGGGCCCGGGAATCAAACTCAGGTCGTAAGACTTACCAACTGTCATCTTTATCCACTGAGCCATCTCACCAGCCCTAGAACTTAAATATTTGAACTTGAATAATCGCCCATCCCTCTAGGAAACAGACAGAAGCAATAGTTCCTTCTCAGGAGCAAAGCAACTTTATTCTGTCCCTCAAGTAATTCAGCATAAACACACAGCACACACCTATCATACACATTCATGCAGTACTCCCACACATATACACAAAATAATAACAACATAAAGGTAGTACAGGAGACAGGTGGAGGGGTTGCATCAACATAAGGAAGAAGCAGAAAACACCAAAGAAGAGAGAAAGACCCACAAACCTATAAATACTTCAGATTCTGGTGCTATGGGTTTTGAAACAATAATTCAGAGGGGAAATAACTGGAAAGATCACAAAAGATGACGAAAGATGCAATGACGAAAAAGATAAATAAGGAAGTTGTTGGGGAAGGTAAGTTGATAATGTGACCCCTATCGAGATATGGGGTTACAATGAAGATGGGATTCAGGAAACTCTGAACTGTGCATGTCTGTGAATGTGTGAATGCTGAGAAACCAGGAGGAGCAGGTTACTCAGTAAAGAGAACTCCATCTTGAATTTGTGCATTTTTAAGAACCTGTGGAAAATCCAGGTGGAAATGTTCAGAGAATAGACGAGCAGATGGTTTTGTAGCTGTGGTAAAATATGACCTAGACAGAAACATGCAGCCGCATCATAGGAGTGGACAGAATCTCCCAGTGCTAACAGGAAAAGAGAGCCCGGGGACAGACGGTGCTAACGATGAACACCGGAGTTAAACAAATGTTTGCAATGATTTGGATGTACTTAAACATTCAAAGGAGGTGTAGGTCTTTCTCCTGCCCCCAGAAAGCCATCCTTAAATACCTCTAAGCACAGATACCACCTTAAATGCAGCTCGGGATACTCACACTCCTTTTCAGAGCAATGGACATATAAAATCAGCTGAAATTCCTGGACTCAGGAGTCTATTTAAGTCACCCAAAAGACTGCTATTATTTACTACCCATTTTCAGTTAGAAAAGAATCAGAAGAGAAATCAGAGAAATAAATTAAGTCAGTGGAATATATACTACTACATGCATTTTATTAACTATACTTATAAAGGCTAAATACTTCAAATATTTATTCACATTAAAATATATCCAGTTTAGGTTGCGGGTTTAGCTCAGTGGTAGAGCACTTGCCTAGCAAGCACAAGGACCTGGGTTCGATCCTCAGCTCTTAAAAAAAAAAGACAAAAAAAATATATCTAGTTTAAAAATTCATTCCTACTCAACAGTATTTGTCAGCATATGGATTAGAAGTGTAGCAGAAAATGGACACATTTTAGAGTAATAAAATCCAACAGAGTTTGTTTCCTTTTATTGTCTATTTGTATGACTGGTCAAGATACTCAACCATCCTATAGAATCAGTTAAGAACATTCACTCCTCACAGATCAGAGTTAATAACAACTGTTCCGACAATTTTTGTTTTTATTTGGCTCCAGTCGACTATGAATCCCAACTTCTCAGGTGACCTTTGGTAGCCTGAATGAAAACCTAAACTTGTCATGACAGGAGCATGCAAAGTGCCCATCACAGTGACAGCTGTCGTAGGGTTTCTACTGCTGTGATGAAACACCAAGAACAAAAAGGAAGTTGGGGGGCTGGAGAGATGGCTCAGTGGTTAAGAGCACTGGCTGCTCTTCCGGAGGACCTGGGTTCAATTCCCAGCAACCATGTGGCAGTTTGCAACTGCTTGTAACTCTAGTTGTAGGGCATTGGACAACATCACACAGACGTGCATGCAGGTGGGCAAAACACCAACGTACACAAAATAAAAATAAATAAATCATTTTTTTAAAGACAAGCAAGTTGGGGAGAAAAGGGTTTATTTGGCTTACACTTCTATATCACTGTTCCTTGTTGAAGGAAGTCAGGACAGGAACTCAAGCAGGGCAGGAACCTGAAGGCAGGAGCTGATGCAGAGGCCATGGAGGGATGCTGCTTACTAGTTTGGTCCTCATGGCTTGCTCAGCCTGCTTTCTTGTAAAACCCAGGACCACCATCCCAGGGATGGCACCACCCACAGTGAGCTGGGCCCTCCACCATCAATCACTAACTAAGAAAATACCTTACAATTCCATCTTAGCTTTCTCAATTGAAGTTCCCTCCTCTCAGGTGACTTAAGCTTGTGTCAAGTTTAAATAAAACTAGCCAGAACACTGGAATATATCACTCTCATGATGAATGAAAGCTATAGATATTTATTACTCATAAAGGGATTATAGAGGCTGGGCTACGGCTCAGCTGGTAAAGTGCTTGCCACACAAGCATGAGGTCTAAGTTTTGAAACTCATCTTAAAAACTGAGCATGGTGGTTGTGCACTTATAATCCTAGCACAAGGAAGGAGGAGACAGGTGGACTCCTGGTGCATGGACAAACAGTCTAGCCAAATTGGTGAACTCCAGATTCAGTGAGAAACCCTGTCTGAATAAATAAGTCAGAAAGTGATAGAGGAAGCTTCCTAATGTCAACCTCTGGTCTACACACGCATGCATGCACACACGCACACATGGAATTATAGCAGCTATTTTCTTACTCTCACTGACTTAACATCAGATCTCCTAAGAATCAATGATGCCTCTCGGTGTAGTACTGAAGGACTTTCCCAGTTTTACAGTTGTTTGGTGGGCTCCCATGCGGCAAGTGGTCTACATTTGGCCCATCCCCACCTGTGCACTAATCCCTACACTGAGCTTCAAACCATTTCAAGAATTAGAAAGGGATTGTAAAGAAAGGGTAAGGAAGCCAGCCACAGAGGGGAAAATACCCTATTCTATAGGGGCTACACAGATATTAAGCACTCAGCTATTTTGGTGGTACAGCTTTAAGAAATGGCTTGACGGATTTTTTTTTTTTTTTTTCATTTTGAGTTAAGTAGTTTTTGGACCTTTTTAAACATACAGCTTAACTTTCAACAATGATCCCTAATGTTAGGTACTACAATAATAACTACATAAGTACAAAAATCATCTTTCCAATAATATATCTCCAAAATCAGAATCAAGAAAGATGAAGAAATTAAAATTTCATTTCCAATGTATTTAATCTATTCTCAGAACACTGCAATTCATAAATGTGGACACTGAAAATTAAAATGTCATTTTCATAACACTGGAAATCAATTTTCAGAAGAAAGTTGTTATTAAGTCATTTATTTCCTATAAAGTTTGATTTTCTTTTCTTTTTTTTTTTTTTTTAGCTGCATGTTCAATTGGTTCTGTTTCTTAATCAAAACTGAAGAAAATCAGTATGGCAAACAATAAGGAAATAAGAATAAAAGGTACAGGTGGGGCTCTGTGCTACAGTTTATCCACCTCATAGAAAAGTCACGCCATACCTTGGACAGTTGTCCTTTAAGGCCCGTATGTAAGGCTTAGTCCCAAGCCTGTAGAACCCTGTGTTTGGGTGGCATGGGGTGCTGGGAGGTCTTTAGGTCACAACTTAGAAGAGGTGTGAGGACAGCAGGCCCTTCTTTACTTTTCTGACCTGAGGTGAACAGCTTCCCCCACCACTCAATATCCCATCATCATGTGTTGTATTGCTGGAGCCCAACACAATGAGGTCAGTCAGTCAGAGGATAAAAGCTCCAAAACTATGAGGTAAATTAACCTTTCCTCTTTATAAGATGCCTTATCTCAGGCACTTGTTAGAATAACTTGCTAACTAAAGAAGCCAAGTGTAACAGGAGGGAGGGATGAGGAAGGCAGAAATGTCTGCCAGTGACATTGCTCCTTTATATACCAAGCATTTTCAATGACATAAAGCCATTCATTCATTCATTCATTCATTCATTCATTCCTTCAATAAATATTTGTAGGACAGTTGTGAACAAGACAGACAGACTGGCTTCTCAGTATCACAGTTTTTCCCTACAGTTTCTTTTCTTTTTTCATTTTCCCATTCATCATCTTTTATCAATCAGTCATGTCGTCAATACTCACTTGGACATGCTAGTTCTATGAATAAAGATCAATAACAGATCACACTAGTGTCAAGCAACTTAAACTTCCTTATTAATTAGATCAAAAGTCATAACTTGGGATTGGGGATTTAGCTCAGTGGTAGAGCACTTGCCTAGCAAGCACAAGGCTCTGGGTTCGATCCTCAGCTCCAAAAAAAAAAAAAGTCATAACTTGAGGATAGAAAGGAAATATTAAAAAAAGGCAGATAAATTTGAGTTTGTCATTTAGTAAGTCACCAGAATGAGAAGAATCACTTCCAGGTCTTATCCAGCCTCCTGTGTTTTCATTCTCATGCCTTCCTGGTTTTCAGGTGTTAGAATTTGTTTTAGTTACTGCACAAGGCAATGGGTTCCACCATTACATTTTCATTTCATTCAGCACTGGACTTGGCTCATCTTACAGCGCTGTCTCACCCTACCCTCTTTCCCTCTTCGCGTTGGCCCACTTCCACACTATATTCCACTTGACAATGCTAGTGTCTTCTCAGCAGCACCACCTGGCTTAAAATTTGGATGAGGCTTCCATCCCTCTGCTCCCATCCCTTCCTGCCAACTCTGCCAGGGAGCCACAGTGGAGCAGTGTGCTGCCCACTCCTCCCCACTGGGTTGCGCTTTTTATTTCCCCACACTTTACAGTTGATATCATTTTCTTTTTAAAAATTATTTTTTAGTTAGTATAAAAAATAGTGATTCCTAGTGACATTTTTGTATCATTATACTCTGTTCCTTTTTCCACTCCTCTGCCCTCCCCAATGGTGACTCATGGTTAGTCCCATTCCCTGCCCACAATAGTCTGTCTGCTTTTGTGACATGTATATTCTTTGATGCCCTCTTGCTACCTACTCTCTTCAGTCCTTTCACCTCCACAGTTCCCTTTCTATACTCTGTCCATCCATCCATCCATCCATCCATCCATCATCCATCCATCCATCATCCATCCATCCATCCATCCATCCATCCATCCATCCATCCATCCATCCATCCATCCATCATCCATCCATCCATCCATCCATCCATCCATCTATCTACCTATATTCCACATATTAAAGAAAGCATATGATATCTATCATCGGTCTAGCTTATTTCACTTTACATAATGATCTTCAGTTCTATCCACTTTCTTGTAGTTGTCAGAATTTCACTCTTTGTAGCTGAATAAAATTCCTCAAAGAAAGCTATCTCTTCTTTGTAATTTCTGATGTTCTCCCAATCTTTCTCTCTTTGGAACAGTGTCTGTTCTTTGTTATCTTGGCTTGTTTCACTTACTGCATCACAGTGAGGCAGTTTCTCATCCATCATCTCACCCCAGAAGTTCCTAAATCTTCCATTCTTGACTTGGACTGTCTTGGAGCTTTATTATTAATTAATTAATTAGATTTTTTTTGAGACATGATTTCTCTGTGTAACAGCCCTGGCCATCCTAGAATTCACTCTGTAAACTAGGCTGGTCTTGAACTCACAGAGATCTGCCTACTGAGTATTGGGATTAAAGGTGTGTGCCACCATTGCCTGCCTTATTTTATTTTTTAAGGCGGGGTTCCATGTACTCCAAGCTGACCTTAGACTCCCTATGTAACCTAATACAACCCTGAACTCTGATCCCCCTACCTCCACTTCCCAAGTGCTGAGATGACATATATGTGCCACCACCCCCAATTTTATACAGTTCTGGGGCTCAAACCCAGGCCTTCGGGGCTTCATCCATTCTAGACAAACACTCTACCAACTGAGCACATCTCCTGCCTGCATTACTCCGTGTCTGCTAATCACACACACTCTTTATTTCCTAGTCATACCTACTGCAACCATAATTATTCAGATCATTATTTTAGTAATTAAACTTTTATAAGTTGTAGCCGCCAACTTATTCAAGCAGAATAATAGCTCTTCTCAATTTAAGACAGGATTTCCTGCCTTTGTGTCTTTCTTTGTACTCATTCCTTTGACTAGCATTTTCCCCCAGCTCATCTAACTGGGTTGGTAATTCAATCTATCCTTTATCATCAAGACCAAACAACTCCACAAAGCCTTCATTTTCACAAGAAATAACTTCACTGTCTTCTGACGTTACAGTGATTCATGCATCATTACTTCCTTTCTCCCAAAGCCATGCTTATCCTTAGGAAGAAGAGTTTATGCTCAAATAGTCTTAGGTTTTAGTGAGAAATATAAAAAATGATAGAGTATGTAAAAACTTTTCATCCCCGTCCCCCCACCTCAAATAATCACTTCCCAAGACTATGAATATCACTTTGCTATTCTAAATCAGGAACAAATCCCAGATCAGTTCCAAACTATTCAAAAAATGTTACAATATTATATTGGGTCACTGGAAGAGAGTATGCTGTGATAACCCAATCGAGAAACGGGAAATCAGAAGTTAGTGGCCAAGTCACATGTAATGTTTCAATGGAAGAGACGACATAACTGTTATCTTACTTCTCTTTCCTACTGCCCAGCTGGCGAGCTGTGTATTGGTCCCCATAGTCAACCAACAGCAGTTGTCGAGAAAAGACATTCACTTTGTTGCCTATAAATAAATCTTCCACGCGCAGGTCCTCATACTTGGTCCGCTTTAAGAAGGTGCGACGGTTCTTTACATCATGCTAGAACCAAACACATGAGAATACTTATAAAGAATGTTACCCTTACTGGGAGGTAGAAACAGTTTTCAGTTTATCTTACCAAAGATAGCTACACCCTTTTGCTTTTTTTACTACACATACAAATCATATTTTATACTATAAATCTCTATTTCTAAATCCAATCTAGTAATAATAAAAATATATACTTCAAAATACCCTGAGTAGACTTATTTTAGCCAAGCACTTTCAGCACCTATGAACTAGAGACAGTCAGATTCTCACATTCCTTATTTTTACATACACATCCCAATACTAAATAAGCTCATTAAAAATTGTGTTTTAGTTAAATTATGTGTATACTTGTGTGTCTCTGTGTGAGTATGTGCATATGAGTGCAAGAGCAGAAGCCAGAAGAGCGTATTGGCTTGCCAGGAGCTGGAGTTACAGTTGTTGTGAACTGCCTAACATAGGTGCTGGGAACCAAACCCGGGACCTGTAAGAGCAGCAGGCACTCTTAACTGAGCCATCTCTCTAGGCCCTCCACTCCCAAATAGGATGAGTTTTTAAAGGGATTATCAATGAAGGAATGCAAAGACCCTCTTAGATCCTCTTCAATTTGACTTTTTATATAGATACCAACTTTCAATAATAATATCTATGACTATAAGAACCATTTACCGCCGGACGGTGGTGGCGCATGCCTTTAATCCCAGCACTCCGGAAAAAAGAAGTCCAATAAAAATATATCTTCAGATAATAGTTGGTTACTCCTACACCTTTGTGCCACTATTGCATCAGCGTATCTCACAGGCAGGTCACCTGTGTATAATGAATGTGTGTATCTCAGTGTGTGTATGCATTTCTTGTGCTTTTTTTCTTTGGCTTTTTGTTTGTTTGTTTTGTCAGATTTTGATTTGTTTATATTTTGTGTTTTAGATGTCTGTATTCTAATGAAAGAGAGAAAGAAAGGGTGTGGTGGGGAAGTGGGGAAAACCTGGAAGGAGTTGGGGGAGGGGAAACTGTAATCAGAACCTATTGTATGAAAAAACTATTTTCAATTTAAAAAAAAAATATATATATATATATATATATATATATATATATATCTTCAAATGCAATTTCAAAATCAACCACATCAAAGGCAGTCTTATTCTTCTTCCTGTCCCATATGAAATAGCTTTGCTATTTTGCTATCAGTGTGTAAGCTCCCATGTATGAGTAGACTTCCAATGAACGTGCATGGAATCCAAAGGTGAACTTCAGGTCTTCTTCTCAGGAACTGTGTACACCTTACTTTTATTTATTTGTTTTGCTTTTTGTTTGGGGAGGTTTTGTTGTTGTTGTTGGTGGTGGTTTTTTTGTTTGTTTGTTTGTTGAGACCTTTGCGCCTTTCCTGGATCTCACTCAGTAGACCAGGCTGGCCTTGACCTCACAAAATCCGCCTGCCTTTGCCTCCCGAGTGCTGGGATTAAAGGCATGTGCCACCACCGCCCTGCTGTTGTTGTTATTGTTTGTTTGTTTTAGGACAGAGTCTCACTATCTAGCTCTGGCTGGCCTGGAACTTACTATGAAAACCAAGCTGGCCTCAAACAAAGATTGCCCTGGCTTCTGCCTCCTGATTTCTTGATTAAAGATGTGATCCACTACACCTGGTTCAACTTATCTTCTGAGACAGGACCTCTCACTGAACCCGGGGCTTATCCACTCAGCTCGACCATCTAGCCAGCAAACCCCACATCTCTACTTCCACAGGCAGGCACCACCTCGACTGACATTTTACCTGACTGCTGAGCATCAGACTCAGGTCCTCATGCTTGCACAGCAAACAACTGAGCCATCTTTCTAGCCCTCATTTACCATTTCAACAGATCCATCTGCGGGGTAATACAGGAGCTCATAGCGTCGGAGCAGTGAGGCGTTGGGATCATACCACTCTGCAACGAAAGCGAACCTCTCACTCTGATTCTGTGAAGAAAAGAACTTTATCACCATCATACAGCACATAGCACTCATGTAAGTCATACAAAAAGAAAAGGAGGATTTCCAAATATTTACACATGCCAGTCTTTGCTATTATAATGAATTATTCTCCTTAGAAATTTGTTCTGCTAGTTTCTGATTAAATAAACTTAGGTCTTCCAAAGCTGAATTTAATCTTTGTTTCATGGCCATTCAATTGTCCTAATTCAATCAGCAATCTTGGATCACGAGCTCCTGATCTGACTACTTTAACAGTTCACAGTTGTTCTGAAGTCAGGCTTACTTAAAAACTATCAATAAACCATCGAGACACTCCCTTGTTTTAATATCCCAAACTTGGGAAGTTAGCAAGTTTAAACTATTGTCACTAATGTAGTAAACACCTTTTCTCTCCTTAGTAATTTTTTTAAGGTTTATTTACTATGTATACAGCATATATGACCAGAAGAGGGCACCAGACCTTATTACAGATGGTTGTGAGCCACCATGTGGTTGCTGGGAATTGAACTCAGGACCCCTGGAAGAGCAGTCAGTGTTCTTAACCACTGAGCCATCTCTCCAGCCCCTCTCCTTAGTATTTTTACAGCAGTATCTGTGGCTGCGTTCCTGCTGAGCAGCACCTGCCCTGATCCATCTTTTGTTAGCAGACACCTTTTGCTTCCCTTGCAGCCTTCTATGTGAATCCTGTCTAGGAGTTTCCCAAGGATACAAAGGCCTATGCAAAACCTGATTCAGGAAACCCAGAAAACAGTGGTACCTGAGAAATCGAGGAATTTGCACTTGGCATTGTATTGTTGGGAGCTCCTTTCAAGTTGTTTTCAGCATATGGAAATTAACTGGCTAAACTGTACTGGAGAGAAATAAAACTGCCCTAGGCAAAGGGTTAGTACTTCAGTCCTTCTGCAGCCATGATAGGCTAAATTCATTCTTAAGATGCCTGTGTGTCTTCATTCCACGGCGTGAACCCACACACTCATGTAGCTACCACACAGCTACAAGTATCATTTTGTAGAAACCTACTGTTTCTACAAAAGTGTTCACCTCTGAGAAACAGAAGCAAGACAGGTTTTCTGTGTACTACTCTCTGATAAGTAAACACCAAACAGAAAAACTGACGAGAACAATTTCTACTATTTCCAAAAGTTTCAAGCACTCCGAAGCTCTTAGAGTTTTGACCTAGAGTTTCACAATAGAACCTACAGACAAGGAAAAAGTATCCCTCCTGTCATCTTGAAAAAGTAGCCAGTTTATTCTATAACCATGATTCACCTCAATGAAAATATTTTTACAAATACATAAAACAATCATGGAGGGCTGGAGAGATGGCTCAGAGGTTAAGAGCATGGCTGCTTTTCAAGAGGTCCTGAGTTCAATTACCAGCAACCACATGATGGATGACTCACAGCCATCTATAGTGGGATCTGATGCCCTCTTCTGGCATGCAGGTGTACATGCAGATAGAGCATTTATTAGATAGATAGATAGATAGATAGGTAGGTAGATAGATAGATGATAGATAGATAGATAGACAGACAGATAGATAGGTGGTAGGTAGGTAGATAGATAGATGGTAGGTAGGTAGGTAGGTAGATAGATAGATAGATAGATAGACAGATAGATAGGTGGTAGGTAGGTAGATAGATAGATGGTAGGTAGGTAGGTAGGTAGGTAGGTAGATAGATAGATCTTTTCAGAAAACCATGGAATTGCTACTCACAGATGCAGAAAAATAACTCCCAAGCCAGTACTGTTTCCTTTATGGAGTAAAGAGTTACTTATAACTTATAAAGTATTATTTATAAATAACACTTTATAATAATAAGTTATTATAATATATAATATAAATAACACTATATAATAATAAGTTATATATATATTATATATATATACTTATAAAATGTATTCAAACTTGGTTTACTTTCTACCTCCTGATTTCCTTTTGAAGTACACACACTGTCCCTTCTTGCATCTCACATGCATTTGGGTATATGAGGACAGGACATCTGGACTTGGCACAAGGTGGGCTTCACTAAGGTTTGCACGTCCCTTCCAAACCCTTCTCGAAAGTTAATTTCCATTGTGATGGCAGGAAGCATTAGAACTCTTAGAGATGTTCACAGGGAGTACATTAGAGAGTCTCCACGCAGGTTAACGCATCAGTGCTGCTTTGGGAGTGGGTGTCACAAAGGGAACTCTCCCACTCATCCTCTTTGATCGTCCACTATGGAACAAAGATGCTCTTCTACTTCCCAACCCTCACCACAATAAGCCAAATAAATATATTTTCTTTATAAGCCACCCAGTCTCACATATTTTGTTAAAACAGCAGAAACTAGGGGAGAGTCTGATTCTTCCCACCCTCTTTTCCCCAGGCCACATTCATTTTCAAAGCTTGTAAATTTTACTTTTTGACTTCACTGAGGCAAGTCTATCATTTTCTAAGTGATATCAATGCTTGGTATCATTTTATTCAAATCTTTTATTTTACAGACAAAGAAATTGAGACCCAGGATATACATGAGAAGTATAACATCACAGAGCTTGTCAGGTGACTGACTGATCCAAAGCCAGAAACGGCACTTCCACTGCCCAGCCCCTTCCATGGTTCTGGCCTTGCAGGTGAACTCAAGGAGAACCTCATTCCAGTAGAACATATATAGATACCCTGAGTTTGTTCTGTGCCTGATGGTCACGGGAATAATTTTTCACTTCCTCTTCATTGAAAATTTCAGTTTCTCTCAGAAATACTTTGTAGAAAATATTCAAACATTACATTGTATCAAAAAATATTCTGGTTTTTTAAAGTCATTTTATTTTGGGTGGTGGTGGTATTGAACCCAGGCTCACTCACTGGCTAAGCCCAAGACTGTTCCTCGAAGAGACTTAATCAGGAGGAGGAGGATGGTGATGGAATCCTGTGTTTCCACACAACAGCCATTTATTTCTACCTTAGTCAGAGCAGCGAGGATTACTTAAGCATCATGAGGAGGCCTGTCATGCGCCCTCATGGAAGGAGCATGTGAGGAGAAGCCTCAGATCCCATCTGAGAGTCTAGCCACTAGATATGTCCTGTGCATCCCCTTCCAGTTGTATATACTCAGCCCCATCACCATAGGATCCTGGGAAGTGAGGGGTTAGAGCACACACAAAGTAAGTAGCAGGTAAACTGAAAGGCCATGCCTTTGCATCTAGGAAAGCCCAGACAATCATAGATGTTCTACCGAAAACTCAGGTAGCAATTTTCTTTTGAAAATTTATAATTTAATTGCTTAAACAATGATTTGTTTCATAATTTGAACTTACAAAATAGGCAAGGCACTACTGAAAAAGTCATAACACTAATCAATATGAAACTACTATTAAAAAATTATTGTCATGAGAAATTAACTGCTGTGTTTTGGCTTCGCAAAGAAATCAAAGGTGTTATGAAAATAGCAAAGCCTTAACATTCATACAATTAATGTAATTTCATTTTATAGATTTTAAATGTTATTTTACTCTTTAGAGATTGGACCTTGGGCTGGAGAGATGGCTCAGCCGTTAAAGGCTAGGCTCACAACCAAAAATATAGAGATAGGACCTCATATAGCCCAAGCCTGGGACTGATCCTCCCTGCCTCTAACCTTCTAAGTCCTGGGCTTACAAAAGGATGCCAACATGCCCAGCATAAATTTTAAAGTCATATTATGCACTGCACTTATTAGTAGTAGATTTGTCTAAAATACAGTCTGATGCCACATAGCTACTCTAAAACTAAAAAATAATTATGGGTAGGATAGTGGGGCCAAACAAGAATCTAAGGACTCTATCTATCAGGGCTTATGACAAAATAACTTATACTTTATTTAAAAGGAATGAATATGTACAGATGAGAAAGTGTTTTAGTTCAAGGATTTCTGGTATTGCAAATAAAGCATGCAAAATTGTTTTCAAAGAAATTACCAGATTTTTCACTTAATGCCTCACAAGTGAAGTGAAATCTTAAGGAATAATTGCATTCCAAGTCATTTCTTTTATAATTTTTAATTAAAAGATTACATTCCACAGGGCGGCGGTGGTGGTGGTGGTGGTGGTGGTGGTGGTGGTGGTGGTGATGGTGGTGTACACCTTTAATCCCAGCACTCAGGAGGCAGAGGCAGGTGGATCTCTGTGAGATCGAGGCCAGCCTGGTCTACAAAGCAACATCTAGGACAGGCGCAAAGCTACACAGAGAAACCCTGTCTCGAAAAACCAAAAGTAAGAAGATTACATTACTCCTTCTCCCACCAACATTTCCCCAATTGCTCTCAAATTTTATCCTCTTTTCTTTCGTTGTTATTGTTACATATACATATATATGCATAAATACAACCTGCTGAGTTAATCCAGTGTTGATTGTGTGTATATGATTTTCAGGGTTGTGTGTGTGTGGGGGGCAAAACAGCTTGACCACACAGCTGCCATTGCAGGCTTAGAGGTCCAGACACAGCTTCTGTGACAGGCTTACCGGCAGGCTGTTGGGAACCAAAAGTTGGATAGCTGTGCCTTGACTTTTCTTGCTTGGATGATCTGGCATAACTGCACCCATTGAATTGCAAGAACAATCACTCCCGGAAAAACTACAAAGTGTACTTTTAGATTAAACATCCTGGAGTATGTTTGATTGATCAGTTGTTCAAAGCATCGGACCAAAGAGACCTCTCCCTAACCCTTTTCTAATTGATTGATCGGTTGTTCAAGCATTGGACCAAAGAGACCTCTCCCCAACCCTTTCCTAATTGATTGATCTGTTGCTCAAGCACTGGACCAAAGAGACCTCGTCCTGAACCCTTTTCTAACAATTTTTCATCTCCCTCCCTTCCCCTCATATCCACCAGTATATAAGCTTGCTTTACTTTGCAATAAATGAGACCTTGACGCGACTCAGATTGTCTCTGTCTTTCTTTATGCGCCTGGTCTCCTGGTCTCCTTCCTCTCTCGCCCCCATTGGTCTTTCAGGAGGTGCCTCCTCGGGTCTGACCTAATAACCTGGCCTGCAGGACGGGTCAAGTGGCGCCTCAACGTGGGGCCCGAGGCACGGTGGCCTACCGGATGACGGATAACGGAGCTCCGGACAACGCAAGGTAGAGACGCCCAGACCGCACCACTCGTGCAACCTGGGAGAGTCTTGATGTAAGCATAGTCGTCCCATAAGCCATGGGCAAAGGATTATCAAAAGAGGTTCTTTTTATTAAAGAAATGAAGGACAATCTCAGGGAGAGAGGACTAAGAGTTAAGAAAAAGGATCTGATAAAATTCTTCTCTTTTGTGGAGGAGAAGTGCCCTTGGCTGGTAGTTAATGGCCCAGGGATTCACCCACTAACTTGGAATAAGGTTGGAAAAGACATCAACAAATTACTTAAACAGGGAGAAGATATCCCAGATGCTTTCTTTAGCTTTTATGGTGTGATCAGAGATATTTTAAAAGAGGCAGAGGGAGACGGGCGTGCTTCACATTTAATGGCCCTTGCAGAGGATTTTCTCTCAGACTCCTCCTGCCCAATGCCCGATAATGAGTCGGGAGCCGCGGCTGCTGCTCCGCCAAAGAACGAAAGTAAAACGGAGAAGGCTGCTTCACCCCTGGCAGCTGCTCCGCCTGAGACTAAATGGGACATTGAGATCACAGGCAGCCCCGTGGCTGCCTCGGTCTTGCGCACCCCCTCCCTTATTGATGAGCCTATCCCTGCCGCTGAATTAATCCCTCCTTTGTTAAAGCCTCCTGGCCCGATCAAATCCTATAAAATGATTTATCCTGTCATTCATAAGAATGCAACAGGCGATGACTGGCTTGACCCTTCTTCAGAAATCAGGCTGGATGAAGCGGCAGCATGTTAGAAAAGAGAGAGATATGCTCCCTCTCCCCTCTTCTGATCCCAAGCCTTTCTCGCCAGCCGCCAAACAGGCAAGAGGAGCCTTCACTGGCACTCTCTGCCTGCCTATGTTAGTCCCGCTCCCTACGCCCCGAGTGCTCCCATTCGTAGGGAGACAATGACAGGACAAATGGGCCCCGCTATACCTGGAATGCAGGGTCTCTTAGAGACCAAGGAATCCCTTCTAAACCAGATCACCAATTTAAAGGATGTCCTCTCTATGAAAAGAGAATTGAGAGATCTTACCTAACAGATAGAGGGGATGATCGGGTGTGAGGGTGAGGTCGGCTAGAAATACCCAGTTGTGTTGTTGGTGATGAGGATCAGACTCAGCACTTCATGCATGCTAGGCGAGTGTTATACCAACTGAGTGACATCCCTAATTCAATGATCACATTTTTAGCATGCAAAATATATTAACATATGCCAGATAAAAAGATAGAGTTGCAAACAGTGAAAATTGCCATCAGTTTGAATTCTTCAAATGGCAGAATCATTTTAGCAGCAAGATGCTGACTAGAAAAAAGCAGGACCTGAGAGGTCTATGTGACTAGTTATCTGCAGGGTAGCACGGTGGCCTGGGTGTTGTCACCACACTGAATTTATGATCTGTAAACTAGTAAGGGTGCTGTTGGCCTTCTAGATCACTACTTTGCTTCAGAGAAAATTGTAACAAGAAATCAGTTTTAAAACAGCAAACAAATAGGACAGAATATGAATCTTTTTTGTCTTTAATGTCTCATGGTTGCTGGTATACGAAAAGTGATCGTATGAGCTGGGTTGCTAAGGTAAGACCAGTATTAAGATTGCTAAATAAAACATAAAACTAGCTACACTAATAATGCAGATAGTAAATGTGCCATTGTTTATAACATTTGAAAGTTCGACACTCTTGGGGGCTGAAAATGACAGTGACATTGCAATACGAAATGTACTGTCAGAGTACAGACTGCAGTTCACCTTGCACAGCCTCCCTGCTGCCTGAGAGGACCTGTGGAAACATTTCCTTCCCTTGCTAGTAGTGCCTTTGGGAGAAGAGAGTTACAGAACAATAAAATCTCATGGATGCAGGGAAACCCCAGTCAGGGGTGTTATTTTGTTCTTGGGCTGCAGAGAGCACCAAGGTGGCTCAGGCCCCTGTCTGCACACCAAGCCGATAAAATAACTTGGAAGTCTGACGACCCGGTTTGGATAGACCAGTGGTCCATGCCTCAGGAAAAAGTTCAAGCTGCCCTCCAGTTGGTGCAGGAACAATTAGAGCAAGGGCATCTTGAGCCTTCCACATTTCCATGGAACACTCCCATGTTTGTAATAAAGAAAAAAACTGGAAAATGGAGGTTGTTACAGGATCTTAGGGAAGTAAGTAAGACTATGGTCCCCATGGGGGCGTTACAGCCTGGATTGCCATCTCCTGTGGCCATCCCTAAAAAATATTTTTAAATTTGTTATAGATATTAAAGATTGTTTTTTCTCTGTCCCCCTGCATCCTCTGGATTGCAAACGATTTGCCTTCTCTATACCTGTTGTGAATCATGTTGGACCTAACCCCCGATTTCAATGGAAAGTATTGCCCCAAGGTATGACCAATTCACCCACACTATGTCAAAAATATGTAGCTCAATCCATTGATCCGGTGAGGATCCAGTACCCTGACGCTTATATTATACACTATATGGATGATCTATTAATAGCAGGGGAGTCCGAAGAAAAAACACAATATATAGCCCAAAAGATAATTACTTTACTTCAAGGCTGAGGATTCTATATAGCCCCAGAAAAGATACAGACCCAATACCCCTTCTTGCTTTTAGGATATGAGTTACATCCAGACCTTCTTTATACCCAGAAAATTCAGATCAAGAGAGGCAAGCTCTGTTGTCTTAATGACTTCCAGAAGCTTCTTGGGGATATCAATTGGCTACGACCTTATTTAAAAATAACCAAGGGAGAAGTACGTCCCCTCGAAGATATTCTCAAAGGGGACTCCGATCCTCGGTCCCCCAGATATCTTACTGTAGATGCAGAAAAGGCACTACAAAAAATTGAGTCAGCCATCACCCAACAATACATAGGATATTTTGAGCCAGCCTCACCTTTATATTTGATTGTTTTTTCTACAGAACTTGCCCCCACGGGCCTGCTTTGGCAAGAACCCGTGCCCTTACTCTGGGTCCACCTTCCTGTTGCAAAAAGAAAAATCCTTCCCATCTACCCCTCGTTGGTTTGCCAATTGATCATGCTGGGGATAAAAACTTCCACATGATACTTTGGGTGAGACCCTGATGTCATTATTATGCCATATGATAAGGAACAGCTTGAATGGCTGTGCACCCATAGTCCTGATTGGGCTATCCTTGTTTGTACCTATATAGGGAAATTTGATACACATATGCCCAGTAATAAACTCCTACAATTCTTTTCCCTTACTTCTTTTGTTTTTCTCAAAAATACCCGAATGGAGCCCATCCCAGATTCCCCTGTGCTTTTCATAGATGGGTCACAAAATGGCAGGGCTGCCTATGTCTTCAATGGCCAAAAGAATGTTATAACAACTCCTTTCAAGTCAGCTCAGTTGGTGGAGTTATATGCTGCACTTGTTGCCTTTAAAGATTTTAAAAATTGCTCCTTTAATTTATATTCAGACAGTCGATATGTGGTAGGGGCTTTACAAGCTCTGGAGATGGTCCCATTAATTCAACCTATTACTTCTACCTTCCAAATGTTTTCTGAACTGCAAAAATTAATCCGACAGAGGTCATTACCCTTTTATGTTGGCCATATTCGTGACCACACAGGCCTGCCTGGACCTTGGCTCAGGGAAATGAGCTTGCTAATTCTGCTACATGTTCTATCTTAATTTCTCATCTGGAACATGACCAGATAGCAGCCGCTCGTGAGGCTCACTGCCTTCATCATCTCAATGCTCAAACTTTGAGACAAAGGTTCTCAATTACCAGGGATCAGGCTAGGGAAATTGTAAAAAGCTGTAAAAACTGCCTGATGCTCCTACCTGAACCCCATTATGGAGTAAACCCCAGAGGGCTTATACCTGGACAAATATGGCAGATGGATGTCACCCATGTTCCCTTTTTTGGTAAATTAAAGTTCATACATGTTACTGTAGACACCTTCTCTGGATTTATTTGTGCCTCCGCTCACAGTGGAGAAGCCACTAGAGATGTTATCAATCATATGTTACATGCCTTCACAGTGCTGGGCCAGCCAAACGGTGTAAAAACTGATAATGGCCCGGGATATACTAGTAATAAATTTAAACAGTTTTGTTTACAATTAGGAATTAAACACATCACTGGAATACCCTATAACCCTCAAGGCCAGGGTATTGTGGAGAGAGCTCACCAAACTTTAAAAAATACTCTTAGTAAACTCGGCTCACAAGAGACACTGTTTCCCTTTAAGGGGAACCAAAAGGCTCTACTTTCTCATTCCCTTTTTGTGTTAAATTTTTTTGACACTGGATATTTTTGGAAAATCTGCGGCAGAACGGCACTGGCACCCAGAAACCAAACAAGGGTATGCTCAGGCCCTTTGGAAAGACCCAACCACTGGAAAATGGGGCAGCCCTGATCCAGTTATTATTTGGGGAAAAGGGTCTGTATGTATCTATGATTCCAAGGAGAATGGGGCTCACTGGCTACCTGAGAGACTGGTCAAGCTATATACTGCCCCAAAAACCCAATCTAAAATCGATGGCCAAGATTAATGATCATCACTGTTTATGATGTCCAGGCCTTAACCCTGAGACAAAGATTTCTCTCTCTCTCTCTTCAGGTGTGGTTGAAGCCTCCTACAGAATGAGGAATTCTGCCCTTACCTGCCTTATCATGTGGCTCACGCTGATGCCTGCTGTTGACACCAACTACAGCCCTCATCTCTCAGTTCAACAAACCTGGCTTATTGTGAACCCCAATACTGGAACCATTGCCAATTCCACTTCCTCCAGCACATTCCCAAAAGGGGCATGGTTCCCAGACCTATATGTAGATCTTTGTGATATAGTGGGGGAAGATTGGGACACCCCCCCCCCCCCGATCATTTTCCGTCTCCTCCTCACCTTTGGTCCTTGGGCTTTTCAACGGTTAACTTAATTCATAAAAAATCAGATGGATTCGGCTCTATCAAAAACCGTCTCAGTACACTATCATCGTTTAGAAATTCCAGATCAAATTATCAAAACGGGTGAAAGGCTAAGGTTCAGCACACTACAAACGTAAAAACCACTTAGGCTAGAGGGTACTCAATGACGGGATTAGTATGGGGCCTGTGCTGGAGGCACAACGTACAGAGGTCGTCAAGACCAGCTCAACATGGCACATTGCCAGACACAGGACGCACCCCATATAGCCTAAGACAGGAGCCCTCTCGAGTCATGACCAAAGCCTGCTTTGGCCATTTTAAAGAAAAAGGGGGGAATTGTTGGGAACCAAAAGTTAGATAGCTGTGCCTTGACTTTTCTTGCTTGGATGATCTGGCATAACTGCACCCATTGAATTGCAAAAACAGTCACTCCCGGAAAAACTACAAAGTGTACTTTTAGATTAAACTTCCTGGAGTATGTTTGATTGATCAGTTGTTCAAAGCATCGGACCAAAGAGACCTCTCCCTAACCCTTTTCTAATTGACTGATCTGTTGCTCAAGCACTGGACCAAAGAGACCTCGTCCTGAACCCTTTTCTAACAATTTTTCATCTCCCTCCCTTCCCCTCATATCCACCAGTATATAAGCTTGCTTTACTTTGCAATAAATGAGACCTTGACGCGACTCAGATTGTCTCTGTCTTTCTTTATGCGCCTGGTCTCCTGGTCTCCTTCCTCTCTCGCCCCCATTGGTCTTTCAGGAGGTGCCTCCTCGGGTCCGACCTAATAACCTGGCCTGCAGGACAGGTCAGCAGGCAACACCCAGACCCAGGAAGAGCCATAAGCTGACCCCACCCAGGGAGGGCCTGCATCTAAGGGGAAGCACCTGACACCCCAAACATCCCAACCATTAGATAAGGTTAGATAAGGTGGCCAGATGTCCCCGAGTCTAGCACACACCTGTTTCTGTTTTACAGAAACCCCTAGACAGATGTCAGCCAATCAGGGTCCTGACCCTGGAATTCCCCTCTGCTATGATAAAAATTCCATCTTGCCTGAGCTCAGGCCTCTCTGCTCTCACCGCTGCATCAGACAGACAGAGACCAAGCCCAGAGCTTGAAAAGAAAGGCTCTTTGCTTTTACATATAAGATTCAGTCTCCATGGGGGTCTTTTAGGGGTCCCCACAATCTGGGCATAACAGGTTGACTACTTGATACTGGATAACCAGTTAGGGGTCTCATCCCCAAGGAAGACGAATTCTTCCACTCTCAAGTTAGTCATTATAAATTATAAGACTTCTCAAGAGAGGGTGTGTCAACACACTTTTCTGGTGTAACAGAATCCCTATTAAAATTCCCTATGCTTTTTCAGGGCCTGGTATCCTGGTAAAGCCTCAAGAGGGCAGAGCAAAATTAAAATAAGGAGTAAGTTTAGCAAATACTGACAGCATCACTCCTAAGGACCGAAAACTTAGAAATGCGATCAAGGGAGAGAATGGGGCTGGAGGAGGTTGTTGCTGTTTTGGGGTGAGGTACCAATTACCACTAGCTTTTAAAGACCAACAAGAGCCACTGCTCATACTTGGCTGCTTTTATTAGGGTACTCAGTGCTTTCTAAACTACTACTATTTTAGCCAACCTTTTAAAATCTTATTTATTTCTCCAAGTGATTGGAATGAAATATTACATTGTGTGGGAGTGAAATGCGATAAGCTGACATTACATCATCCTGGTTTCATACATTTATAGTAAATAATCTTCAAAACATACCTATAATTGGAGGCACACTTCACCCACGTGAAAACACACCTACAAATGTTAGGATCCCGCCCTCACTCCTGCACATGTGCAGTTTGGGGTCTTGCATCTTGTCATCAGTGCGAGCTGGCGACTAAGTACTCACCTTAAAAAGCCAGACGCAGATCCCATCCTCTCTCTCTGCTCTCTCTCTCTTCTCTGCTCTGCTCCCCACCACCACCATCTTTCTCTCTCTCCAGGCCTGGCTCTCCTCTTTCCCCTCCACCTCCGCCCCTTTTCCCTCCTAATAAAGCTCTGAAAACTGACACTGGGTTCTGTCGTGACTGTGACCTTTCCACTTGGCTCAGTAACCAGCGCCTCCACCAGCGCCTCCACCAGCGCCGCCACCAGCACCATTTATCATCCTTTCAACAACTGGAAGCACATTTCGTCCACGTGAAAACAGGTTCCAATGCTCACAAACAGCTGGTTGAAGCCAGACTTGGACTTTCAAACAAAGATGCGTCTGATGCCAAAATGCACTGAATCAAAAAGAAGACAAATAGATTGAAGAGTTCTGAATGAGCAAGGAGAGCAAAGGGAAGGGAGACAGAATGGCAGTCTGCCTAGACAGCACTCTGAAGAAAACAGGATATAGCCATAAGAGGAAATCAGCAATCACTAACTATGGACAATCAGTTTGGCCTTCACACGGTTGGGCTTGCCCGGCGGACCGCCTAACTATTTCCGGTTCAGAATAGCCATCTCCGGGTCAGACATCTCTCGGGACTGGGACTCTGTGGCTTTACATGGTTGCGTAAAGTGCGCGCGCAGCCATGCAACCTACGCGCATGCGTGGAGTACCCACACGAGTTCCTGTACGCATGCACGGCCCAACCTTTATAAAGCCGGTGCCATCTTGCATGAGCACCCCACCCCTTATCTCCTTACCCACGTGTGTTTCACACAGGCCTGTCACCTCTATCCTCTTTAATAAAAGCTCTCCTGTGGTCTTGTCGTGTTCGGTACATGTTCCTCTCGAGGTTAAAGCGCCGCTTAAAAACTAACATTTTGGTGCTGTGCGGGAACGGGCACTTCCGGGCGCTCTGTGCCTGGAATCCCAGGAACCAGGACGGAAAGTGCGCTACACAAAACTGGAACTCTGCTCCGTTCACGACAGATCACTCTCCATTAGCCTTGTCGCACAAATCCGCATGCAACACCGCTACTGATTGGTGAGTTTTCCCCTTTTTGGCTAGCGTAAACAGTTTCCTGAATCCGTGAGAATGACTGGTTATTCTTGAAACCGGGGGAACCCCTGGCCACGGTCTTCACTGGCTACAGCCCCCATTGCAGGCCCAGATTTCCAGCCACCTCCCACGTCTGCAGCTTGAGATATTTTTCGAGAAGGGACCACCACCGTCGGTTGCGTCCTGGGGCTGTGTGGAATAGGCACGTTCTTGGCGCCCGACGGGGCGGCTGAGGGTGTTAAGGGCTCCCGGGGAGTCTGCCTCACATGGGGGGGGCGCTTATCGGCTGATGAGCTGATAAGGTGGTCTGTGCCCGAGTAGATCCAAGTCCAATCTCTGGGGATGCCCAATATCTGACCTCTGGATCACGGTTTTTTGTTGCTTGTTTTTTTTTTTTTTTTAATTTTTTGTTTTTGCCTCTCCGCTGCAGATATGGGAAATAAGGTTTCCAACTCAAACAGCCCTAATTCTCCTTTAGGCTGCCTTCTTGAGGCTTTGAAACCTCTTACCTTGATGCCTTACTTAAAGATTCCTAAGCTTATCCGTCTGTGTACTAAGAAATGGCCCAAATATGCTTTAGAAAATAATAAAAAAATGGCCGCCGAGCGGCTCCTTGGATCCCGATATTTTACGGGAGTTATCTAATTTCTGCCAGCGAACAGGCAAATGGAAAGAGTTGCCCTATGTCATTGGCTTCCTCTTTCTCAGTGCTAAGCCTTCTCTTCTGGACTCCTCCTCTCCTGCTCATGTGCTCCTAGCTATGCCTAAACCTGATGATTCTCTGACTCTAGATCCTGCTAACGAACCTCCACCTATCCGACCTCCGGCTCCCACCCCTACTCCTAGGGCGTCTGTTCCTTCAGCTCCCCTTCCAGATTCTTCTTCCTCGGCAGCAGCCGCTTCCAGAGGCCCGGCTCTGGCTCCAACTTTCACTCCACCTACTACAGGCTCTCAAACTGCTAAAGTGCCTGATTCCAGCCATCCAAACCCGTCCACTGTTCTCCCTTTGCGAGAGGTGGCTGGTGTGGATGGACTGATTAACGTTCATGTTCCATTTTCTCTCGCAGAACTCTCTCAGATAGAAGCTAAGCTGGGTTCTTATACTTCTAATTCCACTTCCTTTATTAAACAGTTTCAAAATATAACTCAATCCTATAGTCTCACTTTTCATGATATATACATGATACTTTCTAATAATTTACTTCCTTAGGAGCACAGGCGAGTATGGGAACAGGCTAGAACTCATGCAGATGAAGTTCACCAGACCAACCCCTCACATCCTCCAGGAGCTGAGGTGGTTCCTGACCAGGAACCACACTGGGATTCTAATACTCAGCGTGGAAACCTGGCCAGAGATAGGTTTATTACCTGTCTCCTGACAGGCCTCCATAAGGCTGCCCTAAAGCCAGTAAACTATGAAAAACTGAAAATGATAATTCAGGATAAGGACGAAAATCCGTCTCACTTCTTAGAGCGGCTCACCAAGGCTCTACCTCAGTTCACTAGCTTAGACCCGGATAGCCCTGAGGGCAGGCAGCTCCTAATGACCCACTTCGTCTCACAGAGTTCCCCGACATTAGGGATAAACTTAAACGTTTAGAGAATGGCCCTCTGACCCTGCAGGCAGATATGCTGGCGATAGCATTTAAGGTGTACCATGGGAGAGATGAAAAAGCTCAAAAGAAACATTACCAGATGCTGGCAAACACTGCCCAACCGGCTCCCCGAAAGCCGTCTGGTCCCTGTTTCAAATGTGGGAAGGAAGGCCATTGGGCCCAGGCTTGCACCATTGCCCAACGGAGGGCCCCAACAAGGCCTTGTCAAAAAGGTTGCCAAAAGGGTCACTGGTCAGCTGACTGTCCTAATGTCCCAAGCGACATTAAAGCCTCTTTCAATTTCTCCATTTGAACTAATGTATGGAAGACCAGTTCTAGCACCAGGTCTTTTATCCAACCCTCCAGCTGTTCCAGATAGCCTGTTAACTCCTCTCTTATGTCACCTAAGGTCTATCCTATGGAGCTACACAGACTGGTCATTACCCCAGCCATGTGACAATCATTGTCCACCTCCAATCCACATCGGGGGCCAGGTTCTTCTCTTTCCTCCAGGCCAGTGCCCTTTACCCCTTTCCCCTAAATGGCAGGGACCCTTCAAGGTAATTCTTGTGACTCAAACAGCTGCTAAACTCAAGGGCTTTCCTCACTGCGTCCTCCTGTCTCATCTAAAACCTTTTATCTCACCTCCATCCCAGAAAAATCTCTCCTCATATACAGTAAAACAAACAGGGCTTTGCACTCTCAAGCTCCAGAAGACACCAGGATCCACTGCTTTGTCACCAATTCCAGAGGAATAAGGTATCACCCTTTCCTTCCCAACTAGGGCCACATAGAGCTGGAGGCAAAAGGGACCATCAAAATATCCAGGCGGTAAGGATATAACAATCTATCATTGTTCAGTACTCAACAACTGGTCACCTGTGTATCCCAAATGCTAAACAAGCAGGTGCCTTAAATAAACCACCTCGAATAAGGCTTGTCTCGGGTAAAAAACCAAGCAGAGTACTAAAACATGACAGCCACCTTTAACATGTCTCCAACCAGACAGACCAGATCTACCTCAGATAAATGTCTTGTCTCCAACCAGACAGACCAGATCTACCTCAGATAAGTGTCTTGTCTCCATCTGGACAGGCCAGATCTACCTCAGATAAATGTCAACTCCAAAAACAAAATAATGGTAAAGTGCCACTTAAAAACTAACAGATGCCATTCCTGATAATATACACAAAGAATCTATGTCAGCACACACAGAAATACCTGATCTGCCAGGAGTGGATGTGAGCCTTTAATACCCAGCAACCAGGAGGCAGACACAGGAGGACCTCTGTGAGTTACCCTTGTCTATATAGCAAGTTCCAGGTCAGCCAAGGCCACACAGTCACACCCTGTCTCAAAACAAAAACACTCAGAAAACAAATAAACAAACAAACGTTCTTGATGATCCATGGTTATTGTAGCACTATTTACAACAGCAAAGTGATTGTCAGTCTAGTATCTCTCAACAAATAAACAAAATGAAGCATGCATACATAATGGAGTTTTATTCAACCATAGAGAAGAATAAAATTATGTTGCTTGGTGGGTGAGACTGGAGACCATCACATAAAGGGAAATAAGCCAGAACCATAGAGACAAATATTGCATGCTTCTTTTGTTTGTGGAACTCTGTCTCTGTCTCTCTGTCTCTGTCTCTCTGTCCCCCTCTTCCTCTCCCCCTCCCTCTCCCCCTCCCTCTCCCTCTCTCTCTCTCTCTCTCTCTCTCTCTCTCTCTCTCTCTCTCTCTCCATGAAGCTCGAAAAGGACTATTTGGGAAGAGAAAGAACACGAACAGGAGGGCAAAAAGAAAGACAAAAAACACAATGGAGAATGAATGTATTAAAGGGCATGATGGGCTTGAATTAAAAAAAAAGTCATTATTAAGCCCATCGTTTCCTAAAAATTATATGAATCTAGGGAGTGATAATTAGTTCATGGAATAGAAAGGCTTGCTTTAAAAAAAAAAAAAAAAAGCAAAATTTAGTACAAACAGTAGTATGGTGTAGTACTGTGAGTTCAAAACTCCAGTGGGTGTTTGGCAACGCCTTGACTTCACCTTCATAATTGTGAAGGGTATGCTGGACCAGAATGACATAGCACTAGCAGTTACTGAGGAACGCGTCTGGAGTAACAGTACTTGGGAATTTTTGGCTCCAAAACAGTAACAGAGAATACTATCCTAAATAACCTGTTTTTCAAAGAAATTCATTCAAGAAATTATATGCCAATCATCAAATATATGCCTGATACAATGCTACACTTGTATTTCCTGAAAGTGGGAAGGATAGAAACGTTAATGCTGCTGCTTGCACATTTAATAGAAGTGAAAAAGATCACTGTTAAAAGAGAAATATTGAAAGCTATTTATATGCAAATATGATTGAACTGAAGATGTTTATAAAGCTGAATAAGATGGCTGAAGGAGCTTAGACTTAACTGAGAAAAGATGCACTGCTAGAGTTCAAAATTATTTTAAAAATCAGAAAAGCAAGGCTGGAAGATAAAATGTCTGCTGCACAGCACAGGGACCTATGTTTGGATCTCCAGAACCTACATAAGAGCCCAGTGTAGCAGCAGGCTTCTGTAACTCCAGCACCAGGAAAAGGTGGAGATAGGGCGATCCCTGGAGCTCACTGGCCCAGCAGCCTAGCAAAATCAATGAGCTCCATGGTCAGTGAAAGGTTGAAAAAATTATTCGAAAATAAGGTAAGTGTGATAGAAGACACCAGTATCAACTTTGTCCTCTGTACATGTCTTAAGGCATTTGCATCCTCATGCCCATGTGCATATAAACACATATAACATATACCAAGAAATAAAATGAAATGTATACAGAATTTTGGAATGGATATATAGTCTTATATTATTTTCCTATATATTGAAAAGTCTATTATAATGATGGCTTCATACTGTGTATGTGGGTGTGTGTAAACCAGATATCAATGCTGAATGTCTTCCTCTATTGCTTTCCACATTTTTTTTTTTTTTTTTTGACACAGGATCTCTCACAGAAGCTGGAGCACACTGATTTGGCTACACTGGCTGGCCAATGAGCTCTAGGAACCCTCTGTCTCTGTCTCTCCATCCTTAGGACTACAGTTGAATGCCCACCTCACACAGGTTCTGGGGATTCGAGCTTAGGCAGGTACTTCAATGACTGAGCCATCTCCCCAGCTACCTACTGCTGGGGATGTCTTTCTGTATGTTGTGAATGTGTTGCTCTGATTGATTGATAAATGAAACGCTGATTGGCCAGTAGCCAGGCAGGAAGTATAGTATAGGTGGGATAAGAAGAGAAGAGAATTCTGGGAAGTGAAAGGCTGAGTCAGGAGACACTGCCAGCCGCTGCCAAGAATAGTAAGATGTAAAGTACCGGTAAGCCAAGAGCCACGTGACAACTTATAGATTAATAGAAATGGGTTAATTTAAGATGTAAGAACTAGGGCTGGAGAGATGCCTCAGAGGTTAAGAGCACCAACTGTTCTTCCAAAGGTCCTGAGTTCAATTCCCAGCAACCACATGGTGGCTCACAACCATCTGTAACGAGATCTGGCTCCCTCTTCTGTATACATAATAAATAAATAAATAAATAAATAAATAAATAAATAAATAAATGAATGAATGAATGAATGAATAAATGAATAAGATATAAGAACTAGATAGCAAGAAGCCTGCCACGGCCATACAGTTTATAAGTAATACAAGTCTCTGTGTTTACTTGGGTCTGAGCAGCTGTGGGCCCGGGAGGGACTGGAGAAAATTCCAACTATAACCTACAAACTTTAAACTACTGTAACAATAACTTCACTTTATGATCCAATGTACATCTAGCAAAATTACTGAAAATTTTCTTGCAACATATTTTCTGTTGTATTGACCATTTATTTATTTGTTTGTTTATTTATTCACTCATTCATTTTTTTTCTATATGCACTGGAATTTTGTCTGCATGTGTGTCTTTCTGAGGGTGCTGGATCCCCTAAAACTGGAGTTCAGACAGTTGTGAGCTGCTATGTGGATGCTAGGAATTGAACCCAGGTCCTCCAGAAAAGCAACCAGTGCTCTTAACCACCAAGCAACCTCTCTAGCCTCTCAACCTTTTATTTATTTTTTAAAAGATTTATTTAATATGTATACAGTGTTCTGCCTGCATGCCAGAAGAGGGCACTAGATCTCATTATAGATGGTTGTGAACCACCATGTGGTTGCTGGGAATTGAACTCAAGACTTCTGGAAGAGCAGCCAGTGCTCTTAACTGCTGAGCTATCTCTCCAGTCCAACCTTTTATTTTTTTTAACACTGATAATGAATTAACCAGACTGTTTGTATAACCTACAAAACAAGGCCAAGAGTTTTCCTATTTCTATACAGTCTTCTCCCACAAGGCACATCTTCTCTTTACCATTACCTCTAAGGACCGTGAGTGTGTGTGTGTGTGTGTGTGTGTGTGTGTGTGTGTGTGTGTGTTCGTGCTCCCAATAGGAACCAGGTAACTTATCAGCTACTAATATACTTGTACCAAATTCAAAACAAACTAAATGGGAAATAATTGTATATACAAAGAACTGCAGGATTAATTTCTGAGAGACATTTTAATCATGGCTACTAACCCACCATGCATATGCAATGGCTAGGTGCCTGCTACGGTGTGAATGTTTGTATCTCCATGAAATTCTTATGTTACAAACCTAATAATCAGTGTGAAATGTTATGAGTAAGTGCAGTCTTTGAAGACTTACTTCCTGTTATGGAAAAAAAAGATTTTTTTGTACATTGTGAAGATATATTTTTGCCAAGGCACCTTTTGATTGGTTTAATAAAATAGCTGACTGGCCAGTAGCTAGGCAGGAGGTATAGGTGGGACAGAGAGGACACTGAAAAGAAAGGCAGAGCCTTGGGAATCTTGAGTAGACACAAAGGAAGCAAGATGAGTATGTCATGTAGAAAAAGGGTACTGCCATATAGCAGAGGGTAGATAAGAAATATGGGTTAATTTAAAATGTAAGAGTCAGCTAGTAACAAGCCTAAGCTATCAGCCAACCATTTATAATTAATAATAAGTCAGTGAGTGGTTATTTGGGAGCCATCTGGCAGTATTTAAAAGCAAGCAAGCAAACAAACAAACAAAAACACCCTCTGCCTACAACTACCCTTACACAAGTGGCCTCAGAAAGCTGCCTTACTCTGGTCCCATATTGGATTGCAGCAAGAAAGCACTACCTATAAAGAAAGAAATAGTCTTTGTCAAACATTGATTCTATTAATGCCTTGGCCTTGAGATACCTGCCCTCTAGAAATATGAGAAATGAATTCCTGCTGTTATGAGCTATTTTTTTTATAGCAGCCTAAACAGACTAAGATACTGCCTGAAAAAAGAGGTGACTGGGACTCCCAAGTTCAGTGATCACAAGAACACATAAGCTTCTCATTTAAATATGTAGAAAAGTCGTGGATGGTACTATTGAGGTGGAACTGCACAGAACAGAGTTCCACCTACAATTCCCATTTGAAAAGGAAGCACTCTTTCTGAGAACACATCTAAAACACTGCTCAGTGAAGCAACCATGATCCCTCAGTGAGGTGAAGGACTAACCATCAAGAACAATCACTTCTACAGAACTAATTTAGCAATGAAATGTCAAGTATTAAATACATAGTATGCTAATGTTTATTTTACTTGAACCTGTGAGTCATAACTCACATCACTTAAAATTTTCATCTCCATGATGACTACTTTATTTAAAATTCCCTGCAAGCTTATCATATTCATTATATTTCCCCATTTTCTGAAGGACTGAGAATGAACTTTTGTATAGTTCTCCTCCCCTACTATGTCACAGTTCACCCATTTTCTACCAATCAGTACAAGTTTAGGTGCAGTGCTGGTGGTACAGTGGTGAGAATCGCCGCCTCCTGGGGCAAGCTATTTTCATACTTCATATAAATAAATAAACAAACAAACAAATAAATGTAATTTAGATGACTTTAAGGAGCTAGGATATCCTGGACAAACATTTATTATGTATTTATTTATTTTACAGTACTTGGAATTGTACTAGGCCTTATACACGCCAGGCAAGCACTCAACTGCTGTGCCACACCCCAGGCCTATTAAACTGAACTTTTAAAATATTTGTATTCTTCATGACTGGGTTACCCTCCCTCAACTTCCATCGGTACTGATAAAAAGAGAAGAGAGGGAGAGACTGCCAGAGTGTAGTGCATGCTACTCCTTGTTCTTCTTATCAAAACTCAAGATTAGTTTTCTGCTTTTATTAATGTAACAAAAACCCTTGACTCAGTTCCCATAAAATATGGGGATGGCATGGAGCTCATCCCTTGAGATGACCATTAGCAGACACTGTATAGAAAGATTAATAATGGATAAAATAAATAGCTTCTTGACTTTGTCCTGGGCCCTGCATGAGAGAAGGGGTGTGTATAGAAGTAAAAACTGAAGTCAGCTTTATCCGAATTCCAAATGATGAAATTAAGATAAATATGAATGAAACAAAAGAAAAACAGTACAAAAATGACCCAGAGGTAAGCTTGGTGATTGGCAGCTACAGTAGGCTAGGATCGTCCACTCCACAGAGGCTAGACTCACCCAGCAGACATACCTTCCTTAGCTGTCTGTCTGGGAGCTGGTTTCTAGATTAGGTTAGTTAAGGTAGGAAGACTCACCCTAAATGTGGGCAGGACTATTCCATTAGGCTGGCATGCTGACCTGAATGAAAAGGGCAAAAAGAAGCTGAGCACCAGAATTCATCTGGTGCTGCTTCCTAACTGCAGACACAACATGACCAGCTGCCTCAAGCTCTGATGGCCATGACTTCCTCACTATGATGGACTGTGTTCTCCTACTACAAACCAAACTAAATCTCTTCTCTAAGTTACTTTCCTTGGGTATTTTTTCATAGCAACAAAATGTATAACTGACATTGTTACCATGCCAAAAGCCACAGAGTGCCGGCCTAAGGATGAGCACAGGTCTGACTTGTAAATCTGAGATCTTACAAAGAACATAAAAATATTGGTCAACAATGTGCTTAGATTTTAAAGACAAAATGGAACATTGAATCACTGGGTCAGTGAACATTATAAATAAAAAACAGGATCAAGAAGGTCATGATTAATATGTATCTTAATCAGGATACACACTCTTGAGAACAACAAAAACTGTATCTCTGGGGACTAGAAAAGAACCTGGCAAGCTAGGTGCTCAATACATTTTCCAGTATAATGAATAGATGGACAGATGACTAGACAGAGAGATGCTAGAAAAGAGTGTCTAAAAGAGAAAGATCAACTAAGACTAGCTACTTTAATTCACGTCTAAGCGGGACGACAGCAAGGATGACCGGGAAAAAAACCCACATGTTAAATTAGTAATTAGTAATAGAGCAATGAGAGGCAGGGAAAATCTGAGGATGGGAGAGAGAGAGAGGAGACACACACACACACACACACACACACACACACACACACACACACAGACACAGAGAGAGAGAGAGAGAGGGAGAGAAGACAGTACAGTTAGGCCTACTGAATTTGAAGGTACAACTTCTTCCATTTAGACATACATGAAAGTGTAGCTTCCAATAACTGGAGCAACAGATTAAGAGCCTAGGAATAAAAATATATTAAAATAGACAAAAGTTAATAATTTCTTGAACATTCTCAAGAAATTTCCACCCCTCTCTGCAAAAAATGACAGCAGCTCTGAGCCCTTACACGAGGTGGCACTGTAAGTTTTTGCCATGTAACACTACACAATCCTTGAGAGCCCTAGTAAGTTGCCATTTTCCGGAGTAAGAAACTGGACGTGTGCCGGGCGGTGGTGGCGCACGCCTTTAATCCCAGCACTCGGGAGGCAGAGGCAGGTGGATCTTTGTGAGTCCAAAGCCAGCCTGGTCTATCAAGCGAGATCCAGGGAAGGCGCAAAGCTACAGAGAAACCCTGTCCTGAAAAACCAAAAAAAAAAAAAAAAAGAAAGAAAGAAACGGGGGGAACTGGATGTGCTGCTGAAGGCTGAAAGAGAATCTCAGTATTTCTACCTCTACTCAGTGTTATGTTAGCTCATTCGAGTTCTATTACTACAGATGACTGTAATGTATGTACAATAATATACATGTATTTACAATAATACACACTATACATAATTCTAACTAAACACCTATTTTTTCAACAGAAAAGTGAGATTAAAATAGTTCAGAGATTCAACTTATTGTTCTGCCTCCAAATCTACTTTGATTCTTAGAAGACTCAATGTCTATTTTATCTCTTTCAGTTCAAATATAGACAGACCTAACTGGATACTCAATTTGTGTCATCATTATTCATTCCAAAAACATTTATCAACTTCTTCCCTTATACACAATTCTGTGGCCAATCCTGTGAATTCTAAGAAGCGATTTCTGAAATTAAGACATCAGGACCATGATGCCCCCCACATAAACAAATCCTTACAGTTCAACACTGTAAGGAAACCAACAGTGTAAAGAAGTGGCACTTTCCACCAGGCACTGGCCTGAAGCCTTCTGCATTCTACCTGGCCAGTACTAGAGTTTCCCTTTTGCAAAGGTGATTACAGAGCCTGCAGACAGAGGTGAACCCAGGCGGCTGGATTTCAGAGCACATGCTCTTAACCCCTCTCCGGAGGATGGTGAAATGCGTTGGTAAGATGGCTCAGCAAATAAGGAGCTTGTCAGAAGTGGAGATGAACTTAGTTTGAGCTCCAAGACCCATATGATAGAAAAAGAGAATGGACTCTAGAGAGCTGTCCTCTGATCCCCGTACACACACAGACAGACAGACAGACAGACAAACAGATACACACACACACACACACACACACACACACACACACACACACAACAACAAATGTGAAAAGGGAAAAGAAAAGATGAAGAGAGGCCTCAAAGAAAAGTCCGACTAGGCAGTCCATAGGCACGGCACTACAGCTTGAGTACTGGCAGCTACATCTTGTCATTTTAATCCTCCATTAGAGCAAAACCAGCTACACAGCAACAAAAATCAGGCCATGCTCTCAGACGCAAGTCTAACGCAGCACTGAATATACACATGTTTTAATACACAGTAGCATTTTATTGCTCTATTTCAAGTAAAAATATTTCACAAGCAGCAACAAGACATTTTTGCTCATACATAAATGCTCCTTGTTTATACCATACACAAATGGACGTATATGTCATAGATAAATGTCTTGAACTAGCTAAAAATTGACTTTCAGAATCTGCAAGTTTAGAATTGGCAGCTGCTCTTAATCTGTTTTAACAATTATCAGCTTCTCCGTGACTTCATTAGCCTCTGAGGCAGTAAAGGTACAGTTCAACAGGCTACTACACTAGTCTGGGCCTCTGGGCCTCTGCCGGCCCTGAATGACTTTATTCAGCTCCATCAGAAGTCGGCCGCACCTGAGAACCTGCTGCCTCCAGCCAGCTGCTTCCAGTAAGGCAGAGCAAAAAGTGGCTGCCGAAGAACAAACTTCATTTTGCCTCGAACATTCCGAGAACATAGTGAATCATTAAAAATTTATTACCAGACACAGTAGGCAAACAAGCCAGCAATTCCTAGCGCGCTTAGATACGGCACAGTAAGCACAGGAAATGGAAACATGGCAACCGAGCAAGATTGTGAGCAATAACTTGTTTTATACTTGTCTTTCACAAGATGCACTTCCAAAATCCAAACACGGGGGAAGCCGAGGAGACAGAGCTCCAGTTCAAGACCAGTTTTCATTGTATGGCTTAAAACAAAGCACAGCAGCACCAGCAGCAAAGGCGTGGCTTACACTCGGAAACCCCAGTACTCTGAAGGCAAAGGCAAGAGGATCATGAGTTCAAAGCCAGCCTGCGTTCACAGGGAGCGCCAGGCCAGCCTGGGCTATCCACTAAGACCACTGTCTTAAAAAGACAGAAAAAAAAAAAAAAATCAATATACGAACTCATGTGTTTCCTGAAGAGGTGATGCTAACATATGCAGGGTCACCCTCACTCTTATATTTTTTAAAGGGGAGAGTGAAGAGAAGCTGAAAGAACCATGGCCACAGTAAGTACCCATCCAGAAAAGGCTTTGTTTTTTAAACTTCTTCTTCTTGAACCCTATCCTTTAAAAAAAAAAACAACTCTTGACTTCTGAGGTCACTGCCATGTGAAAAATCAAAGTCACATGCTCGTATTAAGGGAAAGCTCTCTGAAAATCAAGGGCAAACACTGCTTCAGACGCCTTAAAGCAAACACAATTCCTGTGAAGTCTTTCCACACCAACTCCAGCCAAGGGGTATTCTGAACTTGTGATTTGATTTTCAGAGGCCCAGATATCAAAGGGACATTAACAATAAGGAAACCCAAGTGCAGATAAGTGAGTTGGCAAGAGCTTTGGGTCTTGTTACCCGGCCCAGCTTTACAAGGACCCTTGTTTCCTCGTGGGACAGACGAATTTCCCACAGTAAAACACTAGCTTGTCTTCTGGTACGCTTGTGCAATTAAAATTCTCCCTATAACCAGATTACAGGCTTCTAGAAGATTGTGACTATCATTTACTTCTTTTGAAAGTTCTTGGTGACATGGGTAGTTCTGAGGCGTGTAAAACATCAAACAAATACTGAATTAAAGGTCCAAAGAAATAAATAATACATTATAATCTTGGTAAAATGGCAAAAATAAAATATTCCGTATCCTAAAAGGTTCAAAAGTAATATTTGTAACTTTTTCATTATGTATTTCCAGGAAGAATCTAAAGATCCCTCTTTGCCCCTTGCTTATGTCTCCCCTGGCTAGCACCTTGGAGAACAGTGATATGGTGTTAGGTGACGCCAGGACAAGGACCACCCTTAGGACTGCTGTCGTCAACTAACCACAACACTAAAAGAGAAATGGATCTGAGACAAAACAGAAAGGCTGGCTCTAAATATATGTAGTGCAATAACTCTAAAGTAATCATATACTAGTTATACTTAATATTCAATTACAGAATTGACTCCAGTTGGGCTATAAACCCTGTGATAGCAAAGAAAATACCAATATAAATGCTATCTCTAAGCTCTGCAATCATCAAGGTCATAAGCACACTTGAGGATAAAAGTTAATGACTCTCTCTCTCCCCTAACCACTACACCATTAGGCCTGGAAATGTATGTGCTGGACATTTGCCATCTGTCCCTCCAGACCTTCAATCAGCTAGTCTATAGTCAGCACTGGGTAGGTGACCTACACGGACTTCACCAAAGGACTCCTTTATCTTGTAGCTTTCACATGGATTTGCTAGGAGACAATGGCCGAAGGTCTAGGAAGAGCACTGGGGCGGGGGTGTAGGGGGATATGTTTATTTTCCCAACTCCCAGGCAGATCCCATAGAGTTGCTGAGCTCCACTGAAGCCCACAGCCCCTGGCAGCGGGTCCCTCCACTCCAGCTGAGTCTGGCAGCTCCCATCATGCACCCTGATGAGCCCCCAGCAGCTCTCCAGTGTTGCTAGCCCTACATCTGCTGGCTGCTCCTACTCTGGCAGGTTCTCTAACTCCGCCCACACCTTTGCAACGCATCCCTTACGCCATTTCTTCCACTCAGGTTCATAGCTGTGTCCAGCTAGGCTCTAGACACGGTACTTGAGAAGCTGCCCTCACCCTACCTCTCCCTCCTCCCCCCATTTCACATTTGCAGTTCTAGAACATTTCACAGGGAAGGGGATAAGACTACTGGTGACTTGTGATTTTGATGTCACAGCCAAGAAAGCTTTGCTTGATACAATACTGCAGGATGGAGGCCTAGTCTTCATTCTAAGAGATTTCTGACTTGGGGTCTTATAGTTAGGTCTATGGATTTGCTGTTGTTGTTGTTGTTTGTTTGTTTTTAGCTACTTTTCATGTGTGATGTGAGTTCAGAGTCTAAATGGATCCTTGTACACAAAAATATTCAACTGTCCCAGCAATCGCTGTTCAAATACTGCTTTACCTCACTGAGTGGTGCTGGCACTTCTGTCAAAAATCAATTTAGCCCCAAGAGTTTATCCCCTGGGCTCCGAACTCTGTTCCACTACCATTCAGCCCATCCCTACGCCACATCACTATGTCTGGAGTACCGAAACTTCTTCATACGTTTCAAACCAGGAAAGGTAAGTCTTCTAATTTCATATTCTCAAAAAACTGTCATGGCTGGGGCTGGACAGATGGCTCAGTTGGTAAAATGATAATATGCAAGCATGGAAACCTGAGTTTGGTTCCTAGCACACGTGTAAAATATCTGACTATGTCAGCACGTATCTGTAGTTCTAGCACTTGGGAGGTGGAGATGGGTAGAACTCTGAGGCTTGCTGGCCAAGCAACTCAGCCTTATTAGTAAGTTCCAGCTTCAGTGAGAGAGACTGCCTCAAAAATAAGGTGGAGAGTAAATGAGGAAGACATCCTGTGTCAACCTCTCTGGCCTCTCACGTACACTCACGCACACATGTGTACACACTGTCTTGGCTAATTTGAGTCCTTCATGTTACCAAATCAAATTTAAGATGAGCTTGTCAACTTTTGCAGAAATATCCTCTGGGAGCTTAACAGGGATTGCACTCAGTCTGTCTACCCTGTTGGAATATTGAGTCTTCTAGTCCATGAATATGGCACATCTCTATTTCATCCCAATCCTGCAAGGTCTGTCTTCTAACTACTTGTCTGAGCAGACCTCCCACAATGGTCTCTCCTGCTTACTTTGTCTTAGTCACACAGATCCTTGTATTCACCTCAGAGTCTTTCCAACTCCCTACTTCCTACACCTAAGGCTCTCCTACTTCCTGGAATATCTTCCCTCCCACATCCCCATGGCTCATTCTTTCTCATCTCTACGAGAGTGATCCTGGTCACCTTCCTTGAAACTGTATTCGCCACCAGTAGCACAACTCAACTCCCACTACTCATTTTCCCTATGGCACTTAATCTCCTCAAGCGCAACAGACAGGATATTTATTGCTTATTGAATATTTCCCCTGCTAAATGTCTGTCTGGTTCAAGGATGCATCTGAAAAGTCTACATATATCCATAGTACACAGAAAATGCAACTGAATACTTTTTAATAAATATATGAATAAATTTGAAAAGCAGAACTTATTCACTGGTGATCACAAAGGGCAAGTCAGACATTTTTAAAGGTTGAACTTATTCATTTTTTTCATTTGCTTAATGAGTACCAATGACTTCTCTTTCTCAGGTCCTACAACAGACACTTGGGATATTCAAATCAGATGGGACCCTATTAGTACAGACCATAGCTACCATTTCCTTCCTCTGCCTAGAATTAAAAAACAAGTGATATAATACTTGTCATAATAAATGCTATAAGGACAAGGGAATAAGTAAGTATATGTGTTAAACTTTAGGCAGAGAGAGGTAAAAAACTCATCTTCAACTGGGAGAGACAATTAAGGTCTTTTTATAAAGCAATATCAGAACAAGGACAAGGAGAAGCCAGTCATGCAGAAAAACATCCCAGGAAGAAACAATGTATAAGGCTATGATGGGAAGGATGGAGTTTGGCAAAGTCCAAGAAACAAAAAGGCACCACACCCTGAAGCTGGGGTAAGAACGGCAGATGGAAGGACCCTGTCTCCACTGTGGCCTTAAACTGACCTCGACATTTCTACAAAGGTCAAGCCATCCCGGAATACTCTCACTCAATTTTCTCTCCAGGGGTCAATGGCTTAGATAAGCAGTGTCACTGACTACAGTGTTTATAGTCTGTGCCTCTGTCTCAGAACATTCTGTTTCCCCTGATTAGGAAGTGTGCAGCACACAAGCATACCCAGAGCTCACCCCCAGTCCCGCAGGGCCCGCTGCACGTATATGCGCAGCACCAAACAGCCTTAGGAGCAGGGACAAAGGACAGAGCTGACAAAGCAGACGGGTCCTGGGTTTAGGGTTCTCCTCTGTTTTGTGTGCCAAACGCTGCAGACACCAAATGCACATACAGGCTTGCATAAACTGCATCTATCACCACTCGGCATAAGTCACTACTGACTCTATTTGCATTTTTGTCGGGAGCAAAGGACAGCTGAATACTCATTACTGGTGAGAATGTCATGGTGATGGTAAGGGATCAAGTGGCTGTAAGCATGAACATCCTTCGGCACAGTGATCAAAGTCTCTGTATACCAGTAAGTGTAAATAACACCGATTATCGAGTCTACCTGAAGAGGTACGTATTGGATAGTATTTCCTTCCATGCATTTGCCTACATTATTATCTCACATAACTCAGAAATTATTTTATGTTAAAGGCTTACTTATTGTCTTAGTAAGTCAAACAACATTTTGGTAGCAAAACAAATTTCAAAAATGCCATTTTCTGCTGGGCGGTGGTGGCGCACGCCTTTAATCCCAGCACTAGGGAGGCAGAGCCAGGCGGATCTCTGTGAGTTTGAGGCCAGCCTGGTCTACCGAGTGAGATCCAGGACAGGTGCAAAGCTACACAGAGAAACCCTGTCTCGAAAAACAAGAAAACAAAACAAAAATGTCATTTTCAAGTTTAATCCAACAGAATTATTTATATTTTTCTTTTAACTTGAGAAGAAAAAGTTTCTCTTTCACTTTACAAGACAATCTGTGTGGTGTGCGTTCCTGATTTCTACAATGATGGCCTCTGAATGGTACACCAATATGTCTAAAATTAATAAACACTGAAGATGATCAAAAAGGACATCATCCAGTGATGGAGGAGCGCCACCTAGTGTTCACTGTGGTTATGAGTCATTATAGTTGGTCCCTCATCAATTTAATCCTGAGCTAAATCACAGTAAGTTAGCTAAGTGCCTAGTCAATCGGCACCATGTGAACCATGACTTTTTGTTAAAAAACAAAAACAAAACAAAAAAGCGTATGTGTGTCACTCCTATATTCTAGAAACTGAAGGTTTTCAAAACCATAAAGTGTCTTTGTACAGCTACGTGAAAGCTGGAGTCATTCCCTAGAATTAAAGAAAAAAAAAAAGTTAAACATCTTGGCCCTGATTATGGCACATTAGAAAGAATACAGAGCTCTAAGATAAAAACACCAAAAACCCCTCAGCCCAGGCCTTGTCACCATGGAGCTGAGTCACCATGAGTGTTCACAAACCCCAGGAAATTCTTGGGTTTTTTATTTGGTTTTTTTTTTGTTTGTTTGTTTGTTTGTTTGTTTGTTTGTTTGTTTTTTGGAGGCAGCATTTCTCTGTGTAACAGCCCTGGAACTCACTCTGTAAACCAAGCTAGCTTGGAACTTACAGAGATCACCTGCCTCAGTCTCCTTACTGCTGGGATTAAAGGCGTGTGTCACCACACCGGGCTCCAGGACAGTATTACAAGAAGAGCTATCCACACAGCTCAGCCTTCAACAGTCCTTGGCAGTAGCTATGAGGGCAAGAGGCTTCCCTCCCATTCCGATTCCTAAGTCACAGTGGTTGTCTTTTGGTCTGAATACATCCTCTTCATGCCAGGTCGGGTCAACAATTTCTAATCCCTCACAATAAAAAAGGACCTAATCTGAACTTTTTGTCTTTTTCCCAGGTCATCCTCAAGCACATGTGAAGCCTTGTGTTTTAGCCACTGATAAAATTATCGGTTCAAACATCCACTGCCATGGAAGGTGAAGGACAGTCAGCTCTCTTCACTTGCCTCCTAATACCTAAACCAAAGATACGAGAAGAAAACAACTTTAAAAAGTCTACTAGCTATTTCACTTCCTCGTGAGATAAATAAAAAGATTTAGTCTACAGTACCTGTGAGTGTGTGTATATACATAATAATTTTTTCGGTTCTTGTATTAATCTCATCAAGATCCTTGAAAGGTCTCTAAAGTTATGTAACTTTTAATTAAACCTCTTTAAGATGTGGATTTTTAAAATTTGTACTCATAAGACTTAAGCTAGAGTTGGGGATTTAGCTCAGTGGTAGAGCTCTTGCCCAGCAAGTGCAAGGCCTTGAGTTCGATCCTCAGCTCAAAAAAAAAAAAGACTTTAGCTATAATACACCGAGACAGTGATTAGGATCGTCTTCCAAGCAAAGAGTTCCATGAGTCACCTGGGACACGCAGACACTAGGAGTGACCTGGTTACAGAACTCTTCTCAGCACCCCGGACAGAATGAATACATGGGGACGTCCCCAAGGCACATGGCTGGAAATGGGAGGACCTCTACCAGTGCTACCCTCCCTGGAGCCTCGGGCCCAGAAAGGGCAGAGGGCTCTTGGAGAAGGCAGGGGTGCCTGGCAGGGGCAGACACCTCTGTTTCTTTCTCAGATGCACAAGTGTCTCAGTTTTCCCTCCTGGGCCTCTGGTGTCTATTCCTCTCCCTCTCTTACCTTTTCAGTGGGATATCGTCCTTACCTATAGAGACAGGGCATTGAAAAATGAGGGAGGGTTAAAAGGGACTGGAGAGGAGAGAAGAGGACGGCAAAACAATTGATAGAGGCACCTGCTGGTATGGCGCCGACCAAAGCCTCTTTAAAAAAAAAAAAAACAAACCAATACAATATAATTACATGGCTTCACGCCCCCCTCCACTCACTCCCATTTTCCACCCTTCAAATTCATGGCCTATTTTTAATTATTATTATACACATACACACATATAAATAAATACATAAATGCAACATGCTGAGTCCATTTAGCATTGCTTGGATGTATCATTGTTTATTTAGGGCTGACTAAAGATTTTAATTCTTCCCTTCATTGAGAAACCAGAGCTGATTCAGCATAGGGTCAGGGGAGCATACATGCAGATGTGCACACCACAAGTGTGCACACACAAGAAAGTGGGAATGCTACAATGAGACAGAAGACATACTGCCTTTAAGTACGTCTCAGCTGAACTTCATCTTTAAATGTGTGGATCAGACCACATGAGCAGATCACAAACATGTTTTTAAAAATCAGCAGCCAATTTCCTCAATGTGCACATGTACAAATACATATTTTGAGATTTTATTTATGTTTATTTCATGTGTATGGATGTTTTGCCTCTATGGTGTATGTTTCTGCAACATATGCATGCAGTGCCTGAGGAGACCAGAAGAGGGCATCAGATGCCCTGGAACTGGAATTAGAGATGGTTGGTAGCTGCCACTGGGAAGTGAACCTGTGTCATCCGGAAGGGCAGCCAGCACTCTTAACTGATGCACCATCTTTCCCACCCCCCTTAATATAGAGCACACAGTCCACTAAGCATGACGTGACAGTGTTGGTCCCAGAATGATTGGAATTAGAAAAACTCAAAGTCTCTTCCAAATCAAAAGCACTACAACGCCAGGCCGCACTGGGTTCTCCAGCTCGGCCCCTCTTCACACCTGCTACTCTTCCTCATTGCTGATTCGGTCTGTGTGGCCTGACTGGGTCTTAGACAAACCCTCTCACCCACCCTGCAATCTTCTTACTTTCAATGGCTTTAGTTTTGACATTATAATTGCATCATTTCCCCTTCCCCTTTCCTCTCAGTGAGCCCTCCTTGTACCACCCCCTCGCTCTCTTTCCAATTCATGGTCTCCTTTTAGTGTTACAGTGTGGGTTCTTAACCATATACATACAGCCTGCCCAGTCCATACAAAGTTACTACCCCAGGATCTTTACACAGACGACTCTCTCTGACTGGCCCAATCTCCTTCTAGGGATCCTAGAGAATGCTACATCATCATTTCAGTCAGGTCAACATGGAGGGGCTTCCATGACTTTCCAATTACCAGTCCTTTCTAAATTGCTCACTTCACAGCCCTATAAATTGCTCATAGTTAGCAATTGCTCATAGTTAGCAATACTTCTTATCATGACATATCACATCATATACTTTTTGTCTAAAATTGTACATCTCCCCAAACTCGGCCTCTATAGTTCCTTAAAGGTTTAGAGGTTGTCTAGAACAGTGAGGGTCTCAGAATAAACATCTACTCCTTTGATCTAGAATTCTAGATTTTTCCACAGTACTGGGTAGGCCTTGTGCTGCGGGCCACAGGAATATATCATAAGAACTCAGCTGGTTATGGCAAAGTCACTACCTGGAGAGATCAAGTATTTCCTTCAGAAGAAGCCAAATTCCAAGAATTTTTGGTGTCATTTGGCTTGTTATATATCAGCTGTATTCTGTTATGAAAATCATGTGTGCCTTTCATAGTTTTCCCAATTGACTTTTTCCTAAGAAGGGCCAACAGTGTGGACTGACCACTCTCTGGACATACACATTCTAGGTATTAGGAGAACAGCCTCAGGAAAGGCTTCCTCTGGAATCAGATATCTCCCTTAGCCACTTTCAAGGACTAGCAGTAATAACAGTCCACATGAAAATCTCCTGATTCAAGGTAAATTCCACAAGGAGACACCGCCTAGGTCAGGTGGATCTTAAGTAATAGCTTTAAACAATTTAGCTCAGACCCTCTTTTCTTACAGCCTTACTAACTTTATAGGCCTCTAACTCCTTACCTAACCACTTCTAGGAATATTTAGATAACCTTCTGTGATGACAGCTATGCTCAGCCAGAACCCCAATTCAAGCCTCCCTGTAATTATCATCACTGGCAGCATCGGGCCAGGTCCATCCCCGGACGGAGGAAAGTACCTTATCAGAGATACCTCTGTGCTCTCTGAAAACAGACTTAAGCATCCAGGCCACCTGTTTGAGGAGGCCTGGTGGATATGACAATTAAGCTTTATTTCCTCCTTTCCCAAATCTTACCTCTAGTTCCAGATCTCCCTTTAAAACTATCACCAGAGGCATCTAGCTGTGCACAGGATGCCTACTGACTGAGCACACTTTCCCCAACCCTGAAGATAATGGCAGATAGCTTGGACAGATAGGAGCCACAGGAAAAAAGAAGACAGTTTATTTTCTCTCATTGACCTAGCAACTTATAGATTCTTAACATTTTCTACCAATCACGTTTGAGGTTATAGTTGAGCACATAAGATCCCTCTTCTTAGATATTACCTGAATTTAGCCTTTAGTCAATTCATTCCCCATTGGTCACTTCCCTTTGGGGTTGAAAATAATAATTAACAATTACTGCCCTCGACGTTATTCTTATCACCCCTCTGTTTGACCCTGGAAGCCTGGCTTTGCACTGCCAAGGGATTACTGCCTGTAAGTGTGTATATACCAGGACTCCCGGGGCACGGGAGGACGGAGAAGAGAAGAGAGAATGGAAGAACTAGATGGGTAAGAACTTGAGAGGAACACACCGAGATGGGGAAGAACTAGATTGAAGGGCTAGAAGAGAGAACTAGAGGAACGAGATGGAAGATGAGGAAGCGCCAGATGGGAAAGTCCTGGCTGGGTAAGAACAAGGTGAAAGGACCTAGGTGAGGCAGAATTAAGACGAGAGAATTAAGATGGAACTTAGAGGGAGCAGTAGATAAACAGAGAAAATTCAGGCAAGAAAGGAGCTAGGCATAAGAACAGAACAGAAGCTGTGTGTATAGGATGTTATGCCAGAGGAATTAAAGCAAGTGGACTATGGAGCTCAGTGTGCTGAGATTCTATTTCCCCGAAAATAGTCCTCACCGTTAGTAGTTCTCTCTCCTGAGCCCCTGGGGGGTATAATATTAAGGCTGGTCCCTCTAATGTTATACAAGAGCCTTGACAAAAAAAAAAAAAAAAAAAACGTTCTCTGGCAAATGACTATTGAGGGTTTGCACAGGAAGCCAACTTCCTTTCTTCTCAACTATCTTGGGATTTTCATCCTTTATATTCCCCAAGCACACAGAATTATCTTCCCTGTGCACATAATAGCAACCTTCAGAGATATTGGGGGTTACTTAAAACTCTTAGGTGCCATAAAAGAAAAAAAAATTTAAGAATTTCACACTATCATTGCTTTTGAAAAATCTGCAGCTTTGTAATGTTTTTATCAGGCACTAAAACAGGAAGAAGATGAAGAACGGAAGCAGGATGGGGAACAGCTAGGGCTGTTGCTCTAGAAGGGTGGACAGGAAGTGCCACCTCCTGATGACGTGTCATTTGAGCACAGGTACGAAGGAAGAGAAGGAGCATCTAAAGTAAAGGGAAAAGTGAGGGTGGCTGGAATGTATGGAAATCTAAAAAACACACTCTGTCTCAAAACAACAGAGTATGTTTACATAGAGATAATATCTATACATGTACTATGTATATATAGATGATATACAAAAGTACTTTCTAATAGAAACAAAGTCTGTATTTTTACATTCACAGGTCACAAAAAAAAAGGGTCAATGAGAAAAACTAACATTAGAGAGGAGAGAAAGCAAGTCTGCTATGCACTTAATTATACAGGTAACAAAGCTGAACTCTAACAATGAACCATAACAACACGGTTTCCCGCTGTCTCCAAATGCCTTCTGGTAAATTTAGGAAATTGATGTTGGCATTAAGATGTGTAAGTTTCATTTTGGATTTATACATATTCATACGATAAAGAAAGCATAAAGTCACTGAATAAAAATAACACGTTAACTAACTTTGTTATTTTTAATTAACATTTCTTGGGTTGGAGATTTAGTGCAGTAGTAGAGGGCTTGCCTAGCAAGTACAAGATTCTGGATTTGGTCTCCATCATTGGAAAAAACAATAAACAAATAATTAACATCATGTCACAGGGATTAGTTTCTCCTCTGTGTTCCTCCATTTCTTAAATCTCTCTTAATACTCGTCAATAACAAAACAGTAGAAGCTTGTGTCTAATAGCCATGGATTATTAAAAGAAAAATCTCATGTCAGCTGTAGGATACTCCCTTTCATGTTGTTGGTCCGAGAGATCCCAGAGGCTCCCTACACAATACAGGCTCTTGTCATTCCTCTTGACTGTCCTTCAGAATTAGTTGATAAAAATCTATTGCTGAAGACATCACACACCTTGGGTGCAAGATACAGAGAAACCAAACTGGAACCAGGCTGTAAGCTTCTTCCCTGCTGACCAGCTTTCATGGTGCCAGAGGATGCAGTGCAGGCTGCTGGGGAAAAAAAAGCATCAATAACCATCAATACCCACGTGAAGACCCTATGAACTACAATACCAACCTGCTGGGCAAGATGCACTCATCACGGCAACAATGGCACAACTGTTGTGGGGGCAACCAAGCACTCGGATCAGTTTCCAGGCCTGCCACCAAGAGGGAACTCATATCTAGTATTGTATACCCAGTTAACCCACAGGAACTTATTACTGTTGGTTAGCTAAATTGAGTGCCAAGTTGTCTTTTAAATACTTTCTATGTATACCTATAGACAAATGTTACTCTCTTTCTTTTTTCTTTTGGTTTTTCGAGACAGGGTTTCTCTGTGTAGTTTTGGTGCCTGTCCTGGACACCAGGCTGGCCTCACAGAGGTCCGCCTGGCTCTGCCTCCGAGGGCTGAGATTAAAGGCGTGTGCCAGCCGGTCAGTGGTGGCACATGCCTGTAATCCCAGCACTTGGGAGGCAGATGCAGGTGCAGATGCAGGCGGATCTCTGAGTTCAAGGCCAGCCTAGTCTACAGAGCTAGTCCAAGACAGGCTCCAAAACAACCCAGAGAAACCCTGTCTCAGAAAAAAAAAAGGGTGTGTGTGTGTGTGTGCCACCACCACCAATTTGCTACTCTCATTCTTAATCAGAGAAATATCTCTTGCAATGAACATTGGTGACTGCAGAGATGCATGGTTGTTCAAGACACTAAAGATAAGTGAGAGTGAAGTGCTCCACCCTAAATGGGACATTCATACCACCTCCACTAAGATTGGCTGAAGAGGGGCAGAAAAAATGGAAAAGCCCAAATACAGTGAGAAGTACTATAAAATCTGCTATGAGCATGATTCAATCAATGCAATCATGATCTCACATCAAAATGAACATACTGGGCCATCAAATGGCAACAATAGATGGGTGGAGGCCCAAGTGGCCCTCCTCTCTGATGAACTGTGGTCTACTGGTAAATCCTGGGGGAAAGTCAGATGTGGTCTTCAGTTATTTAGCCACTGATGGTAAGCTCTAACGGATGGTTACAAATTCCTAGTCACAGAGGTGGCGCTCGGTCAACTCCGTGGTTCATTAAACAAAACAAAAAGACAGAAATGTAGAAAGAGGACTACAGTGGCTAGTAATTGTGGTAGGAGACAGACAAGAGGGGGTGAACATGATAATAATCAGAAAGTAATATATATATATAATATATATATATATATTATATATATAAAATAATCAAAAACAAATTTAAGAAAAACAGCAGCAAATAACAGCTAAGACTAATGTGCTTACAGAATATAAAGCTTTAGGGTAAGCATCACATAATTTAATTATAACAATATCTTTATAATAAAGCTAATGTTTTTATCAACCTCATTTTACAAACAAGAAAATTAGAAGTCTCTTTTAGTCTTATGTTAAAATAAGATTCACTCTGTGAGCTCCTAAAAGAGAGTGATCCGAATTATTTGTGCTTTTAAAAAGTTAGTCTTCGCCAGATGGTGGTGCACACTTTTAATCCCAGCACTCATGAGGCAGAGGCAGGTAGATCTGCATGAGGTCAAGGCCAACCTGGTCTACAAAGCAAGTTTCAGGACAGCCAGAGCTGTTACACAGAGAAACCAGGTCTCAGGGGGGAAAAAAAAGTCTTATCTTTGTATGTCATATGTGTGTTACATTGCAATTCAACAGAAAATCAGAGTTCAGGAGCCTATGCCCTGTGTTCATTTCTAATGAACTGTTCCAAGTTCATTTTGAATTTCAATGACATGTATATGAAGTATATTAAAAAAAAAATCATAAAGCTCTTAGTAGTTCTAAAGCTGGAGGTAATTATAGAAGCCACACTCCCTTTGCATAAAAACATAAAAGTATTCAGATATCAAAGGAATATAATTATCTTTTTAAAATGTAGGTGCACGTGGTAAAATGCAGTTAAGTTACTTAACAAAAAGATGATTAACACAGACAATAGAGCTGAACTTGCCACAAGATGGAGGGATTTTAATTTTTTCAAAGCCATAATTCTGAACTCAAGTAGCAAGGAGTTGATGAGGTCTGAATGTTCCAATTGTATTTTCATGATCAAATGTCACTGAAAATCAAAATCAAAGAATTACAAGCTACAGAAGCAAATATTCACATTTAAACTGAGTAGAAACCCACAGACATCAGATGCAATGCCTGATTAAATACATCAGACATGTTTAGCTGCCCATCTCCCAAAGCCAAATGGGTTCTTTGGGGGGAGGGGGGGTGTCTAGTTTTTCACAACAGGGTTTTCCTGTGTAGCCCTGGCTGTCTTGGAACTCACTATGTAGATCTGGCTGGCCTCAAACATGGATCTGCCTGCCTCTACCTCCCAAGTGCTAGGATTAAAGGTGTGCACCGCCACCTCCACTCAGCAACCAAATGGGTTCTTTTAAAATATATTTTTATTAATTCTATGGGAATTTCACACAATGTATATTGATCACATTCATTCTCCGTTCTTCCCTCTAACTCCTCCCAGATCCACTTCCCATCTCCCTACCCCTTCTCAGCGTCAGGCCCTCCCTTTTTCTTTTAGTAGCACACCAAGTCCAATTTGTGGAACCCATATTCTCATAGGTGTGTGGCCATCCACTGAACCATGTGGGCTCTTAAAACTGAACCCAAAACCAAGTCCTCCTATTTCTCATCCTCTCCTTTCTTTCCTCTAGCCTCTAACTGCTTCATCAAGAACATGAATCTGTAAGAGCACTTGAAGAAAAATGAATTTAATATACAAAAGTAAATTTCTCAAGAGTCAAAGTGGACAGGAATACTGCTAACTTCAAATGGTTATTTCTAAAGCTTGTTTTAGATTTTAATCTCTTCCTGTTTCTCCCAACTACCTTCTCATTAGGGAGTAATTTGGTTAATATAAAAACAATATATTTCATATGGCTAGTACATTGCAGTTTATGAATTACTTTTATAAACATTCACTATTTGATCCTCATAAAAGTGCCTTAAGATAATCTGAATAATAAGTAGCTTTCTGATTTTAAGGATGAGAAAACAATGGCCCTCAGAGAACCCCGAGTGCCTGGTCAGTAGGTGCTGAAGCCAGGCCTGCAGCAAACATTGAAGAAGTCCAGTTCTAGCTCCGCATCAGGGCCAGCAACAAGCTGTCTCTTCCAAGGGAGGGCTAGGAACTTTTGTGCAAGTAAAGGGTTTGTAAGCCCGCTGTAACGTCTTCATTTCAAATAGACAATACATTTCAAATCTTAACACTTTATGAGAGACATGAAAACACAATTACAGAGAAATATTATTGGTAAATAATAAGTTACTTTCATTTATACAACATGCAGCAATTTGTGGTCTTTCTCAATATTCTAAGAAGGGCAAGAGGGCTTTTTAGTAAAAGATCGAATCTATTGTTAAGTGCATTGTTAAATGCACTGAGTGTTAGAGAAACAGGAACCGTAGCATTCTGCTGGCAGAGAACAAATTGGTGAAAATTCCTTGGGGGTAATTTGGCAGCATATCAAAATCTTAACAACGCACACGATCCCTCACTTAGTTATTACCTTTCCAATTTATTCTAAAGAAAGAATGGACATGTGTAAAATGTGTTATATAGAGTGATAATACAACAAATTAATGTGTGGATGGATTCAATCAGGAAAAAATGAAAATATAAAATGTAATTCTTAAAACTAATCCAGAAAAAACATACGTGAGGAAAAACGTATTTTAAAAACAATATACATGGTAATATCACATATACACAAGTACACACATACATAAATATGTGCCTAGGGTGTTTCATCAAAATAGTAACAGTGACTGTAATCAATAGTTTTCCATATTTCTACAGCAGAATAAACCGTTTTATGCATAACCGATATATATATGTGTGTGTGTGTGTGTGTGTGTGTGTGTGTGTGTGTGTTATATATGTTTAATTTGACTATATTAGGTCTATGGACAAGGATTAAATCAAATGTAAAAACAGAGAGGCCTGCAGCCATTACACAAGCATATAGAAGCCTAGAACAGAAAGCAAGGTGAGTCAGTAGAGAAAACACTAGCACCTTAATGGGCAAGTGTACGCTACAGAAATGAGTGGGAGGTTATCAGTATGTTCTAGTGGCTGTCCTGTCTTACGTCTGACTAACAGACGATCTTAAAATAGCCAGTGTTTAGGAGTGGGGTCATTTAGACAATGTTTGCAGAAAGCAACGGTTCACTTCATTGGCAGTAAAGGGTGTTTCTAGACAATACTTCCAAGCGTTTGCTGCTGTACCATCAAGAGAGATGGTGTAAGGGCCTCTGAGAAAATCACAGCTCATCTGCATACCCCCCATACCTTATGGAAGCTATTACAGAAACCAAAAGCAGCCAGAAAAGGAGAATCAAGTTATAAAACCAACTATGAGGAGAGAAATTAGGAATCTCTGATCTACAAAGGGAAGAGAAGAAAAATAATTTCCAGAAAATTTCAACAGTGTTGCAGATAGAGGGGGAAATGGTACTGTTAGACCAAACTCATATGGCTGAAGTTTAAAGGCAGAGCCACAGTAAAAACAAACAAACAAATAAATAAATAAAATGTAAATGATGGAATAGGTAAAATATACGAGACACATTATGTTAGTGTATCTAAAACAGAATCTAAACTTCTTTCCAAGCTTTATGTAGTAGAGTATTTTGGGTTCCCACCCACCTCCTCCAGTCCCCTCTTCCTCCGGGTTCTCTAATGTAGCTCTGCACTAACCTTGCCTCTGTTCAGAATGGAATATTCTAGATCCACCCCAGAAAAATCTCTTCTATTACTAAAATCTCAGTTTGAAAATAACATCTTTGTGAGGAGCTTCCCTAAATGCATCTCATCATGTCATACCCTCAAACTACTTAATTTCCTCTGTGTGTGTGTGTGTGTGTGTGTGTGTGTGTGTGTCTGTAGAAAGGGTCTCACTATATGACTCTGGCTAGCCTAGGACTCATTATGTGTATGTTTATGTATGAGTATATGAGTACACAAGAACATGCATGTATGTGCACATGGAAGACAGAAGATATCCTTGGGTACTATCCACATTTAAAATTTTTTTTTCTTTTTTTTAAAAATTTATTATGTATACAGAAGAGGGCGCCAGATCTCATTACAGATGGTTGTGAGCCACCATGTGGTTGCTGGGAATTGAACTCAGGACCTCTAGAAGAGTAGCTGGTGCTCTTAACCTCTGAGCCATCTCTCCAGCCCAATTATTTTTATACTTATTTATAGTGACTGTGTGTGTGTATATTAGAGTACATGAATAGAAGTCACAGGACCACTTAAGGGAGTTGGTTCTCTCCTTCAATGACATAGGTCCCAAGGACAGAAGTCAGGTTTGTTATTTGTTTTTTGAGACAGGCCTGGAACTTACCAAGCAGGGTAGGCTGGCTTACCGGTTCACCTGTCTCTGCCTCTCCAGTACGGGGATTACAAGCACGTGTGTGTGTGTGTGTGTGTGTGTGTGTGTGTGTGTGCGTGTGCGCGCGCGCGCGGTCTCTAGCTTTTTTTCCATGGGCATTCTGGGGACTGAATGCAGCTCCTCCTTGCAAGATAAGCACTTCACCAACTGAGCTACTCTCCAACAGTGGTTACATAATTCAGTCGGAGTAATGAGAAAGCCACACAGCAAAGTGAACAACCTCTGCCCTGCATAGAGAACCTTTGCCACATACACCACATCTATCTGCCTGTGCCTAGACTGCACACACAGAGAAGGGGCATCTAGCTTCCCCGCCTCTAAAGACAATTCACTGCCTCTCGGAAAGGACTGACAGCAAATGATACAGGAGAAAGATCTAGATGTCGAGAAAAACATGAATTTTTTACTTAACTATTTTTAGGCTTTTAAAAATTTGGTTTTCTTGACAAACAGTATGAGCACCGTCCCTAGGTTAAAAAGGAATAAGATAAATCTGCATGCCTGGAGACTGAAGGTATATTACTCTTCAAAATACACCATTTCGATTGTCATAGATCATGAGTCTCAGTGAGAAATGTACTTTACATAATAATCAGTATCCACACCACACACACACACAAAAAAAAACAAAACAAAACAAAACAAAACAAAACAACAACAACAACCCAAACAGATAAAATGCTACTTCATGGCATAGAGGGGTATACAGATGGGAGCAAGTGAAATCAAGAGCAAAAGTAGATGAATAATCTCCTGACACTCCCTTCTCTAAAGTAAAATACAAGGCTACGAAATGGACAGAAGCATTGATCAACAAGGAGCTGATACTGCACACACTGCCTATTAGAATCTGCCCAGTGACTAGAAGGGAGAGAAGAGGAAGAAGGATAGGGTTTGTGAGGTGAAGGTTTGAAAAGATCTCTACAGGAAAGAGGGACAGACTGGGTAACAAGAAGGACAGCTGAACAGCCATGAGACGCGGGTTGTCTCTTGCTAAGCCACAGCTATACTCGTCTGAAGGCAGTATTTTACTCTGTCCAGTCCACCGCCCTCCAGTGCTGAGAAGACCGAAGATGAGCTACCTAGAACTCTGCGTAGTGGAGCAGTGGGTGGATTAAAACACCCAAAGGCTTGTTAAAAAGGCAAATTCTCAAGACCCCTTCGTATTCTGTCACAGTTTATGGTGGTGCTCATGAATTCTAGAAGCTCTCCAAGTAATCTTGAAAGACATACCTGCTAAAGTACGGAGACCTGGAAAGTATGCAATAAACTACCAGCTGAGCCAGCAGACGTCTATTGTTGGACGGTCCTGGCAGGAGATAAAAAGCAGAACTGCACCATTTGGGAGAGGAGACTCCAGTGTTTAGGGAAGATTCCGATCCAGTAAGTGTTGAGACACCTCCACGTCAGTCTGAGGCTGCACTCTTGAGACATGCAAAAGATGGAAAATGCAAACTTATAAACTGCTTATTCGAAATAATGCCTCATCGGCTGTTCTTCGATTCCGAATCTTTTCCCCCCTTACTTTCTGTTACATTACTCGAGCTTGAGGTTTTAGTGGCGCTCAAGTGGAAGTTAGGGTGCTGCAAGACAAAAGGGGGAGCAGGGACAGAAGTAACTGCGCATAGCGCGATAAGGCGGTGAAGAAGGAAGGCCTGGGGTCGCCTCTGAGTACCCAAACGCCCCATGACCTGGACGCTCAGTAACCAGGGCCCAGGAGCCTTTCCCCGAGCCTCCCGGAATACTCACCATAGTTTGTGGACCTCAGCACAGGAAATAGGTATATCTAGACAGGAAGACAACACCGCGGATGATCCGGTTACTCTGGCAACGCAAGCCCCGCCTTCCTCCAGGCCCTATCCAGCGCCGCCTCCAGGCCACGTCGTCTCCATTGGCTGGGAGTAATCAGGCCCCTCCCCTTTTCACAAAGACCCACCCTTTATCTCATCGCCTGGGGCAACGCGACGCCACCTTCCCCCTTCCAACGGAGCCACCTCCGTCTGGTTGTTAGTGACCCGGAAGTTTAAGCCTCTACACGGCTCGCCTTCTAGATTGGTCCCTTCTTTTTTTTTTTTTTTTTAAAGTAAGCTTTTCACTTACTGAGTCGACACATAGCCGACTCTGTGTTTCTACATTTGTAAACACAGCACGGGCTGTTAGACCTTCTCCCCGAGAAGAGCATTCCGGAAACGAAACCCTGAGTAACAGGAAGTGATTCGAGCGAGCCAGTCGTTAGGCGTCCGGAAGGCCTGGGCGGGTCGGCTTCCGAATGCCCGAGGAGTTTACAAGTTGGCCGGCCACTGAGGGGCGTGAAGAGCCTGTGCGGTGAGCACTGAAATAAGACCATCGCGGGTAAATCCTGCAGCCGGCTGGGTGACCGACGCGGTGGGGAGAGGCGGTCTGGGCTGGAGCTCGGCGGCCACTGGCTTTGGATTTAAAGATTGTTCTGGGAAGGTTTCTTCTGACAGGGACAAGCTTGGGATCCTCCCCCTGGGCAATGAGGTTGACAGTCTTGATGCTGCTCCCACTGCCCCCCTCCCCACACACCGCCTTTTAAACTCGGCACCCGTGCCTCCCCACACCTTCACCCGGTATTTCCAGACCGCGACACCCTGTTCTGCATCGCATCTCCCCAGTGAAGTTTCTGACATTTCGGTCTCAGTGTGCTCTGGGGTAGTGTCCGGGGATACGTTTTCAGAGCAAGGATTTGTGATGTTCAGGAAGTTTAGACCGTGTATGCAATACTGGCAACAGTCCGTTTTGAGGGGTTGTGGTGAAGCCACTTATCACCTAACTCTACAGTCTAGACTTTAGAGGATAATATGTAAACCTATGCCCGGTTTTCCAATATTTAGTAGATGTGTAGTGCCGCCTGTCAAAAGGGGGTAATGAAGAATGGCCGCGTGGGTGGTCTAGGTGTGGGTACTAAAGGCAGAAACAATTAACAATTAACTTTTAAAGTAGAGGCACCAACTGAATATATTGGTATTGCTTTAACTTATTAATATGTATACATTTCTAGGTCTTCGGTGAAAGTCTTGGAGTGCTTTGTCACTAGTTACGAAAAAAAATGGCTACCCTTAAAAGCTTAGAAACCAAAAGTAAGTGTTCCTGTTTTTATGATAATCTGTTTGGTTTTTGGTTTGGGGGTTTTATTTGGGGGACCGGGGCGGGGGGGGGGGGAGGGGTCCGGGTTCAGGACAGGGTTTCTCTGTGTGGCCCTGGCTGTCCTGGAACTCGATGGCCTCTAACTCACAGAGATCCGCCTGCCTCTCCTAGGTGCTGGGATTAAAGACCTGCCCAGACTTTTGGGGGTCCTTTAGACAGGCGACTAAGTGGCATAGGTTCCTTGAGAATTATTTGTGTTTCAGGGCACTTCATGTCAGTGATAGTGGATCCTAAGTGGCTTTATCCTAGCTCTTTATAAAGATCGTGTTTCCAAACCTTGGTCACACAGGAGCTAGAACTTTAACATAATGACAATCTGGGGTCCTGTTCCACCCATAGCGAGTGCTGTGTGCAGTAGTCACTTTTGAGTTCCACATCGCTTTGCCTCTCTGTAATGTTTAGTCTGCCAGTGATCGGTCTCTATCTTTTGAAATTCTTCCGTGACTTTCATGATGACACTTTTATTTTCAGCATTCATTGTAGCTCTTCCCTGTCTAATACAGTAACCACATCTCTGGACGTTTTAGGTTTAAATTAACAGTTACGAACTATCCACACACAAAGCTGCTCAATCACAAAACATGCCAGCTCACAGTTACATCTCCAGCATTGAAGCAAATCCTTTTACAGTGCTGCTCTGATTGTATCTTGTTTCACTCTCAGAGGAGTCTCTGTTTCATCTATGAAATCTCTTTAAAATCTATTTGTATGAGTGTTTTACCTGTTTGTATGTATGTTTGTATGTATGTATGAATGTATGTATGTATGAATGTAGGAATGTGTACCACAAGTGGCTTGGTACACACAGAGCCCAAAAGAAGGCATCAGATCCCCTGGAGCTGGAGTTACAGATGATTGTGAGCCATCTTGTGGGTGCTGGAAATCAAACCCTGGTCTTTGAAAGTGCTCTTAACCACTGAGCCATCTCTCCAGCCCCCAGTATCAATATTTGTAAACCTTCTGCCTCTTCTGCTCCCTTCTGCCTTATTTCAGTATCTGATTACTTATAGAAACAATTTCCAAGTCTGTCACTGTCCTAGATCACATTCCTTGTAATCCAGCCCCTGTAGTCGGCTCCCATTTCATATAGGCCAGAGTCAAAGCATATCCCAAAGTAAACTCCAGAATTAGTGTACCCCTGGGTACCCAGAGTTCTGCCAGTGGCAGTTCTCTGAAGGGGAACTTTGTAGGGAGCATTTCTGGCAGCACTCTTCCCTTTAAAAGCAGGTGAAATAGGAGGAAACAGGAGGCAGAGATGATGCTGACAGATCACTGCATCTAACTTACCGGTACAACAACATACTGCATCCCTGGAAGAGTTGGCTAGCGTTAGAATAAGCAGGTGGGAGACTGGCGAGATCAGTAGACCGGGAATGAAAGGCAAATCATAGCAATTAAATGACAACCATTGTGAAAGCAGCTAATGCACTTGGCCAAAAGCAAAAACTAAATATAGTATGATTGCTATGAAAGGCTCCTGGGCAATGAAATTATTTTTGTTATTGTTTGTAATGCGGATTAGAGTTAAAAGCATTTTTATATCATTTCATTTTACCTTGATTATCTAGTAAGGCAGGTAATACAACTGTTTGTTCTATTCTTACTTTAATGTAGCTCTTGTTAGTGAAAAAAGATGTTTGTGCTACATGGCCCGAGAGAAGGAATACCTACATTTGATGTTGTCAGTTGCCTGCATTTTCTTTAACTGTGTCAGGAGAGGAATGGGATTGCTTTGTGTACCACTAGAACTTTCTCCCAAACATGTGGCCAGCACTGCCATTGTAGGAGGGGTGGATGTTACTACTAGGGCTCATCTCGAAGGCAAACCTAAAATAAGCAATTTAATTAAAACATTAAGATTATAGACTTTTCTACATTGAAAATGTGGCCATCACAGTTAGTTTAGTAACCGGATAGTGAGGTCTTAGACATTTAAATAGTTGTAAGTCCTAAAACGTTACCCGACTTTAATTCTATAGTGTCATAAAGATTGGGTGAAAATGTTCTATGAGCAGATGAATTTGGAAATTATACTAGCACTTCTCGGTGCTATTAGAGCACAGGTGTGTACTGTAAAAGTCCAGAGGATATGCATCATTCGTAAGTGGGCACACATTTGACCAGGAAACTGTATCCAGAGCCTATAGAGGTAAGGTCTGGACATCGCCTTCATAAACATTAAGCTGATTGTCTATAGCATATTTTTTCTAAAGTAATAAGTAAACTTGGGCTGGAGAAATGGCTCAGAGGTTAAGAGCACTGGCTGCTCTTTCGGAGGACCTGGGTTCAAGTCTCAGCACCCACCTGGCCGCTCACACCTGTCTGTAGCTCCAGTTCCAGGGCATCTGACACTCTCACACCAACGCACATAAAATAAAGTTAAATAAATAAAAAAAAATAAGTAAACTTTACTAGATGATAATGGTGACATTTAAAGAACATTAAAGCTTGGCCTGGTGGCACAGGCTTGAAATTCCAGCTGCTTGGGAGGCTGAGACAGGAGGATCACAAATTCCAATGTTGTTTGGGCTACAGAGTCAGTTCAAGGCTAACCTAGGCAACCTAGTGAGATCCTATCTCAAAATTAAAATGAAAAAGAGGGCTGTGGTACAGCTCTGGTAGACTGCTTGCTTGCCATGCACTAGGGCCTAGCTTCAATCCCAGCTGCCCCCCACTCCCTAAAAAAGAATATTGTCTTAAAATTTACCAAGTGACATCCCCATTTTAACCGTTTTATTGTTAATTTACATGTGTTCCAGAGAGTCTGTCAGACTAGAATGTAATGGAACTAAATTAATGATTTAATACAGGAAAAACCCAAGTTTTTTTTTTTCACTAAAGGTTTAAATGAAATTAGGTATGTGTTAACAGATTAATAAACTTCATTAATTAATCACTTACTTTTCTTTTTTATGCCAAGCACATTTCTTTAGCTAGTGAGATGAGCTAGGAAGAGTTATCTGTAACTAAAGTAGTTTCCAATAGTCTAGTCTAGAAAAGAAATAGGTTATTCTGAAATACTGTAGTGCTTACAACATTCTCCAAGCTCCAGGTGACAGGAAGATGTGAAGTTCATAACTGGCCTAAGCTTGTACCACAAACAGCACTGGGAACTTAGTATTATCTTGGCTCAGGGGTTTGATGTTCTTTCTGTGCCCAGTCATGTGACTTGAAGTACACCCCTCATAAATTTACACTGTCATTAATAAAGGAAGTATTTGTTCAGTGATGGTCTCTAAATCATATTCTTTTTCCTTCCATAATCTAAAACAAAAATTTGCAGTCAATTTAATGATTATAAGCAGTAACTGAATCCCATGTAAATCAGTTATTATCCTGAGTAAAAATGAATTCTGTTTTTATTATTACCTACTTGACCAAAGTTTCTTTCATCAAGAGAAAAAAAATTGGTTTTGTCTTCTCATATAAGTACCTAGAGACTGTCTTCAGTTTTACCTCATCATCCCAAAAGCCTAAAATATTTCCCCTCTGGCTCTTTACCAAAAAAGTTTTCCAGTCTCTATGTAGAATGTTAGACTGTGGTGGCACACAGAGGCTTCCTAGTGAGACCTTATCAGGGTCAGAGAATCTGAGCTTGCTCTACCCAGCAGGACTGCGTAAGGGGATGATTTTGCCATGGGTGTGTTTACCAGGTGTTTGGAAGAGTCTACACTTGGCTTTACAGTGTGCTTTGATCTTGCAAGGGGGACGTCTTTTGCCTCTTCCCCTGGCATATTATAAAAAGCCCTTTTCAATAAAGCTCTGGGCACGGCTGGGTATTCACCCAGGGCCCTCCCAAAGCTATCCTGTGTCTCTGTCTTTCTAATTGTTTCTTTCCATCTTCCTACCTAATATTTCTTCATTTCTCTCTCCTCTACCCAAGAACCCTTAAAAAGGTAAGAGCAGGTTGGAGCTGGACTCTGGCAGACTCCCACATTAGACTAGTGATTTTTCTGTTTCTTCATATCTCATCAGTCCATGGGAAAGCCAGTATGAAAAAAACATAAACTTTACATCTGTTTAATTTGATTAACACATGATCACGGGTCTAAGGGTCGGAATGATACAGGATATTGGTTGGTTCCCTTTAAGGGATGGAGAACAAGGATTGAGGTTTTGCCTTATTCATCACTATTCATAATTACAGAGCTGGTGCTGTAGGTTTTTGTCTGAGAACTTGAAGGATGTAATTATTAATGAATGTGCCCTGCATAGCCTAGCACATATGTAATAAAGGTTTCTATGTGTGTCAGAGGGAAAAATAGAATGGTAAGAAAATATGAAAGGCAAGAAAATGCAAAGCCCTGGCTCTGCCTGCTCAGCTGCATGTTAACAAGACCTGATTGGTCCTTTCTGATAGCCATGAGTTCTTAAGTAAGTAGGACAGTTCAAATAAAGAGTAAACTGGAATTGAAAGTTGGCTGAATTTCTTAATTGGAATTTTGATGGTTTTTTTTAAAGAATTATCTGTCAAATACACATTGTTTCTTTGTCTTTTAACGAATTTTGTGATTTGACCTTGAATCTCTATTGTTTGAAGTTCCTTTACTTAAGTTTTTCTTTTACATAACAGTATTTAAACTCCTAGATCATGAATGTTATGACTTGCCTAGGAATCCATTTTTACTTGAACCATAACCAAAGTATCACACCTTCTTCTTATTGGTCAACCTCAGTGGACAGGAATGGTGTGACATTAGTGGTGAATTTATTGTTGTTCTTGTTAATTTATAGTTAATATATGATCCTGCATTCTTAAACACCAGAAACAAGACAAATAAGAAAATGAAATACATTAGATAAAATTAGACAAACCTAAAACCAAATTTTAAGAATATGAAAACAGGTCAGCCACAATGCTGTACCAAGAGGTGGAGGCAGGAAGAACTCCAGATCAAGTTTGGCCTGGGCTGCATGTTAGCCTCAGGACCAGCTTCAGCTCCATAGTAAGGCCCTGTCTACATCCATCCATACGAGAGTAGTTCTTTAATTGTACAGAGTGTGGTGCATTCTCCTTGTAAAGTGCTGCTGTTTTCCAGCATGCTTTAATACTAAACCCTGGTCTCACTTCCTGAAATCTTCCTTTATTACTTCAAAAATTAGTCTCAAAGCCATGAGCCTGTTTCAATTTGTATTGCATATTAAAATGATTTTATCCTAATATAAAATATATTTTGTGAGCTAGAATACAATTTACAACCCCAGATACCTTTGTACCTTCTATTTTATATAACTCAATTCCCAATACATTGACACATACCAAATAGAAAAACAAATCTGTGAAATGAAATGTCTTATATTCCAGTGATGTAATTTTAACACTAGCATAAGAGAATGAAAGTCAGAATTATATTTTATGATACTAAGTAAGCTTTCATTTTCCCCATTATCAGTAGGCAAAGTTTATTAGATTTCATAAAAGAACAATAATTACAAAAGTAAAAGGACATTTAATGAATGCCTACTCTGTCCACCACCGTTCTCAGCATTTCACATATATTCTTACATGGATTCTTTTAAATGTTACGTGTTGAAAATCCAAAAATCAAGCATATCTAAAGATATAAGAAATAGACGTACTGATTAGTAAAGTGTGTTTGAAAGACTGTTTGATAATACAGATCTTCACCAGGACTTAATATTTATTTCTTCTGTGTTTTTTGGTTTGGTTTGGTTTTTGGTTTTGTTGTTATTGTTGCTGTAGCTGTATTTTGTGCTGCTGGAGATCTAGCCCAAACCTCACACGTGCTGTTACTGCTTTTCAATTCCGTTTTTCTTTCTTTCTTTTTGAGACAGGCTCTTACTGTCAGTCTTGACTGGCTTCAAACTCAACTGCCCTTGCCTCAGACTCCAAGTACTGGGATTATAGGCATACACCATTACACCCAACTAGAAGTCTATTTTTTTTAAAAAATTCAAAGTTGTGTAGTCACAAAACTGTTCATTAATACTTCACTTTTATTAAGCATGTGCTCTACTACTAAGTCCCAGCACCCATGTATTAAACGTGCACGTGCATGCATGTGTGTGTGTGTGTTTGTCCCCTATTTTCTATATTAGATATTATCTTAAGCACAGTGGTCCGTATGGTCTGACAAAATATCTGGCCTTTATTCTTTGCCTGGTACTGTATTTGTTGTGTGCGACCTCTTTCAGTTCATCATTATAATCACGCTGCTGATTAGTTTGTTTGTCCTTACTGTACATTATGAATTTATTGTTATTTGTGTATCTATTGACTAGAGCATACAGTACATACTAGAAACATAGTGCATGTAAAATAAATCGAAAACCACACAGGGCATATGACCCCAGAAAGATAATGTAAAGATGATAAAAGTGAGGTTTAAGGGAGTTTAGTCTCACAGCCCAAATGGTTTCACTAGTTTAATTTTTACCCTTTAGGTGTAAGAATGGGATACTTTTCCTAATCAGTTTTCCAGTGTAACATACACAATGCTCTTCTCTACCCCTGTGTAAAGCATAACACAGGTTAATCTATTATGAGGGACATAGATACCTTCAAATATATGTATATATTACTAATATGTATTGTTATATTTGACATCATTGAGTGTCCATAGTACATCAGAGCTTGACCTTATTACATTCCTGCTCATCACCACCCTATGGCCTGGCTGTTACTATTTCCACTTCATGTATTTCAATATAGAAATAAATAGAAGAAAGTTATTTTCCTAGGAGTATATTACAAAATGGAAGCCAGAAACAAATTCTCTTGCATTTTCTAAGAAAGAAGCCATTTAACTTAAGGAAATCTTAAGCATGAAAGTCTTTATTCATCTTTTGTTGATGCATGATGTTTTAGAAATTACTCTTGAATTTCTTCCTTTCTTTTTGCTGTTGATACTTTAGAACATAGGGCAAAGCAGTGTTGTTTGGCAAGACTTTTCATGGAAAGATGCCAAACACGCCTACTCACTCCAGATAGGGAGCCCAGGACAGACCAAAGAATGGACACTGCCATCGTCCACCTTGGTGAACCAATGAGTTTTCTTGGGGTTACTTAAGAGGAGCAGAAATGACTCAGAGACAGCTGCATCCCCATGGTCCATGCTCCAGCACAGGTGACAGCCCCCAAAAGCTGGGAATCAGGAGCACACTGCACAGCCTGCAAGTAGCTCAGCAGGTTGGAGGGTGTTTTGGCCAGGTGCCTCAATGGTTTTAAGCCTCCTCCCAGCAGTCTGGCTGGTTTCTGCTTCTTCCAGGCAGCTGGTCTGGTCTCTAGTCTTGGCTCCTCTGCACAACCTTTATTGTTTACTATTGAAATGGAGGGGCCTAGTGAATCTGGTCATTTTCAGGGACTTCCTGAAGCTGTTTTGAGTTGTTCACTTTCACTTCCCTATAGAAGGGAGTATTTCAGTCAGGGAGGGAACTGCCATATAACAAGTAGTCTTGGCATTTTCTTACCATTTCTTTTGGTAAATTGTCCTTGGCTTGACCTCTTCATTAGGCAACCTCACTTCAACCCCAATCCGAGGAGCAGGAGATGGAATGGAAACAGAGGAGCCCCCTAAGGCTGTTGAAGTCACCTCTGAAGTCCAGCCCATAAATCAACATGTCCTTCAGAGTCCACGTAAGAAAGTTCCCTCAGACAGCCCAGGGGTTCTGCAGCTGGGAAAGATTCTTACTGAAAAAGCAGTGGAAGTTGAAGCTGTGAGGATATTTGTTCCCAAAGCTGCCATCTCTCATGATATCCCCACCAAAACCACAAAGCTCAAGTCTCTGGGCCATCACCAAGAAGTCCACCTGCAACCAGAGGTAGTCACAGACCCGAGGAAGGAGCTCGCAGAGGCAAAGAAGCAGTTAGAGAAGCTCAAGAATTCGGAAAGGAGGCTACTTCAGGACAAAGAAGGCCTTTCAAACCAGCTCCGCGTACAGACAGAGGTGAGCACAGCCCACGGCTTCAGTGAACTCTAATCTTTACCTCTGGACCTTTTAATCCCACGCTGGAAAACGGCATTTTCTCAGAAATGTCATTTACCATAGGCTGTCGTTTCTCTAAAGCTTCCTCTTGAACTTCTCGCTCTGCCATCGGGCCTCTAGGTAGAGTTCATGTGGGGACTGATACTCTAAGTGTGGTGGAAGTGGCGCTTCGCGCAGTGTAGACCAGACTACCTGTGGTCAGAGAAGTAGGCCACATTCATGAACTGACCAGGTCGATCTTTGCCATTGACTATTAGCAGTCCTCGTTTGAAGAATTCGTTCCAAGTGTTTTTGCCTGATACTTGCGGGGGTGGGAGATGTGTGTGAAATAAGTTACTGTGTCTTCATTAGACGTTAATAAGAATCTATAGTGTTCAGTTGTGTTACTTCAACCTTTGCAGCTTAATAAAGTTGCCTTAGCCCTCCCTTGTTTCTGTTAAACTTTGCATTTTTATATTAGTGTGTGTGTGCACATGTGCACGCGTGCACTGTATAGGGAAGGATGCATTCTTCTTCACGAATGTGGATGTCAGAAGAACTTCGTGGAACCACCTTGGTTCCCAGGATTAAACTCAGATCAGGTGGTCAGGCCTTCATAGTGAGCTCCCTACCTACTGAGCATCTCACTAGCCCAAAACTGACATCCTTGTGCAAGGTGATAGTGTGTGTAACAACACAGTGATTAGTGGTTGTTGTCCAAATTTGATTTATATTTAAATCATTTTATTTGAATTCAATATATTTAGCTAATTTCTAAGTACAAAATGTTATATATTTATTTGTAAACATTTTAGAAGATTCAGAAAGAAGGGTCTAGGGGATGGCTTAGTGGGTAAGAATGCTGACTGTACAAGGATGGGGACCTGAGTTCAAATCCCCAACACCCATGTAAAAAGCCTGGCATAGCCATGCACACCTCTAGCATCAGTGCTGGGTTTGGGGTCAGTAACAAAGGCAGGGCTGCCTAGCCTCCAGACTAGCTATTGTTTCCATGACAGACCCTGTGTCAAGGAAGTAAGTCACAGAGTGATGGAGACAGACATATTCCTCTGGCCTCCACACATATGTGTACACACACACACAACCGTTTTTAAAAGATCAAAAAGAAAATTCAGAAAGACAATAAAAATGGTAACACCTATAATTGTACTGTCCAGATATAACTGCATACCTATTCATATAGGTTCACTTTTTCTTATTTCCTGTATTTTTCCTTTCTTAATTTTTTTCTTTTATTGAAAATAGATTTCTTTTTCATATAATATATCCTGATTATGGTTTCCCCTTCCTCTATTCTTCCCAGTTCCTCCTCCCTTCCCCTCCCTATTTGTATTTACCTCTTTTCTGTCTCTGAGTAGAAAACCAACAGGCTTCTAAGGAATAATAATAAAGTAAGAGACAGAAAACTAACACATTGAGCAGGGCAGGGCAGTGGTGGCACACGCCTTTAATTCCAGCACTTGGGAGGCAGAGCCAGGCAGATCTCTGTGAGTTCGAGGCCAGCCTGGTCTACAGAGTTCTAGGACAGGCACCAAAACTACAGAGAGACCCTGTCTCAAAAAACAAAACAAAACAACAACAAAACCTGACACATTGGAATAGGCTCCAAAGGACACAGAAATAGATTCTCTGTCATCAATTTTGTTACAGTCAAGTCAGTGACATTTCTTAAGCTTTTGGTCTTGGTTGTCTTCCTTCATCCTAGATAAATCGTGAGTTAAAAAAGTTGCTGGTGGCCTCTGTTGGAGATGACCCGCAGTATCACTTTGAACGTCTAGCCCGGGAGAAGAACCAGCTCATTTTAGAAAACGAAGCACTAGGTCGAAACACAGCCCAGCTTTCGGAACAGCTGGAGCGGATGTCAATACAGTGCGATGTGTGGAGAAGCAAATTCCTCGCGAGCAGGTATTTTCTGTTGTAAATAGTATCTCCTTCCCTGCTGTTTGTTCTGCCTGTCACTTTTTTGACTCATAACAAAATAACAGGGAAAAATTCTGACTTCAGACTGTCGGAGTGCTTCATACGTTATTTAATGGGCAGCACCCCCCTCTGGAGGGCCACACCGTCTCTTAGAGGGAGGTGGGTAATACATGCCCCCCCCCTTTCATTCTACAACTCACTCTTCTGCAGTAAACAACACAACTGTAAATCAAATGTGGAAATATTGCAGTCACAAAAGGCAGATGTAGACCCTCCCCTCCTGCCCAGAGAAAGCAACCTCCTTCCCACTTCCTAGGACAGTAGTCTCTCACCCAGCATGCTCTGTTCTCATCGCTCTTTTATCCGTGTATAGACCTTTGCAAGTTCTTCTCCCCACAGATAAACAGAAAGCATTCTCACTTTATGGCAACTCTGACACGTGTAAAAAGCCACAAGGCTATGGTCCAGGCCTCTGAACACGCTGGTCCTTGGGAATCTGCTGTGTGTCTTGGTTCCTTGTCTGTTTGTCCCCTACTCCCCTCAACTTTTGCACCAAAAAGAGCATGTTTTAGACACTGTCTGTCTGAAGTTTCTGCTGCTGTGATGAAACACACAAAGGCAGCTTCTGGGGGAGAGGTTTGTTCCAGCTTCCATCTCTTTCGGGTCATATGTCATCACTGAGAGAAGTCAGGGCAGGAACTCAAGATGCCATGGGTGTATACTGCCTGTTGACTTGTTCCTCTAGACTTTCTCAGCCTGTGTTCTTATACCCCCAGGACCACCTGCCCAAAGGTGGCACTGCCCACAATGGGCTGGGCCTTCCCACATCAGTCATCAATCAAGGAAATGCCCCCCACAGGCTTGTTTACAGGCTAGTTTTGTGGAAGCATCTTTTGAGTTGTGGTGTCTTCCTTTTAGTTAACTAACCCATGTAGGGTTTGCAGTAAACTACCCAGGACACCATGTGCAGCAGCAGAACTTCATGTGTTTAATAACTGCTGATTTAAAACAAGTCATCTGGAGATTTCTCACAAAACACCAAAGGTCTCTGAGCTGTCCTTTAAGAACTTCTGATTGTGAATAAGTTGTAGACTAGCATTTCTTCATGTATTATAGCTATGATATTTTCTAGTAGTTGAATACTCCTTCTTTTGTCTTCTAGTTAAAAAAAAAAAGCAAGATGTAGAAAACTTTGTAATAAATTTTTCCTTCTAGTAAACACATTCCACATATTTATTTTTTTCACACATTCATGTTGAAATACATTTAATTTATGTTTTGGAAAAATAAGAAACTTTATTGGCTCTATAAAGGAGAATGAGGCTGCTTGGCAGGGGAAGACTTCTTTGTTTTATAGAAAGTTTTCAGTACTTTTCTGAAAGTACAATTGAGTAGTGAGGAAAATAATTTACTTCCTTTCCTTTCAGTTTTTTTGTAGTTAGAAGCATGCATTTAATAATTTAAGTCACTATATAAAAAAGTTAGGTACTTTTCTGTCATTTAAAAAATATTTCAACTTATCCTGCTTCAGAAGCTCTGTATGTAAAAATGTTCTCAGCTAAAATGCTAGAACTGGGTTCAGGACTTAGCTCAGTGGTAGAACGCTTGCCTAGCAAGCGCAAGGCCCTCGGTTCGATCCTCAGCTCAGAAAAACAAAAACAAAAACAAAAACAAAAACGCTAGAACTGCAGAGCAGCGAGCGTGTTAAATCCTGTTGTTAGCTTTTGAAACTGACATTCAGAGCAGTAGTCGATCAACTTCTGTGTGCTTGGTACTGTGGGAGAACTGTATGTGAAATTTCATCTCTTTCAGGGTAATGGCAGACGAATTGACGAACTTCAGAGTTGTTCTACAGCGTCAGAACCGAGATGCCCAGAGCGCCATCCAGGATCTCCTGAGTGAACGGGAGCAGTTTCGCCAGGAAATGACCTCGACCCAGAAGTACGGCTCTTGTTCACATTCTCAACTCCCCTGCTGACTCCCGCAGGTTTTGCTGTTGTGAAAGGTTTCGTTGGATTATTTGTTTCAGTGTGGCCACATTTCCTAACATACCAGCTGTATACTGTAAGTCACACTTTAAAATAGATGCCCTGAGAGGAAAGAGCCCTAAAAACAGAAAAGGTGGGGTTGGGGATTTAGCTCAGTGGTAGAGCACTTGCCTAACAAGTGCAAGGCCCTGGGTTCGATCCTCAGCTTAAAAAAAATAAATAAAACAAAAACGAAAAACCAGAAAAGGTGGTACTGCATCTCACATTCCTAATAGGGAAAAGATTTGTTAGATCTGTGAGTGAGATTGTTTCTGCATTTAAAAGTAATTCCTGGGTGTGGTTATGGTGACTTTTTATAGTTTGGGAAGCCAAGTAACATACTTGTTTCTCCCACAGGAGAGATTTTGAAGTCTTTTTGCAATATTAGAACATGTCTGCATATCTTTGATTCCAGAACTAACAGGCTGAAATCTTTTTAAAAAAATAAATAAAATAATAATAATAATAATAATAATAATAATAATAATAAAACACATGGGCAGTGTTCCTTAAAAGGTCTTTGCACTTTTATGTAATTGAATAATTACTAATCAATTATATGGGACATTAGAAGAATAAAGCAAAATCTATCACAGTATGGAAATTTGTTACAGGCAATTAAGGCAGTGTTTCAAGGGAAATGCTTGTTCCAGGCTGGCCATGATGGTGCATACCTGTAATCCCATCCCTCGGGAAGCTGAGGCAGAAGTACCTGAATTCCAGGCCAGTCTGGGCCATGTAGTAAGATCCTATCTGTCAAAAGATAAAAAGGGAGGTTTATTGGGGGGAAATTAAAAAAGGCTTATTAGTAATTTAAGTTACTACTCCGAGATGCAAATTAAATGCAGAAAGCAAATTAAACCCAAATTAAGCAGAAGTGAGAGAGTATTAATGATGATAGCTAAAACAATTTTGTGATGAAACTTTTTTGAAAAAAGATAAAGTTAAGGAATGTCTAGCCCTGAAGTGGGGCTTTTGTGGGACTCCTAACAATAATGGGAGTGGGGGTGCCTCTGACTCTTTTCCCTGCTATTGGGACTTTTTCCTCCTACCGGGTTGCCTTATCCAGCCTTAATATGAGGGTTTGTGCCTAGTCTTACGGCATCTTGTTATGCCGTGTCTAGTTGATATCATGGGGAAGCCTGCTCTTTTCTTAGAGGAAACAGAGGAGCCGTGGGTCGGGGGTTGGGGGTGGAGATAGGGGTAGTGGTGGAACTGGGAGGAGAGGAGGGAGGGGAGACTGTGGTCAGGTTGTATTGTATGAGAGAAGAATAAATAAATAAGAAGAAAATTTCTGGCCAGTCCACTGAGGAAAGATGGTGCATGTTAAGTACTGGGAATGAAGGCTTGCACACACCAGATTGAGTAGATAGAGCAAAGATAATAAGGGGATGTTATTGAGACCTCTAGCCAGTCAAGTCAATGATTTGGATAAACTTAAGACATATTACCAAAGGTTACTTGAGAACAGGTGTAGGCGGGCTGGAGATGGCACAGCAGTTCCGAGTGTGCTGCACTTGCAGAGGTCCTGCCTTTAGTTCTCAGCACTAAAGCATGCTGCGCAGCTTACAGCTACTTGTAACTTCAGCTCCAGGAGATCTGACGCCCTCTTCTGGGCTCGGTGGGCACCTGCACTTATGTACGCACACCTGACATACACACAAATAATTTTAAGATAAATCATCAAAAATAACATATGTAAGTTAACTAGCCCTAACCCATTAAAGAGTTGAACTTGTAGTTAAAAGCCGAGTGAAGGAAATTCTAGCCTAGATGGATCCACTAATAAACATCTAAGGAAGAAAGAAACACAATGGTACACAAGTTCTTCTAGAGCATAGAAGAAAAGAGAACAATTTCCAAATCATTTTGGGGGGTGAACATTATGATAAACTAGATCATAAGCAAAAACCTATAGACTTCTATCTTTAGTGAACATAGATGTAAAAATTCATAGAGACTGTTAGTGGATCAAATCCAACAATATAGAAAATAGTTTATACATTTTGACCAAGTAAAGTTAACTCTAGATATTGGAGATTGATGTAGCATTCAGACTTCAACAACCAAATATGATTATATTAAACTGCACTACTTGTTTTCATGATTTCCAGGTAGTTATATAGCTAACAAGTGTCTTCTGCCCTATAACCTATGCGACCAGCCATCCTGAGGCTTGAACTCTGATAAAGATATTAAATGACTTGTGAAATACGTGTTGCTCACTTACTTCCTCTTACTGGTTCTTCTATTTCGTCTTTATGAGTGTTGATTGCTCACATGTGTTCTGCGCAGGTTTCTGGAGGAACTCTTGGTCTCCTTACAGTGGGGAAGAGAGCAGACACACTCCCCTACCACACAGCCCCACAGCACAGCAGGGCTGGCACTCTCAAACCACAAGTTGGCAGAAGCCGTGCACGCTCATCTTCTGGGAAATGTTGGTGTTAGCAATCAAAAGAAGATTCCGGCAACAGTAGAATTCTTCAGTACCCCAGCTGAGAAAATGGCTGAAAAGGTAACATGTTTTCTCTTCCGTGAGCTGTGGAATGTGTTCTATGGCTAAGAGATTTTATTGACCCCTTCCTGAAAGCTTCCTGTCGTGCTTGCTTGGCATTGGGAGTTTTGAAATGTAGAACCTCAGTTTGTTTTTTGTGTTAATAAGCTTGTGATCTTAGAGCAGGTTCCTCCTCTGACCCTTACATTTCCCAATGTTTCTACTCTATTCTAAGGAGAAGATCACCTTCCCATCACAGCCAGAAGTATTAGAAAATGCACACATATATATGTACTTACATGTCACTTACTCAGGTTGTTTAACTGCGGCCTCTGGGCCTCCCATCCTCTGTTGTCAGAGAGTTGTCTTACAGATGTCAATCAGACAGCTCCCAGTCTTGCCTCCCTGCCCGACTCTTTCCTAGAGCCCAGAAGGCTTGTCACAGTCTTTCCATCCCCCTTTACAGGGGTCACTTCCCAAGTTCCATTTCCTCTTCTAGCAGCCTTACCCCTTCTCATCTCACAGATAGACTGCTTTGCTCATGCCTCTTTCTGTGCACGCTCTTCCACATGCCTAAACGATTGTGTCACCTTTCTTAGTGTCCAGTGTACTTTGTATGCATATCGAGATAGCTCTTGTGTCACATTGTTGTTGTATGATTCTCTCTCTAAAACTACTTAAAGACTGGAAAATATGTCTTCCGATCTTTCCTCATGGACTGGTATGATGTTGCACATAGTAGGTGCTCAGCTACTTACTGAAAGGATCAGTGCCTAAAAAGTAAACTGCTCGAAGCCTTGTTTGCTCTTCCTACTATTTCTTTGCGGGAAGGTTATGTCGCTGTGTACTCAGCTACTGTCGGTACCTTGGAGTGTAGCTGGCTTTTCCCTTGTTCACGAAACACTTCTCTTGCCTCAGTTTCTCTAACTAACCTCCGCCATCCTGTCTTCTCTGTTCTCTGCTTCATTGTGCAATGCTGGGTGTGCTCCAGGCCTGGTCTAGAGCTGCTTGTTCTTCTGCTTCTTTACCCTGCCACATCCCTCAAGTGACAAGACCCACAGCCCTTCTCTTTGCGTGCCTCATGAGCTTCCGGCCCCATTGCTGCAGGAGCTATCCTCTCAGAGATGAATACAGTAACTTCGACCCCACTCTTCCTCCGTCAGCTTTAATGCCCTCCCGTTTCTTCCACCATGTTGTGCCGCAGGATCTCTGCCCTGTCATCTTAAGGCTAAAATCTAGAAGACTTTCTGCCATATCTCAGTCTCCTACTGAATTCCCTTAGCATTTGATTTTTCACTTTAAAGACCCATAATGTCATAGCATATGCCATACTGAGAAACCGTTCTTTTCCTCACAAAGTTTATAAGCAACATTACTCCTTCTGTCTTTAACTTAGTTCCATCAAAATAAAAGGTCTAAAAGCTGAATTTTAAAAGTTAACAAATGGAAGTCCTAAAGTAGCATGGTAGCTCTTCTGTGATGACAAGATGCTTTAAACAGGAGCTGCAGCGTCTTGGATATGCCGGGTTTTTTGTTGTTGTTGTTGTTTCGTTTTGTTGTTTTCAACCCAAGACCACCTGGTTTTGTTTTTTTGTTTTTTGGGGGTTTTTGGTTTTTCGAGACAGGGTTTCTCTGTAGCTTTGGAGGCTGTCCTGGAACTCGCTTTGTAGACCAGGCTGTCCTTGAACTCACAGAGATCCATCCACCTGCCTCTGCCTCCCGAGTGCTGGGATTATAGGCAAGAAAAGCCAGGACTGAGGAAGATTTGAGAGAACAAAGTATTATGAACATATTATGAACATATTTGTTAGCATAAAATATTATATATAATTTTTAAAAGGAGACAAGAAGGGCCATTTATTTTCCTATAAGTAAAAGCAGCATTTCCACAGAAAATGGTGGTCAGATCCTTACTCTAAAGAACTGAATGAAAGAGAGAAGAGAGACAGTGGGTGCTTTGGTGGTAAAACTGAAAATTGATATATGAGGTAGAACTCATAGAACTTCATTTTTCTGTTTTTATTCCTTCTGTAGATGTCTGCGAAAGAGTATTGGTTTCATAGTTACTAAAATAAAGGTAGTTAATGTCCTAACTAGGCATCATTGCTGAATGTACAGTGTTTTGGAAGAAGGATAAATTCGTATTCATTCAGATGTTATTTTTGATGATAGCACATAAAACAAAATGAAGAGTCATAGGTAGTTAGGTACCATTGAAACCCAAGGCTTTATGGTGCATGCTGCTAACATCTGACATGTCTTCTTTACCTTAGGTTCTACGGATTTTGGATCCAGTTACCAGTACAGAAAGCTCACCAGACAACCCATTTTCTGAATCTTCACCACCCACATTACTCACTACAAAGAAAAATATTGGACGTTTCCATCCCTATACCAGATATGAAAATATAACTTTCAATTGCTGCAATCATTGCAAGGGAGAACTCATTGCTCTTTAATGTGTAATGTTCTGGAGGTGTGCTGAGTACCCAAGATTCATTATTTGGGAGCTGGGTTTCTTATGATGCTAGAAATAAAATCAGTTCATCTTTATATAATATATATCCACAAAGATATTTCATGTGCTGGATTCCAGATTATTTTTCTTAAGAAATGTCTCAGGGTAAGAAAAAGTGAAACTATGTAGATATATTTAAAGTACAAAGTACTTCCCAGATAGTTCAGTGTTTGTGCTAAAACTAAAAAAGGTTTTGTAACTTTCTTTTAGGCCCTAAATTATTATTTTTTGTTATATATTTTATATGAACTGTAAACAGGTTTCATTTTGGTGCATAAAACAAAAGCAGGCAGACTCCAGCATGCGTTGGATGTGGCCACGCCCATTCCTTTCTTGCTGCCAAAGCTGCATCCCTGCACAGCGGCCGCATGCAGTGTGGGGCCAGCAAAGGCCATTCCCTCATAGAGCATGCTGGCTAGTTAATAGCTGGAGTATAGGAAAAAGGGATATGCGTTCCCTTTGTGGTCACATTTGGGCTATTAAAGAGACCTTCAGAAACTCTGGGATAAAGGCATTAATCTTTCTAAACAAATATATTAGGAAAATAAAAAGGTATTTTAGAACTACATCAAATAGTTCAACAAAAGTGTCCCATGCTGTTGTTTTTTGCAAAGTGCTCTGTCTTCTGCATGGTTGCAGTTGACAACCTGAAGGAAACAGATTCATAATTACTGACTCATGTTGGCACATGTAGTGCCTGTAACAGGAATATCTAGTTTGATAATATAATGATGGAAAATGAGTTCCTGGGGAAAATGTAATCCATTAATTTACAGATGTTACAGAATATATTATAGTATAATGTATCATAAGATGCCCTTTTTATTGACCTTTAAATATTCACAAAAATCTGTCATCAAAAAATATACTGAATTTTAAAAATTATTAGAGAAGGCAAGTCTGGCCAAATCAAATTATACTGTAGTGTCAAACCTACTACTTTTTATCTGACTCATCTGAGCCATATTTATAGCTCTCAATGGCAATAAATTTCTCTATTTCCTTCTTATGGTAGTCCTTTTCCTTGCAGAGTAATGGACTTTGGTTCCAGTCTTCATGTGGCTTTTACTGTTGACAGCTGTTTTCGCTGCCCTTTCCTTTCTGTTTGCATAATATAAACTTCTTAGAAGAAAATGGAAATGTTCATGACATCAGCTTTGACTGTGATTTCTTGGATATAACAACAAAAGCACAAGAAATGAAAAAATAAATTTCACCAAAGTTAAAAACCTTCATGCATTGAGGTACACAGTAGCTCCAAGAATGGGAGAAAAAAAAAAAAAGAACAAATATACATCTGAGAAGTGGACAGAAGATACAAAGAACTCTAATTCAGCAACCAAAAAAACCTGCCCAGTGAAAAGGGGGCAGAGGCTGGAGGGATGCAATGCAGCAGTCTGTAGAAAACTGCCACACGACCATGAGAACCCATGTCCAGATCGCCAGCACTTAACATAAAACATGGTGCAGTGATGCACATCTGTTAACCCCAGCACACGTGGAGCAGCCAGTCACTCCAGCTGAATCGTTGAACGCCAGGCTAAGTGAGAAATCCTGTCTCAAACATTAAGGTGGAGAGTGGTAAAGGAAGACACCCAATACCTAAGCTTCTCCTTTACAGACATGTGCACACATCCAATGTACAATGTACCACACATGCTTGCAAAAAATGAGAAAATTATTTAAAGTTACCTAAAACACACATAAATATTTGTATACACATACAAATAGCAAATAAGCACATCAGAAGATCGTCAACATCAGTCATGAGTGAAATGTAGTTGTTACCATTTTCATGAAGATTATTATAGCAGGGTGGCTATTAACAAAAAGTAAGAGAAATTGTAGGCAAATCGGAAGAGACCTGGAACTGCTGCACTTCACCAGTAGGAGTATAAAATGCAGCAGCCATTGAAGACAGCATGGAAGTTCCTCAAAAAATACAACCATCATGTGGCCTGGCCCATCATTCTCCTAGGTGGATAGCCAAGAGAATTTCGAGGTTTGTCATAGACTTGTACACCAGTTTTTGTAGCAGTATTGTTCATGGTTGTCAAAAGTTAGATATAATCTTAACATCAGTCAGTGGTTAAATAAATCAAATCATCTATATATGATAAGGAAGACATTCAACCTCTAAAACACAATTGATGTATGCTCTAATTTAGATAAATGTTACATGAAGTAGGTTACATACAAAAGAACAAATACTGGTACCAGGGTCTGGAGAAGAGCAAGAAGGGGCATTTAAAAACTTAAACGCTACCCATATTTTTCAATAATAAGTGAGTGGGAAGTATTACAAAGTGACTCCTATTGGATTCCTGTATCTCTTTCTGATAATAAGAAATGAAAAACTCCATAAAGTTGGAAGGTGATGTAGTGAAGCTGGGTACCGGATGAGTTGGAGGGATTGGATGGGAGGTAGACATGATCAAAACACATTGTATATATGTGTGGAATTATCAATGGATATGTTAAAAAATTCACTAAAAATTTAAATAGTGGAATGACTTATTTCCCCAAAGATGATTCGCAAATGGCCAACAACCACACACAATTGTTTATTAGGACCATGCAAATCTATTAAGTATCTGAGAGACTATGTAGAAATTGGGCTTTCCTTAACTGTAAAATGGTGTGTCTGTGGTGGGGAACTGACAAACTGTATAAGTGTTCTCTACACTGCATCTTGTCACAGCAGATCCAAGCACATCCAAGAGAAAAGACAGACTTAAGTACTTGTGTACATGTGATGTTCGCAACAGTACTACTCCCCACACCCGAAAGATGGAAATGCCTCAAGTGATGAGTGAATGAACAAAGATGCTGTAGACGTGTTACATGTTTTCTCTCATAAAAAGGAATTAAATACTGATGCATGCTATATTGTGGATGAGCTTCCAAAGCACTATGCTAAGTGGAAGAAGCCACAGGTAAAAGATGGTGTTTTTAACTATGTGAATTTTCTAGAGTAGGCAAATCAGGAAGCACACAGTATCTGCACAGAGGAAGTGTGGGGCAAGAGGCCTTGACATTGGCTGGTCACAGGCAGGGATGGGCTATGAGGAGTGACACAAGCGTTTTGGAGCTACATAGAATTGGGACTGTATAATCTGTGAATACACTAAATGCTGCTGAACTATGGTTTAAAAAATAAGTTACATAGAGGAAAAATTGGGGGCCACTAATTTTTTTTGCCTTACTTTCCCAGCTAACTTTCTACATTACAATACTTCTATCATATAGTAGTATTTTTAGCATTTAGAAATTTTACTTCACTGTTCCATTCTAATATCCCGCTTCCTCCTGCTCCCAAAACCCAACCCTAAGGCTTTTCCAATTTCTTCCTAAAATGAAATATTTCATTTCATTAAAAATTAAGTAAAATAATTACTCCAGATGGAGACTGATAGGACTTTGGATTTTTTTCACAAATGTCTTTACTCATGAGTCAAGTACTTGGGTACCATGCATCATCTGCATTCAGTTTGCCTCTAAGTCATATCACAATCCTATATTAAGTATTGCATAATATGCACGTGGATGTCAAAACCAATTGCAATGAAATGTAAGATGGCTTGATGTGGTACAAAAGTTGAGATGGATATAAGGCATAATGGTCCACACCTGAAACACCAGCACTTGAGGCAGAGGCAGGAAGGTTCTAAGTTCAAGGTGGACCTAGGCTACATAAATCCCATATCACAAAAACAAACTAACAATCAAGTAGATACAGGAATAAACCATTCTCTCTGCATTTTCCAATTCTTAAAATACACATTAAGAGTTTATGTAAATGAATGCACACACACACATTAGACATACAGAGGTCATAGGCTTGTATTATGTAAAGCATTTACAATTATTTTTAAAACATACCTAAAACACTATTAGGCATATTTTATGCACAAAATAGAATTAAGTGTAGAAAAGATATCTTTCTATGGTACTAACAGGTGATACTCTGCACTGTTTAGGTCACCACCACTAAAAATTCAATTTTGACAAGCAGAATTTTGTATAAAGCCTTGATAGAGACTTAAGTCATTCTTTAAGCCTTATGACTTGCTCTATTAAAAGATTTAAATGTTTATTACATGTATTTATTTTGTGGTCGGGATGTGGGGTGTGTGTTCCACTGTGTGTGTGGTCAGAAGACAGCTTGTAGGAGCCCAGGGATTGACCTCAGGTCATCAGACTCAGGGCCGAGTGCCTTTATCCACAGCCATCTTGCTGTCCCTTGTGCAATGCTTTAAATGACCATAGGAACTATAAATAGAAACGCATGCCTTTCGTCTGGCTTTCTGAATAGAGGTGTTAACACAATTTAGAGGTAGAACACAGAGTTCCCTTGTTGTTCAGTTTGTTGAACAGACTACAAGACAGCACAGCATAATCAACACCATGAGAGACGTTTATTTTGTGTTAGTGTGAAGACAATATAGATTCACCGTCAGCATTACCAAAAGACAAATCCCACTCCATAATTTAGTATTATCAAGACACTGGGTCCATCGGAAATGACATCCAAAACTCTGGTGGCAGCATCTTCAAGTGAAGGCTTTCCCAGACAGCTTCAGTTATAGTGGTCGGTGAAGCGGAAAGATTTGGCATCTGGCATGTTGTACAGGTTGTTCTGTAGCTGTTTGGAACGCCGTGCTTCCAGTCGGAGCTGCCTGGCTCTCTCTTTGACAGCCTGTTGCTCTGCGATTTTTTCTATCTGTTTTCTTCTGAGCCATCTACAGAAAGAGGCAGGATCAGATTTGGTGAATATCATATGATAAGTTTCTCACCTACAAACACATCAAAATTAATATTTCTATAATGAAATGGAGTCAAGAGACAAATTGCTAAAGTATTAACACTTCAGGCTTATTTCCCAGGCTCACTCAAGAAAGCAGTTTACACTTGGGATCAAATGCTTGAAATTAGGCCTGTCTGTCGTGAGACTGACAACTTACTTGGTTTGGTAGTAATCAAACACAAGAATTAAGAATTTACACGTGTCCCAGTCCTTTTCTAAAATGTTTGCTATATTTCAATAGCATATTTCTTGAAATTAGCTTGTAAAACAATCCAGTTAAAAAAATCAGCAAGATGCAAAACTGCTACCTCACTCTTCTGAGCAGGGAGACTCTAGAGCCTGTGCTCAGTAACTAGAGCAGCCCTTCCTTAAAACCAAAACCAAGGCTACGCATGAAAAAAGATAAAGGAAACATAAGCATCAAAAAGATTAAGGAAGAGTCCTTGCTTAGTTAAAATAACGTAAGAACTAACTTTATGCACATCTACCTGGAATGTAAGTGTATATGGGATATATATATGTGTGTGTGTGTGTATGTGTAGTTTTCCAGAAATAAACCCAAGCAACTATTAGAATAATAAAAAAAATACTTTTTGGGTCATGAATTTCATTTTACTTTAAGCAAATTAATCACCTGTTGTAAGACTTTAGAAACAATATGATCACAGTGTGTGTGTGTGTGTGTATACATATATATTGTGTGTGTATACATATATGTATATGAATATGTATATATATGTTTTTGAGACAGGGTTTCTTTGTGTATCCCTGGCTGTCCTGGAACTTGCTCTGTAGACCAAGCTGGCCCCAAACTCACAAAGATCCACCTGAGTGCTGGCATTAAAGCATGCACCACCACTACCTGACAACAATGTATATTTTTATTGTGACTATGTTTGCAAAGAAATATTTAGAAGACAGGCATTCTAGTGCTGATACTCATGATTAGATTTCTGGATGATGAAACTATAGTCCTTTTCCTCAAGGCACACTCACTTTTTCTTGTCTAATGCAAGGTTGAGAGAGATACAGAAAGAGAAGGAAGGAATGAAGGAGGGAAGGAGGGGAAGGGAAGGAGAGAGGGGAGGAGAGAGAGGAGGAGGGAGGAACTTCATACAAGTGGAGTCAACCTTCACTCTATTCTCCAACCTTCCCAAAGGCTAAAGCTCTAAAGTGCGGTCTGTATGCTCGGGACCAATGAGGTAACAGATAACAGACAAGAGACCATCCTAGCTTTTGACCACTGCGAAGGCACGAGGGCACGTGAACCTACTGTCTAAAGGCCCTATCACGGCCCTCCGTTCCTCTCAGGAAGAACAAACACTCCTCTTGCTTCCGGAGCTCCTCTGTCTTCCTTTCTTTCATCTGCTCCTCGTGCTTTTTCTTAAGCCATAATCGAAAAGCTTGTTGTGGGTCTCTGTTCACCTGCTGAGTAGAAAAAAAAAAAAACGCAATTTGCTTAATTTAGATGACCTAAAACTACCTCTTAGAACCTTAATGAAGTTCTACAAGATGGCAAGTCCCCATTCAGTTTTCGGAACATTGACTTCATCACAGCACTCCTAGCACCCAGTTCAAATGCACGCCCCTTGCATCCGCCAGCACTGGTCATGCTCTGAAAGGAAGCAGCACTGGTCCATCTCATTTCTCAGTTAGGGACTCTATTGCTGTGAAGAGACACCATGACCACGGCAACTCTTACAAGGAAACATTTCATTGAGGGGGCTCACTTACAGTTTCAGAGGTTCAGTCCATTATCATCATGGCAGGGAACATGGCAGCTTGCAGGCCAGAGGTAGCTGAGAGTCCTACATCTTGCAGGCAACAGGAAGTTGACTGACAGACTAGGTAGTATCCTGAGCATAGGAAACCTGAAAGCCCGCTCCCATAGTGACACATTTCCTCCAAGAAGGCCATACTCACTCCAACAAAGCACACCTCCTATGAGTGCCACTCCCTATGAGATTATGGGGGTCAATTACATTCAGACTACCACATATCCTATTGAGGAAAATGGGGAGGGGAGCTCAAGAGTCCTTGGCAGGCACGCTCAGTGTCCTGAGGTCCACCTCCAACACCACCACAGTCTTACTGAGAAATCAACCAATGGAGAAAGTAACAGCTTGGTTTTCCAAGTGAACTCTTTGACAAATAAAATATTTTCCCCCAAAGATATAAGCATATAAAACAAAGACTAGAATGACTTGTGGGCTTTGGAGTAGTTCCTGAAAGTTCCATGGACTAGAGTTTGTAAATGAGTAATTTAACACTGTGTTAAACTTTTGCTTAAATTCTACATTCTTTACTTTTAATAGCACCTGTCAGAAGATACTTATACTGCTAGGTACATCTTCAAAACTATAATTACTGGGACTGGAGAGATGGCTCAGCAGTTGAGAGGACGGCCTGCTCTTCCAGAGGACCCATGTTCAGCTCCCAGAACCCACATGACAGCTCACAACCATCTCTATCTCCAGTTCCAGGGGGTCCACTGGCCCCTTCTGGCCTTCACCAGAACTGCACACACATAGTACACAGACATACATGTAGTCAAAACACCCATACACATAAAATAAAAATGAATCCTTAAAAAATTAAACTATAATTATTGCTGAATATATACACACACACGATTTCGCAATCCTCTTTTTTCATAGTATTTATCACTTAACATTTTATATTTCAAAAATTCTTAGTATTTATTTTTTACTTGTGTGTGTGTATGTGTGTGTGTGTGTGTGTGTGTGTGCACATGTGTGCAAGTGCCTGTGAAACACAAAAGGCATCATGTTCCCTAGAGTTGGAACTGTGGGCCACCTGACGTGAGTGTGAGGAACCCCACTCTGGTCTTCTGCAACAGAAGAAGGCACTGAGCCACCTCTCTGGCCTCTATTCATTTTTAAATTGTAAGGGATTCTTATTCCATCTGCTCTGTAAGACACAGTATCCCTGTGCTGATTGGAACTGTATTCCCGTGCATGAGACAGTACATGTCATCTAATAAGCAAATAGATGAACCGCTACATTGGATATATGGCAACTTCAATTAGTATTTCTTTGATTTTAAAGTGTGTATCATTTTTCTTATGCTATGGTTACCTATAGGAGCGAATTACTATTCACTCCTTTCCTAATCTTTTTTCAACTGGGACATTGAAAGTTTTGCTTTAACAATATGAATAATGAAAGTATCAATAATATTTGTAATAATTTTGAAATTCTAATTAGCTTTTCTGGAATTTTTATTAAACTATTTTTAGGAATTCCTTTTAGGGTTGGGGATTTAGCTCAGTGGTAGAGCGCTTGCCTAGTAAGCGCAAGGCCCTGGGTTCGATCCTCAGCTCAAAAAAAAAAAAGGAATTCCTTTTATTGTTTTAAATTATGTGTATGTGTGCATGTCTCTGTGTGGGTATGTGCATGTGTGTATAGTGCCTGTAGAGACTGGAGGCATCAGACACCCTGGAGTTGAAGTCACAAGCAATTATAAGGCGTGTGTGGGTGTAGAGAATTGAACCTAGGTTCTCTGAAAGAGCAACCAGTGTTCTTAGCTACTGAGTTATCTCATCAGCCCTGATAAAAATAAATTTTGAGGGGCCATGCTGGCCAGGGAAGCAGGTAGGCTAACTGCACATCTTCACCTCTCCCTCAGCTCCTCCAAATCCATCCCCCAGTCCCATCCCCATGTCTGTAGCAGACCACCAGCTGAGGTGTCCCCTTCTTCTCTGCCCCCCATCTCCAGAGGTCACACAGGATCTTCTCCTTCAGCCTCCATCACCACCCCATCCCTTTGTCTCGGCCATCAGCTCCCACAGGCATTCCTTGGGAACCCATCAACTGTGCAGGCCAGAGAAGCAAATAGACAATCCTCAGATCTACACTCTCTCTCCTCTCCTCCAAATCCAACCCCCCATTCTCATCCCCCAGCCCTGTAGCAGACCAGCTTTGGTGGCCTCTCCTCCCTCTTTACCCCCATCCCAGGGGACTAAGCAGATCTCGGTGGCACATCCTCCTTTCCTCCTTCCTTTGGGCCCTCAGCTTCCCCACCCTGCCCATCTCAATTCCTAATGTCAGCTCCCAATACCTAGAAACACATTCTACCTGAACCTCCAGAGGCCACAAATGGCAGGATCTCAGAAGCATTTTCTATCAAGCTACACCTACCCACCACATTCTCCTCAGAAACAGAGAGGGCAACAGAAGCCAAGGAATGGAACACCCGTCTAACAGAGACAAGACCAGATATCAGCACTGAGAATTTCAATCTTCACAAACCCAGATGCCTAGACATGAGTGTAAAAACATAATCAATAATAGCCAGGACAATATGTCTCCACTACAACCTAGCCACCCTACAATGATAGGCCCTGAGAAATGCAATATAGAGGAAGCACAAGACAAGGACATCAACATAATCTTTATGAATATGTTAGAGGTCCTTAAAGAGGAAATGAACACATCTATTAAATCTGTGAAAACAAACAGTGGAGTGAAATGAAAGTCTTGTAAGTGGAAATAGAACCAATAAAGAAAACCCAAACTGAGGGAAAACTGAAGATAAAAAATTTAGGAACTCTAACAGGAACCTCAGGAGTAAGCACCACCAACAGAATACAAAAAGTGGAAGAGACAATCTCAGGCATTGAAGACAAAATAGAAATGGATACCTCAGTCAAAGGAAATGATAAATTTAAAAGATTACAGGCATAAAGCATCCTGGAAATCCATGACACTATGGACAGACCAATTCTATGAATAATAGGGATGGAGGAAGTAGAAGAAACCCAGGTCAAAGGCACAGAAAACATTTTCAACAAATCATAAAAAAAATCCCTAATCTAAAGAAAGAGGTGCCTATCAAAGTACAAGAAGCATACAGAACACTAAATAAATTGGACTAAAAAAAAAAGTCCCCTTGGCATATAATAATCACTAAATGTACAGAACAAAGAAAGAATAATAAAAGCTGCAGGGGAAAAAAAAAACCAACATATAAAGGCAGACCTATTAGAATTACACCTGACTTCTCAATGCAGACTCTAACAACCAGAAAGTCCTGGACAGTTTTATTGCAGACTAATCTAAAACCAGACTACTATACCCAGCAAAACTATCAGTCACAATAGATAAGAAAGCCATTCCATAATGAAAACCAAATTTAAACAGTTTCTATCTACAAATCCAGCCCTACAGAAGGGGCTGGAAAGAAAACTCCAACCTAAAGAGGCTAACTACATGCAAACAAACAAAATAAATAACCCTAGATGAGCAAATCAAAAGAAAAAACCCATATCATCACAAAATAACTGAATCAGCAAACACTGCTCATTGATAACTCTCAATTTCAGTGTCTCAATTCCCCAGCAAATAGACTGCAAAGATGCTGCACATATCTTGATCCTTAAGAGCCAAAACCTACAAATGTAATAATACACAGTGTAGAATAAAATATCATTGTCAGACTCAGACTAGAGAAATATTTATAGCAGGTACAATGGATAAAGAATCAAAATTCTTAACATAAAACTCAATGAGAAAAATAAAATTGAAAATAGGAAAATGGCTATATAAACAGGAAATTCACAGAAAATATTGATGTTCTAGGAAAAAACAGTTTTCCCTACACCTTTGTTCTCAACAGAGAATACTTTATCCATGGCCTACAAACTGTGTGTGGTATTTCTCTACCCTGACCAGTCTACACCACTCGTTCACTATCCTACAGTTTAACTCAATTCTGAGACTATCTGTCCTGAGGTAGCATCCAATGTCCCCTTCTGACCCCCTCAGGTACCAGACACACACATGGTGCACAAACATACATGTAGGCAAAAACACTCATGCACATAAGTAAAAAAGTAAGTTAAAAATTTGGCATTTTTAAATTTGAGAAATTTTACATATGATCTCTGTCTACTCTAAGGCGACATGAGTCTGTAGGTTTGTGAGCAGAAATGTGTGTAAAGTTGTCCACTTTGAATGTTAAGATTAAAATGCCTTGAAATATGAATTGATATATTCTATTTTCTGTGCTAGGCAAGTTTGAATACAATTAGAATCATCTGACTTTTGTCAGGATCTGAGGAAACTACAGAACCATGCACATGGCACAGTTTGCAGGGGTAGGTTTGGACCGTTTTCCTTCTACTGACTCCCTTCCCTATCCGTGGCACTGTGTGACTCCCTTTCTAATCCATGGCACCGTGTGACTCCCTTCCCTATCCGTGGCAATTGTGTGATTCTCTTCCCTGTCTGTGGCACTGTGTGACTCCCTTCCCTGTCCCTAGCACTGTGTGACTCCTTCCCCTATCCATGGCACTGTGTGACTCCCTTCCCTATCCGTGGCAATTGTGTGATTCTCTTCCCTGTCTGTGGCACTGTGTGACTCCCTTCCCTGTCCCTAGCACTGTGTGACTCCTTCCCCTATCCATGGCACTGTGTGACTCCCTTCCCTATCCGTGGCAATTGTGTGATTCTCTTCCCTGTCTGTGGCACTGTGTGACTCCCTTCCCTGTCCCTAGCACTGTGTGACTCCTTCCCCTATCCATGGCACTGTGTGACTCCCTTCCCTATCTGTGGCACAGTGTGACTCCCTTCCCTATCCAATGGTGCTTGTGTGACTCCCTTCCCTATCCAATGGTGCTTGTGTGACTCCCTTCCCTGTCCTATGCGTGTGTCTGTCTCACAGAGCATGTGTACTCACTCTGCTGTTCATGTCCTCGATCTGCTTTGCTCGCTGAACTCGCCGCATTTCGATGACCTGCTCTCTCTTCTTCTGCAGCCATGCTTTAAACACCACCTCGTTCTCCTTCTTCTTCTCGTTCTCTTCCTCTATTTTGCGCTGTTCTTCCTAGTAGAGGGATTGTGAAAAGGTATTAGTAGAAAATTCATGAAGCTGTATGTGCGTCAAATAGATATATTCTGACTTCTGAAATTAGAATTCCCTGCCTCAAAACTTCCCAAACGAAAATGGCTCCTCTTTCAAATACAGGGTGGGCCTCTGATTACTTAGGAGGGAAAACAAAGGTCTTTAAAGCAGCCAAGCAGGGAAGTGTATAGTTACATGGTGTTCATTATACCCATTGGGAATACTATGTATCTTTCGTCAACTCTTCGGTTACTTTTGGTACCAATTAATTAAATTACAGCAGTGCAAACGACGGCACATTTTAGACGCACTATGAATTGCTTGAGCATTTTTCATTACTGTTAAGTTAGTTGTGATAAAGCTACCACAGTTATGAAATAAAATACTTCACTCACTTAGAACTGTGTGGGAAATATATGCAGAAGACAAAGAATGTGGTCTATGCCTTGTTTTAAAAACACTTTAGCTGGGCAGTGGTGGCGCACGCCTTTAATCCCAGCACTCAGGAGGCAGAGGCAGGTGGATCTCTGTGAATTCAAGGCCAGCCTGGGCTACAGAGTGAGTTCTAGGAAAGGTTCCAAAGCTACACAGAGAAACCCTGTCTTGAAAAACAACAAAACAAAACAAAAAACTACTTTAGCCAATGTTGGGAATGTAGCTAGTTGATGGAAAGCTTGCCTAGCAACCTTGGGTTCTATTTTCAGAACAGCAAAATACTAAAATTAAAGCAATAACTGAATAAATAAAATACTGTAGCTAAAAAAATAAACAGGAAACAGAAAATATGCCCAAATTTGAGTCTGTTGATAAGGATACAGGAGTTATGTTGTTTTATAGGAGTTTGAGATTTTTATTAAAATGTTTATCAAGTTATTTATATTCATAAACTAGCATTTTTGCTACCAGAAGCACACTTAGAGACTTGGCTAACTGTTAAGGAAAATGAAATTGTATCTGAATCACCCAGCTACTGTTATAAAGAAGAAGTTATCTAAACTTGAAGGAAGCTACTAACATCTGTTCTGTAGAACTGTAAGGTCATCAGTGAGGAAAAGAATGGAGTGTAGCAGGAACAGTACCAAGCTGCAAGGTAGAGGTGAGCCAGGGTCTCTCAGGGACCGGATGTGTCAGCGTGGGCAAGGCATCTGACTTCTTCCTGTCTATTCTCATCATGTGAGACTTGGAAGCATCTCATCAGGGACGGTAGTCTCTACTCTCCCTTCTCCAGTAGTGGTGCATGCTGGGCACTGCTCTACCACTGAGTTACACCCTCAGCCAGGCTCTGCTCTCAATCTAAAACTAAAATCCCCCAAATCAAGGAATTATAGACACAGAAGATCTATAAGGTGCACATAAATAAAATAACGATAGTGCAAGTTAGCCTGTAGCCTATGCTTTGTGCCTGCCCTTTTCCAAGCAAGAGTTGATTCTCCCCTGCTTTCACGTGCCCCCTTTAAAATGACGGAGTCGTTTCTGAGATCTTATCTGGGTCTAATGTAGATGGTCTACTATCTTTTGTGATGTTTGCAAGAAAGAGTCAAGGCAATGGCAGTGTTCCATACACACACATTCTCAACACTTACCCCAGTGATTTGACAACATGAAAGTAAACAAGAGCTCACAACCATCCCTGTCTTGTGACACTGATAAAACCTGAAAATTCACTCCCCTTTCAACACGAAAGCCCACTTGCCTCCCTTCTTACCTCCCTCTTTAGCTTTTCTCTCTTCCGTTCGAGCTGTTTTTGGAGTTCTTTCTGTCGTGGCGAAAGACAATACGTTGAGGTCACTGGAGAGACACCTGCAGACTGTATCCTGTGATTAGCTCTCCTGTTTTTTTTATTTAGATCTGGGTTGGCAGCAGAACTTGGACGAGTCTTGAGGTTGGGAGGTGGCTGAGGGACTTGCGCCAATAGCTCTCCTGTTGGAGAGAGAGTATGAACCTTTGCCACAGGCTCTTCTTTCTTGACACCACCAGCCGTCGGGGTGGGAGACTGTAGCGGCACCTGTGAGGATTCATTTTCTGTATTATTAGCACTATTAATGGGGGGCAGAAACCCCTGACTCTCAATGTCTTGCAAATTCATAAGTTCAAACTTCCCGTCTCTCTCTACCAGTATCTTTCTATCGCTTTCTTCACAGCTGCCGTCAGTAACTGGCCGGACCACATTCTCTTGTCCCGGTTCACCGGAAATGCACAACTGGGACAGTTTTCCAGACATATTATTTTCATTCTCTAAGAAAGCTTTACAAGTATCACTGTCTTCTAACGGTGGGACTTCTAAATCAACTAGTTTGTCTTTGAACTTGAGTTTCCGCTCCCTTTTGTCGTCCACGGGCTCTTGATTCTGTAGGATTTTGTTAGCCTCTATAATTTTCTCCATAATATATCTCCTGACTTCCTCATCCTCTTCTTCCTCCAGATCTCTCTGGTTTTCTGCTTTGAAGTCCTGGAAGGAGTTCTCACTGTCAGAGTCCGATATGGGCTCCAGCGGCTGAATACTTGGGACGGAAATGAAGTCATTTCTTCTGGGCGAGGCCTCGCCTTTCACAGGTTTATCTGGATCAGAGAGCTGTTGGCTGTGCTCTGTTTCTGGTTCATTTTCTTTCAACTCCAGGTCAAGATCGTCTTCCCTCTTACAAGCCATCTGGAAAAAGACATGAGAGTCTACTTTCTGATACAATTGAGATTCTGCTCATTTATTTGGGGGACAATTGACACATTTTTTTCTATGGTTTATTTTATACGCAGGGGAATCTAAGAGCTTCTGGCTTACATTTTACTCACAATATTATAACTCATATTTTGGAGCACCTCAGAGAAACACCGGAAGGAACAATGAGTCCTCGTTATCATCACTAAATCTTCAACCCTGTGTGTGTTTCACATCTGGAGCTACTCCAGCTGCAAGACCTTGTTGCAACCTCACCTCTCAGGAGAGCTCTGCCTCCACTCATCCCGGACACTTTCTCACATGATGCAGGAAACTCCTCTTATGGCCACCTTAAAAAACTCCACTTTTGCCTTTGTTTTTTCCACATACCCTACTGCATTTATTTCTTCACCCCATAACAAATCCAGATGGAGTTAGGTTTGTAACAGCCGCTGTCTTCAGTGCCTCACATTCTTTCTGCTACTCCCCTGGAAACTGAATGACTGTTCTTACTGTCGTCCTTCTGAAGTCACCTCACTTGACACCCCAGTCACATTCCTTGTCACTTCATCACTAATTGACACTAGTGGCCATGCCCAGAATTATAGATAAATAGATATGCCAAGTGTGTGTGTGTGTGTGTGTGTGTGTGTGTGTGTGTGTGTGTGTGCGCACATGTGCCTGCATATGCAAGAGCATACTAGCAACAGGAACAGCCAGGAAAGGTTCATTTCTCCTGCCTTTGCCTTCCATATATCTGATCAACAGCCCAGGATCCTGGTTAATGTACTTCTACAGGCATATTACAGCTCAGACCAGCCCTTTATTTTTCCTCTGTCTTCATTACTCTGAAGCACTAATTTTGTCTTAAAGTTTCAGCTATCAGTGGGAAGATTGTATTTTTAAAGGATTTATTTATATTAAAAGTACAAACCCATGTTTTTTTTTTTTTTCAGGTTTTCACCTTGGATGGACTAAATCATGTTAATTAATTATTTATTCAGATTAAAATTTCATTATCACTTGAGCTTTGTTAAGTGCATTTTTATTCTCATTCTCTCATTCACCCAAGCTTTAAGACCCAGTATTTAAATTATCTAATGTCTCCATTCCTTATCTCCAAGATGGGGATAATGGTATTTGCTCAATTCGCATCAAGAAAAGCACTGCCAAGTTTAACTGAGATACCATAGTGAAGACTTCCATGGCTTGCAAAGCACTTTCCTAAAGTAACTACCACGCCTGCTATTGGTAGTTTACACGTACCTCTATAATGCTGCCGTTCCTTTTTTCTTTATCATTGATCAACCACTCCAGGTCCTTTTCAAAGTCATCTTCATATTCCCCACTTTCTTTTGAATCAATAACTTTACTTTCATTCATTTTTCTACTTGTCAGTGGATAATGCTATAAGATTTTAAAAGATAAAGATGTATGTTAAGCCAGTTTAGAGGTGGAATGAGGGCAGAGATGAGTGTTTCGGGTAAGCTAATTATCACATAGAAACATGTAACAGGAAGCGTTGTTCAGGGTAAACGTGTTTGTACATATTCGTCAGTGGCAACACATTTCTATAGCAGACATTTCTTCTAACAACCCTTCTACCTCCCCCAAATCTCCCACCCCTAATCTATGAGATTTCTAAAGTAGATAAGAAGATGGAGGCTTAGAAAAGGATTTTCCCCATCCCCTACCAATCAGTAAAACTCTGCCTCAGCAAATGATGTAGTTTGGGCTTTGTGTTTAGTTTTAGTTTTTAGCTTTTTGAATAACTAAGGAGTTAGCTAACTGGATGATAATCGTCTCTAAAATATTAATTGTATTTTTTCATATATTTATTCCTTTAAGCTAAATATATAAAACAGGCTTTCTTGACAAACTCAAAGGTAAGGCTTCAATAACTTCTCAATTAGAAATCAAGGACAATAATATTTTGAGGTGACTTGGATAAGCCAACATCTACAGGCTTAATTGCCTACACCATCTACCTACCTACCATTTAAAAATAAGGACACTATGAATGACACAGAATAAAATAAAATTTGCTATGACACAAAAGGCATACAAACATCTTTACAAAATGCTATTTTTCCACACTCATGCCTTGGCACAATCAACTTTCTTTTCACAGAAGGGATACTGAAATTTGTTAAGATGTTTAATTTACTGTAAGAAAAAAAAATCTGTAGAACTAACCCCTTAATGTTTTCCCTGAGTTTTATAATAGTTCTGAACTCACAAATAATATGCATGAAATAGTTCATACTTCTGAGCTATTCAACAAAGACTTTTATGCATCAGTACTTACAGAAACATCACCTATACGAAAACTAAAATGTTAAATTCAAAACCAGAATCAGTGTAACAAATGAAAATATATCAGACACATGAGGAGCTATTAAAATCGTACCACTGTAAGTTAAAAGAAAAAGGCATGGGTAAAGTAAATGAGAAATAAATGAAGTTGCATCAAATCTGAAGTGTAATTGAATTTCTATAAACTGCACCACTGGCTCTTGTGTAAACAAACGATGGAAACTTGAACTCTTGTTGCCAAGTCCCTTAAGCCTTTCAAAATGAGTCACAGGATATTCAAACCTTCTGTTTTCTAATTATCGTCACCAGGAAACTGTCCATACGATACACACGTCAACATACTAGAATAAAGCGGTATCTTCCACGAACCAAATGACTTAGCATTTCCCATTTTATTACTGTGAATTTCACACATTTAAAGTTCATCATCAATAAAAATCTACAAAAGTGGTTCAGGCCAGATCCACCCTCCACACAGTGAACTGCAGTAAGTGACAGAAATGAATTCTTTCCTTTTAAGTTTGTGACTATTCCTGAGTGGGTAGGTTTCTGAAGATCCTCCAGTGTGGGTCCAAACCAAGTGCATAGATGTTCATTGTATTGGTAACTTCATTCCCAGTTTAAATATATTTAAAAGTACTTTAATCTGATACTTCGATTCCAGTCTTATCCTATATAACCTTTTAAACAATGTTTGCTGAATCACCAAGAACCAAGAGAACAGTAAAGAGAAAACCTTTTCATATACAATAAGTATTTAGCAAAAACTTGTTTTTAAAAGCAGCTAAGCAAAACCCCACAACACTATGAAACCATCAGGTCCTTCCTGAAACATTCTGATCAAGACTGTGGTGCTATCAAATATTTTTTTTTAATTACAATCTGTTACAAGCTCTGACACTAATATTTAACAAAATTAGGTAATGATTTGAATTCGTACTGAGCATCCTAAGCTAGCACCAACTAAATGGATAGTATTCCACGTGTGGAAGTTAACATTTTAGGAGTTGATTTCTTTTTTCCATGCAAGCTACCTTGCACAATCAATAACATTGAGAAGGGGGATAATATGACAAAAATGCAGAGCGAGCATCTGAGGGGTTCGCCTTGTGCATGGCTGCGGCGACGCTATGCCAGGCTGGGGAGATCCTAGGGCTTATCCTGGGAGGACCGCTCTTCTCAAGAGCTTCACCCATCTCCCCTCCCACCTAGCCCAGACGTTTATCTTCTCCTCGATTCTCCCACCAGAATCTGAGTCGTCCTTTCCTCCTCTTCCGCCAAGTCCCCTCCTGCCTGTAGAAGATGCAGCAGTTGGGGGCACAGAGAAAACCACGGGAGCTCTCCTCTCCTTTTCTAAGCTCTGACAACAAGGCAAGGGTGACACCCCCGGGCCGGCTCCTGATGCAGCCAGCACCCGGCTGCCATGGCAACGGCGCGTCTCTGCGGTCTTCATCCGGGCATCCCACTACTGAGGCTCCCTAGGCTCGTGCGCAGGCGCAGAATGCACGCTGCCGACACCTGCGCCTCACGTCCTGCCAGCATTTCCCAGACCGGGAATCCACATGTCACCTTCGGGTTTCAATCCACACTAGGACCTGGCCAAGGACTGCTACCTCGGGCGTGGAATTTGTATAACTCTCTCCAGATTTTGAATTTGTTGCCAAAACTTATTTTAAAAAAAGTGCATTTCTGTCTTCAATTTCTCAAATTAATATTTTTTTAAAAGATAGCAAATAGTTAATTGCTGTTTTGACTCTCAGTTAAAAAAAATCAGTCAAAATTTTACTTACAGAAAGGAGTTATAGGCCGGGCTGTGGTGGCGCACGCCTTTAATCCCAGCACTCGGGGGTGGGGGGGGGGGGGCAGAGGCAGGCAGATCTCTGTGAGATCGAGGCTAGCCTGGGCTACCAAGTGAGTTCCAGGACAGGCACCAAAAACTACACAGAGAAACCCTGACACGGGGAGGGGGGGGGGTTTAATAAAAGAAAATAGAACTTTTAGTTCTAGCATTCAAACTTATCAAGACAAACCAACTACAGTTTTTCTATAGCTTCCCTAAATATCCTTATGGATAAAAGGAAACTAAGATAACATTCAGATTGCAGTGACAGATACCAGGACAGATACCCCATCCAGCCATGACGGAGCTCACAAGATAGGGTGTAATCAGAAGAGTAAGTGAGCAATGTGATGCAGGGGAGAATTTATCTAAAAAGGGGGTGGACTGAGAAGAGACTAAAATTAAAAAAAAAAAAAAATGTTCTCTGCAAAGTGTTTACTCCAGAGCTGCCTTTTGAAGAATAAAGGGAATTAGGGGAGACAGCCGCCACCTTGTTACATGGAGATGATAGGCGGTGAGAAGACAGAAGGCATCTACTCGTTTTGTGGACTCAAAACACACCAGAGTTCAGCGTACAGTCAAACCTCACGCCTCTCTGCCCATCGCAGCCCCTCAGCGATTACAAGCAGAATGCGGAAACTAATAATGTGATCTAGGGATAAACATGGTCGCTCCTCATTTCCTTGGAAAAGTTATTCACAGCATTCATTCCTACGAAACTGTGAGCTCCCTCTCAAGTGGAGACTGGGTTTCAAGCATGTACAAGCCCTTAGCCAGATAGCCACGGAAATGTTTGATGAGTATTTATTGAGTTCACATGATCAATAGGTCTTTAAAATGAACGCATCGTAAAGTTTACAAGCTAATGTTATTGTGACCAAATTTAGTCGTATGTGTAACTGACTTCATAACTTCCTTCTAAAGCGTTTGGAGGAGAAGGATGGTTACTGAAGGAAGAAGTGTTTGATGACCAGAGATGAGAGAGAAACATATTTAGAAAACAGGGCTCTTGAGGAAGCCAACACTCAGATAAACAGAATGAGAAGCACCATGAGTGCACAAGGCTTACACACGTAGGTGAGGGGGGAATGATGGTGGACTACTAATGTCACATTTTACGATTTCAAGTCCCGCAGATGAAGGTACCCACTCCACCACATGCATGTATGCCATTTAATACCCTCTGTCCTCTGAGATGAGTGCGTGTATGCCACCAAGGACTGACCAAGGAGAGAAAGTGAAGAGCATGTAAGGACTGGTGGATTTAGGAAGAACCAAGTGAATGAAGGAACTGGTTTGCTATTCATTATCTTTTACTTGGATTGACTTTATGACGTTCAAGTTTTGTCAGAGTTAATTATTAATAAGTGACTGTATTTTGCCTGTAGGGTATAGAAATAAGTGAATTAAATTGACTGTACCTGAACCTGGTGTATGCAAAATGGTGATATATTTCCCTTATCTGCTGTTTAATGTTAGTTATATATAACTATGAAATTTAAATATGTGTATTCTAAAATAATATCTAAGATATAGATACTACCACCCTAATTTATCTCCTTATTTATTATACAATACATAGAAATAAGTGAGCACAGTGTAAATGTAGGTAACTTTCTATAAATGCTTCGGCTTGGTAAAGACAATATAAAGCTTAAATAAATAAAGAAAATTAGACCTGTCAAACTGTGAAAGACTGAAGAGATGTGACAAAACATGTCTTCTGTAGAATTATTCAAGGTAAGTATACTTTATAGAAACTATTCTGGTTTTTGCAAATTATAAAAAGATTTTGTCACTTAACAAGTAGTGAATGACTCAGTACTAACGTGCCACAAGCTGCTCCATACATTTGGAGTAAACTACTATATCCACTCGAAGCCTAGCCGCCAGCCACCTAGAGTCCAGTTGCAAAAAAAGAAAAAAGAAATAAAATAAAAGTCAAATGCAAAAGGCTTAAAAGATATAAAGATACTATGAAGCTCATAAACCTCTCACAGGCCTTGGACTTTCTTTTCATAATTTCAGATTTCTGAATCCCCTGGCCAGGGCTAAGAATAGGATATTTGAAAAGAAGCGGAAGAAATCAGATGGGATGTCTAAGTGGGTTTAATTTTCTGCATTTTACCCCTGTGTGTTCCACCTCAACTGCTCATTCATTTGGAGCAGTGGTTCTCGACCTTCCGAATGCTTCCACCCTTTAACAGTTTCTCATGTTGTGGTGACTCCCAACCATAAAATTATTTCCGTTGCTACCTCATAAATGTAATTTTAGTACTGTTGGGGATTATAATGTAAATATTTGTGTTTTCCAGTGGTCTTAGGAGACCCCTGTGAAAGGGTCATTAGACCCCTGGGGGTTGTGACCCACAGGTTGAGATTTAGAGGGCTGTAAGGGCTTCATAGTTGTAAAACTCTATAGTTTGAAACTAATTATTAAATTTGAGGTATTTTGTAGATTAAAATATTTGATAATGTACTGAATTTTTGTTGTTGTTGTTGTTTAAGAAAACGATTTAGTTATTCATGTATATGAGTGCTCTGTCTTCATGAACACAAGAAGGAATCTGATTCCATTACAGATGGTTGTGAGCCGCCATGTGGTTGCTGGGAATTGAACTTAGGAAGAGCAGTCAAGTGCTCTTAACCGCTGACCCATCCCTCCAGTCTCCTGACATTGTTTTTTCAACTTAAATATTCATTGCCTTCAACCGAGGGATTTCTTGTGGTTGTGGGGAGAGAAAACAAGGAACATAATAATAAATAATAACAAAAATACAAAATAATAAACAAACTACGTTAATAAACTTTTTCATTGCTAACAAATACCTTATAGAAACAATTTCCTGGGAGGGAAGTTTGACTTTGCTTGGTGGCTTCCCAGGGCTAGCTAGCTCTGTGTTTCTGGGGCTGTAGTGAGGCACACAGAAGGGTTTGTTAGAGGAAAAACTAACTCCTCACCTGTGGTGGCCAGAAAGCAGAGAGCAAGCACCCCTGTGCTAGATGGTTCCTTCCTTTCACCCACTCCACCATCTAGAAAACTAGCTTGCTGCAGCTGTCCACATGCAGGGCAGGCTTTTCCTTGCCAGGAAACACCCTCACTGCGGTTCCCAGGGCCACGCTCTCTGAATTTCCTACGCATGTCTCAATCCAATCAAGTTGACAATGTTAACCATCACATGTGCTGAATAAGTTAAATGATATGATACGGTATATCAGAAATATTTCATAGCTAAATATAGGTATATAATGAAGCCAACCTAATTATTAAACAAACAAATATTCTTTTTAGATTTACCCTTGTGAGTCACACCAGAGGCCAGAGGACTTAAGTTTGCCTCTGACCCACACCACAGGACTAATTCACTTCTAGCTCAAATGCCAGCAATACATTCCTTAAAACAAATGCGCTAAGGGAAAGGTATCTGCAGTGTAATTACTTCCACGTGGTAGTAGATTTGTTCAGCACTTTTGACTGCAGGCCCTGGCCCTGTAGGGCAGAAGATTAAAGGGATTTCTTAGTGGGAGGTTTCAGCTTACTTATGTATGATTAGAAGTCCTGTGACCAACCCTTGACTGTGGAAGAAGATTTAATAAGAATGAATCACCATAGCAAAGAGACAAAATTTATTTATTTCAGTTTATCCTTTGAGAAAACAACAACCATTGTATGCTTTTCACTATTGACATGTAAATCCTCTGTTTATAAGTTGAGTTTTATCACCTAATGAATAATTTCTCTTTGAAAATAAGTATCCATATGGTTGAATGTGTTGTTTACTAAACTAGTCTGTATATTTAGCTTCTTTCCATGTGCAAATTTATAACAGAAGTTTGTTTGCATTTCAGACAATATTTAACAAGAAGAGCAAAATAATAATAAATTAGAAGATGAAGAAGCTAGGTTACCAAGGTTTATGAACACTATTGGGTGGTGATGAAATGGACACAGTCTTCTCATTAGTATCACAAGAGTAGAGGCTAACACACCCCTGAAGCCAGTGTTCTTCATTTGGTTATGATAAAAAAAAATCCTTGTAAGTTTGTAGTCTGTCTATTCATATTTCCTCATATTCTTTAATGTTGACATCACCCAACAAAGATGACATTTTGGTTTATTGACAATTATGGCCTACTATAAAATGTTCATGTGCTTAAAACACGCTCCTGAAATCAGAGGCTGTTTGACACGGCATTCTTGGTTCAGTGAGTTGCTAACACAGATAAGGAGGTTCTGGAACGCTGACACTAGAGGTTGTTTTCTGAGTTTCACATTCAACCATCAGCTGGGGATATGGAAGGTTAGTACATGGTTCTTGTGACCAGGAAGATAAAGGTACTGGTTTGTTAGAAAAATACCCCATGTCTTAGCATTCATTTTTAAAGTGATTTTTCAGTTTTCTTTTTTATTAAGAGAAACAAATGATTTAAGGAGGGCTTTCAAGTGTGTGTGTGTGTGTGTGTGTGTGTGTGTGTGTGTGTGTGTGTGTGTTGTGTTGCTGGAGATCACACCCAGGGCTTCAAATACAGTAGGTGAGGGCTCTACCACTACCACCACCACCCCCAAATCCTTTAATAACATTTATTTTGAGACAAGGTCTCTCTATACCTATGGTTGGCCTGGAACTCCCGATGTAGAATAGACTGGCCTTGAACTCATAGATATGCTTGCCTCTTCCCCCGTCACTAAAATGAAAGATGTGTGCCACCCAGCAACTTTTTTTTTTCATTTTCTTTTTTTGTAACAAAGGCATGAGCAGACTCCTTCTGGTGGTTTCATACAGTGACATTAGATTATTTTTTTAAAGTGTGAAAATACTGTCATATTTTCCTGGGAATATTAATTTTGAAAGACTGTGTTTCCAAATAATGTGTTAGAAATTGGCTTGAGTCCTCTAGCCAATATTTTTCCAACTTCTTTGGACATCCAAAATCAGTAGTGGCTACACACATCTTCAATGGGTTCTCAAATTTATCAAACTCGTTATAAAACTTAGATACGATAAGGCCTTTGGCTGACATTAGCTGATAATGGGCACGTCTTTTCTTTGGTATCCAAATGTAAAGAGTAAGTGTTCCAAGATTACGGAAGGCCACACTGAGAAACCCCTGGCAGCAACCAGCATGATTAAATATGTGAGTCAGGACTGTAATCCCTGCATATGGGAGGCTAAGGCATGAAGAGCAGGAGTTTCAGGCTAGCCTGAGCGACACAATAAGAATCTATCTCAAAAGACCACCACCACCACAAATCAGGCCATATCCCTCCAAGCTTTTCAGTGTTATTAGCATAAAATGCAAACCCCCACCTCCCTTCCAAGATCATGAGGTATCAGAGCCCGTCTCTCCCTACATCTCATCTTTTCATTGCATACCAACTGCCCTAACCACCGCTCTGTTGCCTGGCTATAACAACCTACTTTCTGCCCATCTTTGATCTTTCCTCTGCCTGGAGTGCTCTTCCTTGGATATCTCCTCCAAAGAAACCTTCCCATCATTCAGATGAGAGTGGACATCCGTGTCTTGTTCCTGCTCTTAGGGCACAGAGCCCAATTTCCCACCATTGAGTTTGGTGTTAGACTTGGGCCTATCATAGATGTTCTTCTTTGAGCTAAGGAAGATGCTTTCCTCTTCTGGTCATAAAGATGTTGTAATCTAAGTAGGTGTTGGAATCGTTCTCCTTTAGAATGTGGATGTGATGCATTTATTTATCTAAGAGCTGGCTTGTCTGGTAAAGGGTTTGCTGTGGGAGCGTGAGAGCCAGCATTCAGCTCCCCAGCACTTACAATATAACCCACGTGTAGTGGCACATGCCTGAAACCCCAGCACTGGGTGGGTGGATACAAGAGGATCCTGGGCCTCACAATCCATCCAGCTTAGCTCAATCAGTAAACTCCAGGTTCAATAAGTGAAGTGTATAAACAAAGTATCCGTTTTTGAAACTTTTATAGCTCTATTTCGGCTTCTATTAGGGAAAAGAGGTCTTTAAAACAGCTAGCTTTAGACCCTGCGGTGGTGGTGCGTGCCTTTAATCCCAGCACTCAGAAGTCAGAGACAGGAGGATCTCTGTGAGTTCGAGGCCAGCCTGGTCTACAGAGTGAGATCCAAGACAGGCACCAAAACTACAGAGAAAAACCCTGTCTCGAAAACAAAACAAAAAACAAAACAAAAAACCCCAGCTAGCTTTGTACATAAGCTTTTGTTTAGTGAGAGTTATCACTAGTATATTTTGCTGTAAAAGTAGACACTTCAAATTTGGTGTGGATTTCAATAAATTAATATTCTCAAAGCCCTAAAATTCAAAAAAGAAGTGAAATGCAACTGAATTAAACCATCTCCCAACTTTCATTACTTCTGTGTTAAAACATTAAATAACAGCTGTTTTCCATTTATCCTACTCTATAATCAGAGTCAAGAATGCTGAGGAATACTTTATGTGGCAAAATTTTAAAATTTAAAAGTATAAGTTTGTAAAAATTTTGCTTTTTATAATTGTAAAGCACAAATAAATAAGCTATAATAACATTATTAATAAATAGGTTTTATGAAGGTCACATAAGTAGCAGCCTTTTGGTTGTACATGTGAAGTACTTTAAAAATTTTGTTTAAAGGATTAATGCGGGGTGACTCTCAAGAAAGCAGCACATGGCTGTTGTCGAATATTGTGTTTTTCCAATGCTTAAGGTTAAATCTACATTAAAATGTCTTTTTAAGAAATTCAAAGTTTGCTTCAAAGCAATGAAAGTTGACGTATCAACATGGGGATATTTTGACATTTCCTTATATGTATACAATGCATTGTGCTCATACCCCATTACCGCCATCTCTTGTCCCTCTCTGGCCTGCCTCCTTATTTCCAAGTCATGGGGTGTGTGTGTGTGTGTGTGTGTGTGTGTGTGTGTGTGTGTGTGTGTGTGTGTGTGTGTGTGTCTCCCACTTAGTTTGATTAGGGTTGCTTACATGTGTGGGGGTATTTGCTGGGGCATCAGCAGCTCACCAGTGGCTGCTGTACCACTGAAGAAAATGCCTGTCTCTCCCCTAGCGACCATTACCTATAGCTCTGCTCTGCAGAGAGAGGCGGGCCTCGTGAGTCTCTCCCCACTTCATTGTGGGATGCATAACAGAGCAGGGAACCCAGTGTGTTTTAAAAAGAAAGAAGGGTGGTATGGCTGTCCTTCCCTCCTTTTCCCTCCTTCTCTGGAGAGAGCAGAGGAAATGCAGGGCAGAACAAATCAGTCCTTTTTCAGACTCTACCCCATTTCCTAATTGTAGCTAAACAACTCCCAGGCAACAAGTATGAATAAGGAGCTTGACAACATCCAAGCTGATGCATTAAGATGACATGGAGAGGGGTTGGGGATTTAGCTCAGTGGTAGAGTGCTTGCCAAGCAATCGCAAGGCCCTGGGTTCGGTCCTCAGCTCTACGGAAAAAAAAAAAAAAAAAGATGACACGGAGAGATAACAGGAAAAAATGTGATAGGATTTCTTAACAGGGTGGGGGATGAAAGAAAGAATATTGGGGATGACTTAAGGCTTTTAGCTTTTGTAAAGGAGGGGATGGAACGGCCATTCACTGAAAGCTAGAAGCAGAATCAGTAAATGGAAATCAGAGGTTTGCCTTTTGGCTCAGTGCTGGTTATGTAGGCCATCAAATAAAGATGGAACTAGGTACTTGGCTATTCTGGAATTCAGAGAGGTAAAGACTACAGAAGGAAAATGTTAGGAGAGATCAGTGAATGAGTAGTTCAGTTACCAGAGGATAACACTTGCAGGTGTGGTAGGAGGGGCTAGGGGAGGTGAGAAGAAAAGAGGCCAACACAGCCTGGGCTTTTCTAACGTGGAGGTGTGAGGAAACAAAGAAAGACCCCATAAGGAGCTTCTGGAAGCCAGTAGAGAGGCAGAGGGAGGGTGGGCAGCTAAGAGCAGGATGTGCCTCAAAAGGGGAGCTCTGAAACTCAAAAGCTGCAAAAGAAGTGAAACTAAGTGAAGGGCAATTTATGAAAGGGCACTGTCAATTATACTTCCTTGAAGAACTTCATTTATGTACTCGTTCATTCATTTATTCATTCATTCATTCATTCATTCATTCATTCATGTGGGGTGTGTGTAGCTCAGAGGATAACTTGTGGGTGTTGGTTCTCTCCTTCCACCACATGGGTGCCTGGCATCACACTAATCAGGTTTGACAGCAAAGCTGTCTGGCTGCCTCTGCTGGCTCCTCTTCTGAAAGGGTATTAATATCCAGAATGTATATGGAGCTCAAAAAAGTAAACACTTCCTCCCAGAAAAAAAAAAAAAACAAATAATCTAGTCCACAATCTGACAGTTCTCCAAAGAAAAAATACAAATGGCCAATAAACATACAAAACCAAACCAAACACCAACCAACCAAAAAACCCCAACAGGTTTAACACCCTTAATTACTAAGAAAATGCAAACCAAAAGTATACCGAAATTCTGTCTTACCCCAGGAAGGTTTGGCCGTTATCCAGGAAGAAACACAACACACGTGACTATGTGGGGAGAAGGGAGAAATCCTGATACACTGTTAGTGAGAAGGTAAATTAGGGCATCCACTGTGGGAATCGGTGCAGAGTTGCTAATAGCAAAACCTAGCAAAACAGAACTACCAAGTGGTTGAGCTATACCATTCTAGGCATGTGCAACCAATCGATCTCAGTCAGCGCACTATAGAGATATCTGTGCACCCATCTTTGTCGTCACACTTTTATTTACAGCCAGGATATGGAATCAGCTTAATGTCCATCAATAGACCAGTGGATTAAAAATAAAATGTGGCATATATTCACAAGGAAGTTTTATTCAGGCAGAAAGAGGAACAAAATTACATTATTGGCAGGGAAATGGGCAGAACTAGAGGTCATCCTATTAGAATAAGACGGACTCAGGAAGAAAAATTTAACACATATTTCCCCTCCTATGTGGAATTGAGACTTACGTAAAAGAAAAAACCATGGAAGTAGAAGGGGGCTGTTAGGGAGAAGGAAGGGGCCAGTGACTGTGGGAGGGGGCAAGGCATGAAGATAATGGGAGGTGAACACGATGAAGTACATCATGGGAACGTCTCGTGTGCTGTATGAAACTGCCATAGCGAAACCCGTTATTTTGTGTAATTTATGTATGCTAATACAAAGATTTATTTATAGGCTTATTTGAAAAGGGAAGCTACTCAGGTCAACTATAACAAGACCACTGTTCTGGAGTGGCCTTAGTGGAATTAGTGAGATGTGCAAATAGGGAGAGAGTCAGTAATATCATACAGTGCTTTCCTGGGGGCTGCACAAGGGGGAATAGAAACAGACATTTAAATCCTAAAGAACTTAAAAGAAAACAAAATCATTTCAGCGTAGAGTACTATGAAAACAGAAACACCGACAGTTACACATTTCTGAGCACTCAGTTATTGTTGAATGGTTATTCTTGAATATAGTCTCTGCTTTTAATTTTTATTTGTGGACTAAACATGTAATTAATGGGAAACAAGTATGAAATAGGGTTGACATTTTGGAAACACTGTGAGTTGGGGGAATCGGCAGACTGGTCCCTCTTTAACAATAAATACCTCCTCTATCCAAGGAGCAAACTTGTTTATTAAAGGTGTTTGAATTAGTGGAGGGGTTTTGTTTCCATTACAATGTTTGGATGTTTCTGAAATAATTAGACATTCACAATCTGATTAATCTGAAACACCCAGTAGCAAGCCAATATTTCTGCAATAGAGCACTGAATGAGTTTTTATAAGCTGCTGGATTTTGTACAATCTTTCTGGGTCTAAAATGTAAACTCAGGATCCTCCAGCCCCTCGTGGCAGAGTAAGAGGACAATCTACCCCCATTTCTGTTATTTCTTCTGTGTTTTGACACAGCAAGGAGCTTCAAGACAAGGAACAGGCCCCAGTTTGTAACCTTGGAAACGCTGCCCCCAAGTTCACCTCTCCCCTAGGTTTTCATCTCGCCCGCCCTCTGCATTTCTTACTTTTCATTCTCTCCCTGAAGCTCTCTCCGGCTCTTCTGGGCACTAACAGTAGACATTTAAAAGACCGTAAAGTCCCTCCCTGCATATAAGTATCCCTGAGGAAATGTTTTGGTCATAATCTCACAAGCTCCAAAAGAAAAGGACCTCTGTCAGCAATGCTGAAGAATCCTGTTGAAGGAGTTTTGAATTACTTTGTAGAAGTGGGCTTCTTCCACACTCCCATCTGCAGAATGCATGCTGCCTCTCACTAACCTTATTCAACCTGCTGTGTTTGATGTTCCCTTCTCCTGTGGAACCAACTCTCAACGTTCTTGAAACAGTTTCAAACCCCCAGCTGATGTTTTTCAGTCTCAGGATCTCTTTTGCCTGTTCTCATTCCAAAATAAATCTGTTTATCCCTGGTTTAATGATTGACTCCCCCCCCCCCCCCCCCCCCAACCCCCGTTAGCGTGCCTACCTTTTTGGACATGGTCTCACTCTGTACCCCTGGAGGGACTAGAACTCACTTTGTAGACCAGCTGGCCATGAACTTGTGGCCATCTTTTTGCCTCTGCCTCCCAAATGGTGGGGTTGCAGGCATGCACCACCATGCTCACCAACATAGCTCTATCTCTTTCTGAAGGCATGACATGGGGGAAGCATGGCTTACACCCCAGGCAATGAGCGTGAAATGCAAAGAAAATATCTGTATGGGGGAAACTGAGGATCCAAAAACCTAACCAAGAATTAACTGTTGGAGCTGGAAGATCTTTTGCTGGTTGCTTGAATGATTTCTCAGTGGGAACACAGCCTCTTGACCATCTAAGCACTAGGCACAGGCAAGATGTCACTGTTGGGTTTCTTGGTTCAGGTGCTGGATCTGTGAACACTGATCTACATCTCATAGTCCATTCATGTTAGCACTCCAAGAACATCTGAAGTTACCTCTCCAGTTCGGGGATCATTCTGGAGGGAATTTTGAGAGTTGAGTCACAAACTTTGGTATATAAAAGAGAGAGAGAGAAGGAGGGAGGGAGAAGATCAAACTCTTTAAACAAGTGAGCAAACTCAAATACTTGAGCCGAGGGATGAGTTTTTATTTTTTAGTTACAATTCCTCTTGTGATTTTTAGTGGGTAAGATTATGGTTTGGAAATGTCTGTTGTCATCACCCACATCCCCGACGGACTTATTTTAAAGGAAGACAATTTGGTTAGAAATGATGTCATAGGGTGGGTCCCATGTATGGCTTCATACTATGAAGGTTTAAAATACTAGAGGTGTATAACCAACACTCACCAAAGATTTCCTTCACTCAAGGGATTCAACATGGGTTTTGGAGAAAACTCAATTTGACTCATTTCTGGAACTTTTATTAACAGACCTCAGCTGCCCTGTCTCCCGTCTGAGCTGTCTGGCTGGAGAGTTTTTGCTTCCATAGGTAGTCAGAATCCCCACAGTGGAGGAAGGAGCTACAAACAGTCTAGAGTAAGAGAGAGGCCATGAGCCACTCATGAGCAGATCCAGGATAGTACTGAGTCCACTGCGTACCAGATATGCCCCCGTCTCCAGCTGCTGGCCTTGGCTGCAGGGACTTGACTGTGAGATTCACTTTAGGGGTTGGTGTACTTTTGTCTCACTTCACCCCCATGACTTGGACCCTAGTGCTGCTACTGACTTCTCTGCCAGCTACCCATTTCCTCTTCTGGATGTGTTAAAATCCTCTGTGTACTTTTGCTCTTCCCAGCCTGGCATTGTCCCCCCATGGAACTGTTGTCTGAGCAAGGTCGGCCTTCCTCCGCCCTTGTCCCTATTGCATATTCCACAATGGGATGGAAGGGAAATGATTACCAACTCAGAGGATTTGGGAGGGAATCAGAACTGCCTTAGCTTCTCTACTTCAGGACGTGTAATTTGGGGGAAAATATTTAAATTTCCTCAGCCACTTTTAGATATGAACACACACTGTAGACTGTTAATTTACCAATCTCCAATCACTCCCCTTTCCTATTTCTACTGCTGTAAATCAAGAAGGGCCCTCCTCACCTACATGGGACCAATTACAAGGACGAGTCAACCAGTATCTTAGTAGCTACTCAAAAATTAACCCCGTTCACTGCTGCCAGATCACATTACTTACAGATGAACTTCCTCATTATTACCATTCCCATCTCCAGAAAACCTGATTGAATGACCCTAATGATGGGAGTTGCAAACCCTTCACTTCCAGAGAACAAATGGGGGTTTCTTTCTTTCTTTCTTTCTTTTTGGTTCTTTAGAGACAGGGTTTCTCTGTCTTTGGAGCCTGTCCTGGACTAGCTCTGTAGACCAGGCTGGCCTCGAACTCACAGAGATCCACCTGCCTCTGCCTCCTGAGTGCTGGGATTACAGGCGTATGCCACCACAGCCCGGCTCAAATGGGGGTTCTGATTCTTAGAGGTTTCAAGGGAGTAAGCAAGCTTCCCATCACAAGATCTAGCCTGACCTAGCATACAGGCTAGAGGGCACAGAGGCAGGCTAGGTAGGACCATAAATTTATCATGCAGACTGAAGAGGGAGGGGCTTACAAGATCACAGCCCAGTGTGATTTCTTATCAATTCTCTGTCAGAACATGGGGGTTGGGAGGGCTAGCAATCAAGCTGCAAGGAGTGTGTACTGATTTTTGGCAAGAGAGACATCCATAGCGGCTGTGATCTAATAGTACGAACCATGGCTTTTTTTCTTTGTATTCCAGGAAGTAAGGAAAAATAGGAATTAGCAATAATCAGGAGGTGGAACATGGATCGTTTCTAATGACTTTCGTTTTGACTGAAACATTCATTTTGAGAGTAGTTTTGAAGTTGATAGCTACAAATTAATTATGAATAGAAACAAAGGCCATGGAGCCCATTTCTCAACCACATACTCAGTGCCTGTGACAGAGCTGTTTTCAAATGTGCTTTCCCATTTTTTCCTAATAGTCCGGTGAGGTCTCATCTTGTTTGCAACTGAGGAAGTAGAAGTTCCGTAGAGTGCAAACCAAATACTTAAAACCCACCTGACAGTGCTACCAAAGAAAATGAACAAATCAGTAAGGTTCACCTCTGAGGATAATGTGCTAAAGAAATGGAAGACATTATCTGTAAGGATGTCATGAGTAAAAGAAATAGATATCATCTAGTTTTACCATTCAAACACAACACTTTGAAGTGTCCAGTATACCCAATACTGTCATTTTAATCTTAACATTTTATGAAGGCATCCTTCTTAAGAGAACGTTGGGCATTTAGTCAATTACTGTATCGTCAGGCAGCTGAGTCTATCAAATACCATTTGTATAATTCAACATTCATGTAATACCAGGATATTTGCTTTGCAATGAATGACAAAAATAAGACACAGTCCTTGCTCAAAGGCTTATAAATATGAAAGCCAGCTAAGATACATGGGAAGAAACCACAGTGGCAAAAACTATTATCTGAAATCTTTGCATGAAAGATGGCTGTCCTTTGGCAATAATGAAAGGCCCTACTAAGTAGGCTCTCGAAGGGAACTAGTCATTTGGATGCTGCACAATGAGACTGGCTTGGTGATGAGATTGATTTGGTCTTGTAGTTGGTATAACAAAGGTGCTTCTCTGGGTGTCGGAATACTCTGGGGTGGAACAGGATTTCCAGCCCTGTCTTTAAGTTCCTTAACTTAAAATTCTGAGTTGCTACCAAAGGGACTGGAGACTGTTCCATCTTCTAAAGAGAAGAATGCTTTAAACAGCTACGAGGGCTGTAGAGAAGCCAGCGTGGCCGTCAGTGCTGCGACAGAAGCCCAGGGGAGAGTGAAAAGGGCCGGCCACACGGCAGCCGAAGAGGTAAGGGGATGACCGAGGGTTACCTGGGAAGAGAGATGGTCCAACTATAAATGAATGCTGTCCCAGGAAAGCTCTTAGGACATTTATAGACGAAAAGCTCCTTTCAAAAATGAACTCAAAATAATTTTGAGTAAAAAAGGGAAAACATACTGTAAAATATTTATTTAATAAAAATAGTTTTATAATCTATACAGAATTGAATAAAAAGTACAACAAATTGTTTTCACTTCTTCATAAAAGTGCATACAGTACAACCAGCACATCGGCTCAGCATTCTACACATATGGCCACATAGCAAGATGTGAACATATTCTTGATTGAGACAGGTAAGAAGGATCAGACTAGGTACCACAAATTGTGGATTAAATTCCAAGGAAATGTTGCTTTGGTAATGTGAACAATTTGATTGTACCACAATACATGATATCTAAAGGACAAAGAATAAAATTTCTCAAACACAGCACTTCGTGTTTCTGGGCAATCAACTTCCTATAGAGCTAAAAGGGAAGGTGTGCGGAGGGTGAACAAAATGTAAAACTGGAGGTTGCCCCTATGCCCTTAGCCCTCCCCCTCCTCCTTAGTGCTCTTTTCCTCTCCCCCGTTGGAAAGGAAGGTGTGCGGAATGGCCTATTATAACCTTTATTTCTCCTGTGTCAGTTCTGCGGTACTGTCTTCTCAGTGCTAGTGCTTGAGCAAGGGTCCTCCAAACACTGGCCAAGCTCTCTACTACGGAACACTATCCCGTCCCAGGTGTTGCAATCTTAATATCAATAACACTGTTTAGCTATTCTGTTCTCAGAAAGTCAACCCTCTAGTTAAAAGCACCTGCCTAGAGTCTCTGCACAATAAGGCAACAAAATTGGCTTTGAAATAGTCTCACAAATAACAGCACATAGAACACCATTCTTCAAGTAACATGGAAACGGAACAAATTTTAAGTATCTCTCAAGATGATCTAACCTTAGGAATAAAGGCAGGTCTAAGGTCTAGAATGCAGGCATCAAGTCTACCCTAACTCCAGCTCCAATACAATAGTTAAAAAGAGGCTCAGTTAATGAAAAAGGCCTTAGAATAATTCCATTCCTACTGACATTTTCATCTTGGATAAGAAAGCCAAGATACCATGAAAGGCATAGGGAATGAAGTTGTTTCAAAGGAGAGGAGTTACTTTTGTTTTGGAAATAAAAGGATGAGCAAATATAAAATGGGCTGCCTGTATCTCTATCCTGTACATGACGTTTCCACTTGGAATTACGAGTCCGTCATACTGAAGTATTAAAGACAAGCATACCTACCGTGAGTTCTGTGGTTAGCTCTCCCCATTTAGATTAGCAGCAGGCTTTAAAATTTGCCTTTTCTAATGAAATGAGCTTCTCTGGGAAGCATATGAATAATGCAGAAATGTACGTCTAAAGAAAGTTTCCAAAAATACATAATGGTCAAAATGGGAACCAAGAACATTCATACAATGAATTTAAAAAACAAACTTAGAAATGACACTCCTTAGAAGACAGAACATTAGTCCGGAGCAACTATTGCCAGTGAGGAACAATTTTCATCTGCAGAAACACACATGCCCACGAGTAACACTGAAAGTAGGATGAAGCTGGACGGGGCAATGCTGACGGAATGCACGGCTAGCACGACTAACACCGTCCTGTGGTCTCTGAAGGCCTGACCCACACATGACTCAACTATCACACTCACACGCTAACCAAGGAAACAGCAGATGTGCCACTTGATTACTCGGTTTCCAAAATCAAATTCTTCTCTTTTCTTTTCTTTTCTTTTTTTTTGTCTATTAGAAAAAGTCATTCTTAAATTGATGCTCATAAATAATCCATGAAAAAAAAAGCTTCGGTTTTGGCTTCTCTCAACAGTATTATATTAACTCCAGGAATACAAGGTATTAACTGAGTAGCTGCTTTGAAGCCATGAAATACACATTCATAAATATTTATCTGAACCATAAAGAGTTTCCATCCATCCAGGCAGTTGCTGGGCAGAGTCCTGCCTTGGAGGCAGCAGCGCTTGGGCAGGGTTAGGAAGTGGTGGCTTGAGGGCTGGGGTTGGCATCTTCCTGCTGTCTGCATTTCTTTATAACACTGAATGCACCGTTAGCCAGGAAAACCACGGAGATGGCTGCAAAGTAACTGGCGTAAATCAGGAACTACAAGAGAGGAGAGCAGTCATTCATACAATTACCAATTACAGATGAGTTGTTTTGTTACATACCTGTACATGTACTCTACCCAGTTAAAGGAATGTCTAAAGTTTCTCAATTAAACTTCAGAAATGTCCCACATTTCTTACACATGTGCCAGATAATGAAGACCCGGAAGCAGCCTAGCAGGATAGCAGTGAAGCCTGCCCAGCTGCCTGAGTCTGAATCCCGACCTCATGTCCCTTTCTAGATGTAACCTACATGAAGGTATTTAATCTTGGGGCTGGAGAGAGGGCTCAAAATTAATAGCACTTGCTACTCAAACATGAGAAGTAGAGTTTGGATCCCAGTACTCATGCTGGTTGGCTCTCATAGGCCTGTAACTCTAGCTCCAAGGGATCTACCTTCTGGCCTCTGAGGGCACACTCACACATGTGTACACACACACACACACACACACACACACACACACACACACACACACGGTTTTTAAAAAGAAGAAAAAACTCTATATACTTAACCTCAGAGTCTTAGCCTAATTTAAAAAGTGGAATTTTAAACAATTTTTTACAAAGCTTATTGGAAGAAATGAACAAGGTCATGTACATAAAGGTCTACTAGCACAATGCTAATGCCACAGATACTATTTTTGCTGTTGTTAGTGCTGTCATTGCTCTAAGTGAAGGGTTAGGGTTAGGGTTAGATCTGTAGCCTCAAAATAATGGGTGAGTATGCCTAAGAAGAGATCAAGAACTTTTATTCCCCACCAGGAGAGGGCACTACAAGGCCAAGAATGTTGCACTATAGAATTCTTTTTAGAAGACCCTTATTTGACTTGTGTGTGTGTGTGTGTGTGTGTGAACACCTTCATTTTTTTTTTTTTTCCTTCTTAAAATAACTTATTAAATAGTTACAAACCAGGTTCAGGTACAACAGTGTGGCCCTAAGGCTGAGCCAGATTCTTTAAAATGTGACTATATTTTCATAGGAAAGGTGTTAATGACTCACGGCAGCCAGTTTCGTACAGTCCACAAAATGTTACTCTTCCCTGTATAAGTAAGCCATTTTTCTGACAATGTGCTCTTAAATTCCCACACTACATGTCACTCACATTTCTTTGCCTGTAATGGTAATCTCCCTCACAAAATGGGCAGGGTCAATCTCTGTTCTCTACCCAAGAGTAGTGTTTAGGCTAAAACACAGACATAAGTCCTCTCTACCACCCTGTTCTTGACTGTTTAATCTGAGACAAATCCCTTCATCCCTCCCAGAGTCATTTATTTACTTGACACCTAGTATTGACAACTCCCTAGTCTATCATAGAACCGAGAAAGAGAAGCACTCAGTACAAGTACTAACTAGTTTTATTTCTCTTGTAGATTGTTTAATGAAAACAAAATTCATTTTAACACTAACATCTCAAGTCTTGGTATCTAGGAAAATTCATGTGTAAGTGTGAAGTATTAAGTAATAATGGGAATTCATGAAAAAGGAAAAGAATCCACTTGGCTGGATGTAGAGACAGTCACTTCCTGATTCAGTTGCTTACTTTACAGAGTATACCCACAAACTCTATCTACACTATAAAATTATAATACAGAAGGTCATTCACAATGATTCCAGAATGGGTGAAAATAGCCATTCTTTGAGTGTTTGCTAAATGTTTTCTCAATAGGTCATGTGTTGAGAATCATAATACTTACCAGCAGTAAGTCATTAACTTGGTATTTGGGTGAAGGTTGTTTTATACAAAGGAGGAAGGGGTCTTAAAGAGCTCTGAGGTACTATGAAGCAGGACATCTCATACAGTACGTCAGGTGTATAGATTAAGAATAAGGGACTTAAGAAATGGCTTAAAAGTTAAGAGCACTAGCTGCTCTTCCAGAGAGCCTGGGTCCACATGGTGGATCACAATCACCTGTAACTCTAGCTCTTCTGGCTTCAGGGCACCAAGCATGCATGTGGTGCATAGACATACATGCAGGCAAAACCCACACATAAAACAAAAAAATAAGTTGGTGCTCTAGTTCAGCAGAAGAGCACACGCCTAGCATGTTTGAGGCCCTGAGTTTCCTTACCAGAAAAGCAAGAGGAAAAGACAGAAAAGAATGGACAATGAATGAGGAAGTAAACAGGCTAGGCCTGGAAAGAATCAATATTATCTCAGTAACACAGTCCCTCCAGGCTAGTTAATTGCTCTAGGTCAGTGGTTCTCACCTTTCCTAATGCTGTGTGACAATTTAATACAGTTCCCCATGTTGTGATGACCACCGACCATAAAATTATTTTCACTGCTATTTTGTAACTGTAATTTTGCTACTGTTATGAATCATAATGTAAACATCTGATGTTTGACCCCTGTGAAAAGGTCATTTTTCCTCAAAGGGGTCTCGACCCACACGTTGAGAACCACTGCTCTAGGCCTTCTTCAAAAAGATGATCTCAACACCCTCCACGGTACAGAGGACTAGCGACCAAAGAAAAGAGGAACGCTTGCTTTGGTCTGCTCAGAGTGGTGTTGTCATACAACACGCTCCACCCCATCCTTTCAGTCTTTTTCGGTGTCAATGAAGAGATCTTACCTGTGTGGTGATTTCTAAGCCAAGGCCCTTGGCATCCACCACAATTAGAGTGAGCAGAGTCTGCAATGCCAGGGCAATGAAGGTGTTCACACCAAACACAAGGGCGTAACGCTCCATGCTGAGGTTTGCAGCAATCTGAAAACTGTGAAAAGAAAGACAATGCTGGAGTACAATGACCTCTTCCTCACTGTTACATGTGTTCACTCTGAATGTGAACACAGCCCCTTCTTTCCGCCGCTAACGACCTCTCCAACAACGTGAAGCGTACTGTTACTGGATGATACAAATCGTATGAAAATCTTTTCCTAATACTTCTCTGAGTGAAAATACATACGTTGCTATGGTGATGAGAACCATGTAGATGATTCTGAATACAACATAGGATGCATAGCACACCCAGATGTTCCCCACAGTGTCCATGATATACACTGCAGCAGCGATCAGGAGAGAACACAGGAATAACGTCATTTCTCCCCAAGTTGACCAAGATATTTTTATATAGCCAACTGCAAACACAGCACTAGCGCCTACAAAACAAAGAAAAAAGTAATCTAGTTATTGACTAAACACACTCTAGTTCAACACATTAAAAATTCTTATTTTATTAAAATCTTTGAACTTGTAAATTAGGGAGCTCAAGAATATGGAGTTCCTTGAAACTCCAGCAGAGAATTCTGAACTTGGGGGGACGGTACGGTGCCTCTGAGATGAGACTCAGTCAGGGTACGTGGCAATTAGATGGGAAAAGACACAGACCTAGGGATGTTGCTAAGGAGATAACTGCTTGGCCTAACGCACAGGCTGCAGTCACAGAAAATCAATGCATCTGCTGTGGCAACATGGCTGGGTGAGTCTTGGTCCTTCAGACCAAGCAGCAATCTAGTATATGTGAAATTGCTTCTTCTCCTGCTGCCCAAGCTGCACACAATATAGGAGTGCTTTCTGTGTGCCATAATTAGCAGGGGTAGACTCTTCCAACAACCTTATGAACCAGGGCAACAAATGAAAGAAGGATAAGAGAACGTGTCCTCAAGGACACAGGCTCTGAAGCCGCCATGCCCGAGTCCCAATCTTTACTTCACTATCTACCATTTATGTGATCTTAGGCAAATTATTAACACGTCCAAAATTTCCAATGTAAAACAACAGTAATATCTGCAACCATCTTGGGAATTTGGCAATACAACAAATATACATGTTGTCTATAGAACATAGGTGTCCGGTACATATTACCACTCAACAAACATAAGCTACTGTCACAAACTATAGTATACTGCTACTCAAAATCTCAGTAAACATGGGGAAGTGGAACAGGGATAAGCAAAGAAAACTAGCTAGAAAATTAGTGCATTCCATTTCCCCAACGTGTGGGTCAGTCACTGCCCTCTACCACTTGATGACATCCAAGTTTTCTCCTAAATTAGAAAGTCAGAGCTCAAAACAAACCCTTCCTTTGGGGCTCCTTCAGATTTGGGAGGCGTGAGGAAACCTGATCATGGCTGGCTTCACTGCCTGCAGACTCTCCCACATTTCCTCACTGCTTACCCAGCAAGGTTGAAACAGCCTCCACACCGCCGTTGTAGATAACAGCACTCTGAGAAGGCATCACCTTCTCCCACAATCCCTGTGTGTAGTTCACCACTTGAAAATAGCCGCAGGTGGAGAGGGCCCACCACACAGACCAGCAGAGCAGAGGGCGGGAAGAGTAACAGATCAAGAAGTCGTTCCACAGGACCTTCAGCACGCGCAGCCGGTCTGCCTTGGGCTCCTCCTACACAGCAAAGGAAAGAGCTCAAACACCTCGGCGGGACTGTGCAGACAGCTGTGCAAACTCAGTTCTCTCTCTCAAGAGACTGTTTTTCCTTTGTAAAAACCAACTGCTTATTTCACTCAAGTGAAATATGTATTTGAAAAGAACAACAATGTATTATCAAGGACATGAGCTCTGAAGACACTAGGAGTTTTGATCCTGACTCCACTGTTTGCAATGACATGACCTGAGGCAAAGCATTCACTATCCAACGTTTCCACCGTAGAATCAATCAATCTGTCTCTCACACACACACCCCTTTCATATTAAAAATATAAACTGGGGAGTTAATTCATCTTTCTGGTTACAAAGAACGCAGAGGGTGGATTAAGTGATGGACCCTCTCTTCTAAGAAAGCATTATAATCATGTCTTGTAATTTTCTGTTATTCTCTTCCTACCATTCATTTACTGCCCTTCTGTAACAAAACAACAAAGCATCATTGGGAAAAAATAACAAGTATCACTTCTAGCATAGAAAAGGAAAACAAGTTTGTATCTTTAAGTACTTTGAACTTCAATTCAGAAGCTACAAGTAGACACAAATTGCCAACGGAATCATTTCAGATACCCATTAAGCATATGTGTGTGTGTGTGTGTGTGTGTGTGTCTGTCTGTCTGTCTGTATGTATGTATGTATGTATGTATGTATATATTCTGAGCGGTTTCTTTATATACACCAAGCAGTAAGGATACAAAAATGGAGACACAGCCCCAAGACACCTCTGCCAGGTGTTAAGTAATGCTAGGTCAGCCTGACTTTGAGAACCAGGCACTCTAGAGGAGAGTACATTGGTGACCCATTACACCAATCAGTTGCATCTTAATGAATGAATGAACCAATGAAATGGGCTTGCTTGTCTGTGTCACTACCATTAGCCAAGGCCCAGAATAGCAACTGCATATTTAAGGCTAAACTTACCGTTTCTTCCACGGGAGGCTCGTCTAAATTTAGAGGGATTTTTGACTCAATGTCCTCCCATCCAGGAAGGTGGTTAGATGCTGGGGCATCGGTAACGATGCTACCGTTTTGTACCTTGATGCCATTCACTCCGTGACAGGAGGCAGGAATGTGGTGAAAGAAGAGGCTCTTCTGTGGCATGGGCAGAAACCAGGCCACAGCAAAAGCAACAGAAACGCAGGTGAGGGAGATGACGTTCAAACTGAACAGTGACCAGCCTGCCACTGAGACGAGGATTTGCCCCAGGACAGAGCCCACTGTGAAGCCCACCAAGGTGGCACTTCTACAGTAACTTGTGACTTTCTGGTACATGCCCAGGTCGACCACACTGTAGATGTAGGAGTAATAGGCAATTTCAGTGGCTGTGGCAATGCCATAGAAGAATTCCAAGAACTGAATGGCCAGCAGTCCTTGGGCATAGAGCAGCATGAACCATGTAACAATAAGGCTGAGTCCCTGAAGCAGGATGACAGGCTTGTAACGGAGGTAGTCTGTGGCAAGGAATACAGGGAATAGCAGCACCAAGTAAGAGTATGTCCAGACGGGGTAAATTTCATTGAAGACCTGGAAAGGAGAGAATAGAAGCTCATCAGCGATCGAAAGACCCAACCAGTCACAAAAATTCCCGCTTACAAATCTGCTATCAACATTTCCTTAGCAACCAAAGAAATACTAGCTGCAGGAAATTGAGATAACTACCTGAACAGCCTTTCCTAGTCCCACACCATTATTTTGTCTATGCCTCGATGGAATAACTCTCCCTTGGTGGTAGTATTACAGGCAACATGTATCCTTCTTACTCATTTGTAACATGATATAAAATGTAAGTTTCAGGTGTTTTATTTTTCTTTTCCTAAATCAAAAAAATAATTTATATAGTTGTACAAATTTTGAGGTACAGTGTATCTTGTGGTACATGAATACATTATGCAATACTCAACTCAAGATATTTAGGTTATTAATTATCACAAACATTTATCACTTCTTTATAGTAAGAACACAGAATCCTTGCTTCAGCTATTTTGATTTATATGACATAAAGTTAACTGGAACTTATTGCTATTTTCTCTTTTTATGCACAATTTTAAATTGGGATGCTATAAAAAGCCTTTAAAATGTATTTTAAATGAGAAACACTGCAGCTGGAATTCTAGTTTCGTTGCTTATGTAAACAAGAACTGTTCTTCAACTCAGGATGGGTAAGTGCTAATAAACTTGCTATCAGCTGAACATAAATCAAAAAAATGTATCTGGGCTGGGGAGACAGTTCAGCTGGTAAAGTGTACTTGTCATGCAACCATGGAGACCCGAGTTCAGATCCCCGATACCCATGTAAAAGGCTGGGCACAGAGGCACAAGCCTGTATAATCTTAGCACTGGTGAGGACGAGACAGGAGATTCCCTGGGGCTTGCTGGCCAGTTAGCTAGCCTAGCCAAATTGATGAGCTACAAATTCAGTGAGAGATTCTGTCTCAAAAAAAAAATGGAGAGTGACTGAGGAAGACATCCTATGTTTAACTCAGGCTAAATGTACCACCCCTCATTCCTGAAAACATACACACACACATTAAAAAAACGTATTTAATATACACACCTACAGAGCCCATCATCTGGCAGCACAGTATTCTGCAGAGTGTTGGTTATTTTCCTTCATGAATGAATCGCTGAAAGGGAACTGTGACTCACTGCTATGCCTGGCATTACAACAAAATGTCATTGCTAGCTCAGGAAAAGGTCAAAATCAAAATCCAGACTATAATACACTGAATGAGTACTGTTCTAATAGGATCATGAAATTGAAAGGCAAGCTTGCTAACTGAAAATAGGGGGTTGTGAATAGGTAAGTTTCTCAGTTCCCCTCAGAATTCATCTTTATCACTAGCACAAGAGGATAAAACCTGTACTATTGGACTGTCTGTTGCAAGGATTAAATGAAGGATTACATAATCAATTATTTACTCTACTTTTCCACAGGTCTGAAGACTGAGTTGAAAACATTCGACTATATGACTAGAAGCAGTTAGACTGTGAACCCCATTCTCCAGATAACAAGAATACCGGAAAATGTGCTTTTACAAGGAGCGCACCACCTAGCAATGTCCTACAGGCTTCTGTTTTGTCCTTGCTGCTTTGGGTTCTTGGAGTCGGGGTCCAAGCTATGCAGTTGTCACGAATGATCTGGAACTTGCTATGCAGACCAGAGTGGCCTGGAAATTTTCCTAATCATAATTAAGAACTGTAGAAGGGATTCTTTGTCAAAGTGTGCAAATTCTAACAATTGAGAAACAAAGTGTCTTTGTCTCCCTTATCAAGGCCACCTTGAGAGAAAGCTGTGAGGTGAGGCAAAAAGATATTGTCACTTGTGTTCCAATGAGCAACTCCCAGCCCCCCCTCACCCCTGTTCTTCCAGATACTACTCTCCTTCACGTCTTCTAAAGTTTGACGGTCTCCTGTGTGACTCAGCATATTTCTGTGCCTTCCTAGGTCCCTAACATGTCTTTCCCTACCAAGAAGCTATTGGCCAACAATCCTTAAACTGTGGTCTAGGTGCACAATGAGTTATTACTGGACCATACAGAAGAAGGAAACCCTGCCACCTGCAGCAATATGGGTGGAATCAGACCATATACTTTAGGTTAAATCATCCAGACACAGAAGGACAAATGCTGCACGTTCACTTTCATCCGCGGAAGCCCAAACAAGCCAATATAAATTCAGAACTGTGATTATCTCCGGCTGCGGCTGAAGACAGATGGAGTGTGGATAGGTGACAGGTCGGAGCACACCTGGGACAGTCATCCTACTATGCTCTGGAATGACTGTAGTCAACAACAACTGATTATATAGTTTATGAACAACCGGAAAGGCTCCGAGTATAAGGAAATGGTGGAGAGGTGAATCCCCGTATCCTGTATGCATGTGTTGAAATTAATACATGAATACATACAGTTACTAAGCTAATAAAACGTTTCACAATGTTCTCTATTGCTTCCTTCAGCACCCACCTTCTGTTGTTCCAAAGTTTTGCTCAACTGTCCACTCTAGTAATACTGCTTATGTTTAGACAAGTAACTTTCAGCAGTAGCTGTCCTTAAATGATTAGTTGCCCAAGTTTCATTGTATAAGTCCTAACCTTTATCAGTTTAAAGGGTGTGGTGGCCCACGCCTGTGGACTGAGGCAAGAGGACCACTAACTGGTTCCAGGCTAGTTTGGTAACATAGTAAGACCTTGTTTCAAAATAAATAACACTTATGAGGCTAACACTACACTAACACAAACCCACAATTTAGATAATTGAAGATGAGGGAAAGTAATGCTACCAGCCTTGTGATAGCAACTAAATATGGTAAGGGATGGGGCAGGTGGAACACAGAGACCAGATGGGTTCTCTAACTCCCTCTAATTAAGAGACCTGTTTTTCTCCTACAAGGAACACCAAACAAGAAAAAAAATACTCTCCCAGTATCAACAGCAGAGCAGCACATCTCTGAGAGTATCTCACATGTGACGCTGCGAACTTTGCCTCAATTATTTCCAGTTAATTCCAACAATCCTAAGAAGTAAATGCTTTATCATCGCTATTTTACAAGAAGGAAAGTTGGTGTTAGAGAATGTTGAATTATACAAAGTTATCACAGTCAGGATTAGCAGAGAGAAGACCTAAACCAGATCTCCCCAATCCACCACACCAAAACATCTACTTTCTTCAATTAGAAAACTGGTATTGATTCAGAATGTCCTAAATTTACTTCTACTGCCTGCAGAAGTTTTATCATCTCTGGGGATGTGCCATGACAGGGATTTCTCAAGAGATCAAGACTGCATATTCTCTAGGACTGGTTCTCAAAGGACATTCTCTTAAAACATTTCCGGTAGAGAAGTCCTAACACCAGAAAACATTCCTTTAATAGATTTGTTGGCTGTTGAAGGGCAACTTCTCACAGATAAAAATATATAAAATACATACCCTTATTAATTGTCCATAACTAACTTCTCATCTCAGATGAAATCTGCCACGTGATCAAAAGGAATTAATTTGTTCTATTCAAAGTTTCTTTCACAACTTTGGGCAGAACTTGTGTGTCTTCATTTTCTTCTGAGATGTATGTCACAGTTAAGTAAATTATTCAGTTTTAGACTTAAGAAAATAGTGTCAACAGTTCTGTTGTCCTACTTAATGAACACATATTTATACAACACTACTTAATCTCTGTAGAGGCAACAAAAAAGAGTAAAATAACCTTCAGCTTCAAGAGTTCTGAACCAAATAAGAAGCACGTATATACACACATTTAAAAATGGAAACTGAAAACATGGTGGGCCCAGAAACACACACACACACACACACACACACACACACACACACACACACACACACAGATTATTATTGTAAGCAGAGACCATGCGTTTGAGTATTAGACCATGCGTGAGTTGGTGAATATGCTAGATTCAGGATTGGCAAATGAATGAAGCCTGGGTGTACTAAAGGGGCAAAGGAATCTACCAGGCTCCCTCAGAGTACCAAGCAGAATGTGTGGAATGATTTTATAAGTCAAAGAAAAGCACTACACATCAAAATCATGTGCTGCCAAGAAGAGATAAAATCACTGTTGGGTACGGTGGAAAATGCTTGTAATCTCAGCCACCTAGTAGGCTGAGACATAAGGATAACAAGTGTAGGAGTACTCTGGGCAACTTAATAAGAACATCCCTACAAAATGGTCAATGGGACTAGAGAGATGGCTCAGTGGTTAGAGAACCTGCTGCTCTTCCAGAGGACTAGAGCTCCTTTCTCAGCACCTGTCAGTTGGCTCACATCCTCCTGTAACTCCAGCTACAGGGGATCCAGCATCCTTCCTCTGGCCTCCACAGGCTCCTACATACATCACAAACACTCACACAGGCATGCATGTAAATACAAAATTGAAAAAAAAAAGTCTGGAAATACAGCTCAGTATAGTGCTTACGCAGCACGCAGAAGGAGCCCTGGATTCAGCCCCTAGCACCAAAAAATAAATAAATAGCTTTATTAATGTTTGGTTTTTCAACGACTGGGATATAGTCCAACTATAACCTGCCTCAGCTTTTAAAGTGGTAACTTTATGAAAATTAATACTTTCCCTAAAATTCTATTTTAAAAAATCTTTAAAATGCAAAGGGAGAGAGGAAATTCTGCCCTTGGGTCTTAGGTAATCTTTAGCACTATTTACGATGATCCAGGTTGGCATTTCTGAAGTCTTCAAGGGGAAAATACACACTTCAATACAAATGTCACTGACTACAACGTGGGATTTACTTTGACTAAAAATCATGCAACACCCATTGCTGAGAGCAAGCACTCATTCCTTCAGGACAACAGTGTGGTTCTAGTTCAGCCACTAGGTTTTTGTTTTGAATGTAGGAGTCTCCACGGGAAAGAAGGGCAACACGGGCATAACCAACAGAATCAGCCATCATTCCGATATCCTGCGCCTTGCCTCCACTAATTTGCACCGAGAAGCATCCTTTGTTGTTACACAACAGACAAGTATGTACTGGGCCCAGCCCCCTGATATGCTCCTATACCCTCCTAACCATATATATGTAAGGCCTTCTGGTAAGGCAGAACATGTGATTGACAGCACACAGCAGCTCTCAGTCCAGGGCCCGGGACAAAAGAGATCAGCTTTCAAATATCAAAACCAAGAGCGTGTTTCTCCTCACGTGCTTCTGCCAGTGCACACTGCACAGATCAGCTCACACGCAGAGTCATGTCTGCCCCGGTGTCTACACCTCACGTTCAGTGGTTGCTCTGGGTCTCCAGCATCAGACTTTCTTCTAACTATGTGGTAATTTTCTTCCTGGAAAAATCGCTCTGATCAGAAGCCTTTGTCTCTTCCTTTCACTAGTACCAAGTACATACGGATAATGAGTAACTGTGACGTGACCCATGTGACCAGGAAACACGAGTTAACACTGGGGTAGACGTCTGCTGTACTTGCTAACTATCAAAGAATCTGGGAATCAACACGGACTCTCAATTCTTTCCCAACTGACCTTGAATAAAGGCACACTGCAGCAACACACGGGAGTAATTCTGCCCTGCCAGTCTGAAGTGCCGCCTCTTGCTCTGACCTGTCATGCGGAGTATTGGGTTAGTTGCCCCTCAAAGGAGATGACTGCCAATACCAGGAAGGTTTAAATGGGGGTAATATTCTACAGCAACTCAGGCAGGGAAGCTGGGTGGTAAGGAAGGAAAGAGATGTAGGAAAAAGGCGACAATTACCCACTGTCCACTTGGCTGACAGTCGCTGTCAGACACCAGCCCCCAGCTTTCACCCTCGTTTGTACTCGAGGAAGAGTATGGGGTGGAACAGTTTCATTTCTCTCTCGGTCTATATATTCTTCTGTCAAGACTAAGGGCTGGGATAATGTGTCTTAGTAGGAAGAGTTTGGCACTTCTGAGGTGCTGTGCTTACAAGTCCTTGAGTAAATAAATGTGCAGGAGTTCTTGATCGTGGACCATGGGCACTAAAGCCCACAAAACCTCCACATGCAGGTAAGTAACTAAAGCTGTAGGTGAAGCAACAATTTCACAAGACAAGAAAAACTCAGTGCCAATTATGTGATACCATCTGCTTTCATCCCAGAGATGGACTTCAGAGGGGGCAGGGTATCTTCGAACACAATCTCACCTAATTAAAACAAGTCCAATTCCGATGGCGTACTACTGTTCTGTCCTTATGGGATAGAGTATATCTATCTTGTCAAAGGTAAACAAAGTCAAGGAAAGGAAAACAGAACCTTTACACAAAAGCAGCGCTACCTTACATACATAAGTATACATATATACACATACACACTTGTGTATATATATGTGTGTACATATATATGTGTACATATATATATATATATATACACACACTGTGTGTAGGTATACAATCTATACACACTTGTGTGTATGTAAACATACATTTGTATACACACATATACATAGGTTATGTATGGATATATTCCATCCAAAGTAGAGCTTACTGTTTTCTGTTTTTAATCCAGTCACTGCCCCCTGTCCCCGGCAGCTGCTGCAGGACGTGTCCGGGCAGAGCCGGGTTATGCCACCATCCAGCCCTATTCACGTAGGGCCTGACACAAACGTGCACGCGCGGGCTGCGGCCCCTCTTGCTCAGTCAGTCCCGCATGGAACGTCAGCGCTAGAAACTCAAGAGCAAGGCAACGCAGAGCACGAAGTGCTTTTCCAAGGCAGCAGAAAACAGATGAGCTCTCTGCGCAGCCTGCTCGGGGGGCTCCGCCGCAGGCCCTCCGCAAACTCGCTTCCCGCTCCGCCTCCCAGCTCGCCCGCCCTCCCGCCGCGCCTACCTCTCTCTGGGTCAGGTTCTTGTCCGGCCCCAGCAGGTAGGGCGTGAGGAAGGGCTCGGACGGCCGAAGGTTGGCGAAGAAGCCGTAGGCGCAGAGCAGCGCGGTCGGCAGGAACCAGCACTCGCGAGGGACACGGGCGGTCCGCAGAAGCATAGTGGCCGCCGCCGCCGCCGCGCGCCGGGACACCCGGGCCGGCACATCCATCCTGGGCTCCAGGGGCTGGTGGACGCCGAGCCGACTCCCTCCTCCTTCTCAGCCAACTGGAGCTCGCTCCAGCCGCGGCCCCGCGCGGGGACCTGGAACCGCGCGCGACACTGCCCCGCGCCAGGGTCAGGCTGCTGCGAGCCCCGGCCGCCTCCAGCCGCCTCCGGCCGCCTCCCTCCCGCCGCTCGCCCTTTCCCAGGTCTGCTCCGCGCCAGGCCCCACCAGCCGCCTAGCCCGCCGCAGGGCGCGCACGAGCCACGCCCCCTGGAACCGCCCCCCCTCGCCACAGCCAATCACAGCCCACGTCTCTGCTTCTCCCGGTGGTCAGTGGCTGCCCGGGCGGCGTGCCAGCCCTCTGACGTGAGGGTCTCTCCGACGCCCGACAGGTCCCGGTGGTGTCTGGATACTGTGGCGGGATCCCACGTGCCAGCGCCCCCCTACCGTACACCATTTAGTCGGCTCGGTCACCTGGCGTTTGCCGATCACGCGTCCGGAACGCTCCTTTGAGCGGGATCCCCGGATGTGCGCTTCCGCAGCCCGGTGAGCCTTCTTAATCTTCTCCGCCAGCACTCTGATGGCTAGTCGGTGCTCCTCCCAGGAGACCTAGTGACACAGGCCTGCTGCATACCTTTAACCTTGAGGCGGGAAAATGCCATCCCTTGCCTCCAACAGCTTTTTCTTTTTTTCAACATTGTATTCCTCTGCCTTAGGAAGACTCAAGCCGGAGAGCTAAGCTTGAATTGTTACAGACCGAAAGAAAACGAGAGCGAGCGAGCTAGCCAGCCAGCAAGAGGTTTTTGCTTTATTTCGTCACTGTTTTTATTCGCAGGATATACAGAGCAATTAACTACAGTGTAGCCTATGTAAAGGAAATCCCCCTAAAGACCAAGCCCCTAAAATAGGCTCCAAATTCCAGGAAGCGCACAGCTCACGAAATTCCCCGAGGTTGCAAAAGTAAAAGCAGCTTGCCTCCAACCCCACACTGGGAGGTTTCTTAACCAATCTCCCACCTCACCATTTCAAGAAAAATATCTTACCTAGACAGACTACTCAATTCCCCTGCACTCCCCTTCCCTACCCTTGGCTACAAAACCCTTGGCTCAGACCGCGGACTGCGGACCCTTCTGAACCCCTGGTCACAGTGACTCCCTGTCTTGAGATTCCCCTCTCAGACTGGTAAAGTCTGCTGTTGGTGAGGGCGATCTACATCTGACTTTTCATCCTGTAATTCCTTCTACACTCAATTGTCTAGTGTCTAGAATCACTAAAACAACCATGAACATTTCTTCACTAAAACAGAAAACGCAGAGATAACAAGCACTGTCTGTTTTCAAGGGCTAAACGTGATGGGAATCCCCAGTGCTTCCTTTCATCACCTCTGCGTGACTTTGTTAGGCTCACAGGCTCACTCTGTCCTAATGTCAGAGCAGATCAAGCTGCATGAGTGAATATACCAGAATGAGTGAGTGGCTTAGTTTGCAAAAGTGCAAGGAGTTGGCCTCTTTCACGGAGTCTTTTCAAGGGATGGTAGGAAGACTTCATTCCCTTGTACACCCCAGAGGCTGTATAATGTGTGATGATTCACCATCATCATCAGTTTGTAGGCTAAAAGAATGTGTGCTTGTGTGTTATGTTTAAAATTTCTACTACCTGATAATATGAGTAGTTCTAACCCACCCAAATCAAAAGCTCCCAATGACGAGGGCTGAGACCAAAAACACTGAGAATTTCTGGTCTATTAAATATACAGTCACCTAAATTCCAAACACATGCCATCATGGGCCTCACATTGAGATGTCTATCTACTAAAGTCAGCTTTCTATCTTTTCCTCGAGTCCTGGAAACCTACTGAACCTATATATCACTTTCTTTGCTATAGGTGGAATATTGAAGTACTTCCAATCTTCTTTGCAATGAGTGCAGATGTGGATATAAACAGTTTTTCTTGAACTGGGCAGAAAATGACTTCTTATTTTTCTGAAAAAGGCAGAATTCTAACGATGATCCAAAATGAACTTTTTCGTTATATAACTTCTATCCATTTTAGTGTAGCATGAAAGCTGTGAGTTTGATAATATCCATGTGATTGCATAACATTTTATGACAAAAATAGCTAGCCTAATCACAGGCGTAGTCAGTCAGTCTTTGGACCACCCAATAATGAATGACATGGAGACTTCTTATTCATTATGAATGCTTGACCTTAGCTTAAGCTTGCTCCCAACTAGCTCTTATAACTTAATCTGTTTATATCAATCTACATTCTGCCATGTGGCTCGCTACCTCTCCTCCATACTCTACATCCCTCTCCCTCTTTGTCTCGCTGGCTTAATTGCAGGACCTTTAGAGTCTTCCCTAGTTCCTCTCTCTCCCCAGAAGTCCTGCCGATTCTCTCCTACCTAGCTATTGGCCATTTAGTTCTTTATTAAACCGATCAGAAGGCACCTTAGGCAGAGACATCTTCACAGTGTACAAAAACATGATCCCAGCTCACACAGGTGCCCTTTGTAAGCACACAATTTTATGTCCATGGAAGCAGAAAAGGAAGTCAGATTCATTTGATGAGTGAGAAGGGTCAGACTTTCTGCTGCTTATGAACCAAGACAGGTGGGTAGCCTGTGACTACAGAGTCTGGCTCCTGGCTGACAGCAAGGAGGCAGGGACCTCAGCCCTACAATCACATGGACCTGACTCTAAAATCCCCAAAGGGTCAGGAATAGTAGCACACATCTGCAATCCCAGCACTTGAAGTGGGAGGATTTTTAAATTGAAGGATAACATAAACAATATAAGGAGTTCCAGGACAGTTAGTGAGACCCTATCTCAAAAAATTGCCAGTGCTGCCATGCAGCAGCTCAAAGAGCTTGGAGTAGGTTCTTCCTCAGAGCCTCCAGAGAAGAGTCTAGTCAACATATTGATTTTGATCGGTGAAACATCAGAGATCCTCCCTAAGCCCATCTGGTTGTACACAACTGCTGTGAGCTTAGCGGTTGTAATTGTTTTCAGTTGCTAAATTTGTGTGAATTTTCAACAATGGGAAACTAATGCAGAAGTAAGTTTATACATATATATGTGCTCATATATACGTATATGTATTTCAATCAAGTATTAACTACTTCCAACCCCATTTAGCTTCTCAGATGGGATGAAAGTGGGCATGCTCAGGACAGTATGGTCATAGAATATGTATTTTTAACTTGAGGCAATAGTCACATAATGCAAAAAAAGCAATATGGAAACAGACAGCTCAATGGTCTTAGTACCTTCCTATACTAGGTGGAGCCCTCACTCTGTAGGAATAAGAGCTGTTCTCAACTCCATAAAGCAAACCCACACTTAAGAAGCCATTAGTCCCCTCTCATCCCTTACTCACAGTGCCTGGAAATACTAATGTGCTTTGCCTCTAAGAATGTATTTACTCTGAAAGTTTCATACATGTGAACTTTCACTTCTGGCTTCTTTCACTTAGCACAAGGACTTTATGTTTTGTTTACACTGTTACATAAGTTGGGACATCTTTCTGTTTTATAGTTGAGCCATGAACCACATTTGGTTTATATATTCATCAGTTGATGGGCATTTGGTTTGTTTTCACGTTTTTTGGCTGTTTTGAGTTATAAACATTTGTGTGTAAGTGTTTGGATGTGTGTTTCCAAGGAGAGGGATTGATGCATCACTTGGGAATTCTGTTTTGACTGAAGAAGGAGCAAACTGTTTTCCATAGAAACTGTACCATTTTACTTTACACAAACAACATACAAAGCATCCTGTTTTTCTGCACCCTTTCAATGCGTATTTTCCTTTCTAAGGTGTAGCCTACCTAGCTACCCATGATGTGGTAGCTCATAGTTTTGGTTTTTAACCTCCCTAGAGACTGCTAATGTTGAGCATATTTGAAATATCCATTCAATGTCTTTGTTCCTCAAATTGTTTTCTTAGTTATTGAATCACAAGAGTTCTTTATATATTCTGCATACTATGTTCTCCCAAGAAATACAAGTAAGTAGAATATTGAGAAAAGTTTTTTTTCACTCATATGTAGGGGTATACATTTTGAAAGAAGTAGGATTATGTTATACAGTTTTCTGCTTCTTGTGTATCTTGCTGAGGAGTACTACGTGGAGAACATCCCACACAATAAATTATACTTCTAGTTCCTTCTAGTTGGCAGTCTGTTGTGTGGGTGTACTATAATTTACTTAACCGTTCCCTGCTTGTGGTCATTTATACTGTTTCTAGTTCTTTGGTCATTGTTAACAGTGCTATAATGAAACCACTGCACAATAAATGTTTATATGTGCTTAATTTCATTTACTCCCTGAATGGAATTGCCTGGTTGAAGACTACATATATAAAAATTTTTAATAGATGTTTCTCAGCTGTTCTCCAGTCAAGCTAAAGCTGGGCTAGCTTACGTTTTTACTAGCAAATATAAGAGTATTTGTTTTTACTCCATCCTGATTACAGGGGTAGTCATGAGAGCTGTTTTGTTGGTGTTTTCCCTTTCTCTTTATCTTTGTTCTTTTGCAATAGCTTTATGCATTCTTTGAGAATTTCACACAATGCATTTCGAACATTTTCAACACCCTGTACTTTAGCTCGTCCCATTCTTCTGTCTGCACCCCCATCCATTCCTACTCAACTAGGAGATTATTTCTATCTTTTTTTTTTTTTTCTTTTCTTTTCTGAGACAGGGTTTCTCTGTGTAGTTTTGTGCCTTTCCTGGAACTTGCTCTGTAGACCAAGCTGGCCTCAAATTCACAGAGATCCACCTGCCTCTGCCTCTCGAGTGCTGGGATTAAAGGCGTGCACCACCACCACCACCACCACCACCACCACCACCACCACCACCACTGGTGTGAGATTATTTCTAAAGGCACATTATTTTTTCCTGTTGGTAGCAGAAAAGGCAGTCAGAAATAGTTGAGGGACAAGAGGATTTGGTTTGTTGCTTTTACACTTTTAGTTTCTCTAATGGGTAGAAAACAGTGGTTCTCAAACTGTAATGATTTTGCCCCACAGGAGATGTTCGTCATTGCCTCTCTTTTTTTCTTACTATAATTTAATATACTTACTTATAATACAACTTACTTACTATAATGGGTGCTACTAACTCCCACTGAGCAAACCTGGGGAGTCTGCTAAATATTGGACAATCTTCAAGGCACACCCATTCCTCACAGCAGTTATCCAGCACAGGTTACCTACTGAAGAGAGACAGCATATAACAAGTTGAGAAATATTGGTCTGAGGATCGGAAAATGAGGCTAGTAGAGTGCTTGCCTTGCATGTGAGAGATGCTGGATTCGATCCCCAGTATTACAAAATAACGATAATAAATTTGAAAACATTTATAGCTGTATTTAGCATCTTCCTGTGTGTTGGTAACTGTTTGGACTTACTCTTCTATAAATATACTGCTCATGACCTTTGCCCATTTTTCTTTTGATTTTTTTTCTATCCTTATTAATTTTAAGAGCCCTTTATATTTTATAAGTAATTTTCATCTTCATTGAAAACATTTCAAAAATATGTTTTATTGATTTTTATGGAGTGTGTATGCAAAATAGTAAATCATTTTGTAGATAATAAAATAAGGTCTCAACAACTTGTCGGACACACTATGCCATTAGGTGATACATAATATGATGAAATTGTTCTTTTCCCCAAAGTCAGTCTATAACTCTAATAAAATTCTAACAGGGATCCAAGAAATATTCAATTAAGAATTCAAAAGTATCTTAAAGTTTATAAAGCACAATTTAAATGTTCAAGAATAGTCAGTAAAATCATACAAAGAAAAATTACTAATAGAGTTCTGCCTCATCAGATATCAAAACAAAATTTAGAAGCTTTGTAATCAAATCAATTTGACACAGAGTAAACAGGTATAAAGATGAAACAGAACAGGGAACTTAAATTGGTTTTCATGTCTATGAGAATTTACTTATTTTGTTCAATTAAAAATAATGGTAATTCAATAAATAACACAGAAAAACTGTCTATCTACTCATGTTTGAAGCACTCTTTTTGTTATACTCTTGGAACTTGAATCCAGAGCCTTGTGTATGGTAGACAAACACCCTGCCATTGAGACACATCCCCAGAAAATTTGAAACAATATTAGGAGACATGTAAAAACAAACGACAGAAATGTAAACGACGTAAAAGGACATAATTCACAAAGTCTGGAAGACCACATGAGTACTTTAGGTTGACAAGGAGAAAACTTGACTAAGAAAGAGAATTCATTAATATAAGATGTGGCAAAGGAGAAAGAAAAAAATGAACATATTCACTAACTTGATTTCACTGAAAATGTGGCTGAACTGACACCAGAAACCTTGTGTTTGTATCTCTTGTTTATCTAGCACAGGAACTAGCGAGTTGAAGAAGCTTAATGAATCTGAGAGCATGAATGCTCCTCTGCGGATCTCAATTCTGATGCTGTCTATGTGACTCATTGCAATCCTTCAGGGCAGCTTAACGAGCAAGCAGTGACCTAAAAAGTGTGAACAAGTCAAGCATTTTTAACGCTTGGCCTATTGCAGGCCGGAGAGGCCTATTCTGTGTCATACAGACTTTTATTTTTATTTTTTGTATTTATTGAATGATTCATCACAGTATTGGGGAATAGGCCCGAGGCCTTACATATACTAGACATATGTTCTACCACTGAGCTGCATCCCTAGCCCACGGGACTTTATAAGAAAAGGAAGAACTAAGATCGGCTTGCTCATTGCGTCACTTCCAGAGGAAGAAACAGAGAAGGGAAATGAGGTGTGATAAAACTTGAAAAATGTTTTGGGCCCAGTTTAAAATGCATTTTACAGTATAAATAATAGAATTAGGTATATATATTACAAATCAGCTTACCAGCCTCACCAAGAGAGTCAGAAACAAACTCAAAAAGTGTATGGTTGTTCACACATATACTCTAATGCTGCTCCACACCATACAACCCCTATGTTCTCTCTCCTAATTTGTACCTCTTCACTTTCAATATGCAGTCTGTTTCTCCTCTGCATGGTTCTACATCCATGTTTTCATCTAACAGTGGGTTTTAAATACTCATAAAAACAATTCTGTGTTTTGATGAAACTGAGGTCACAAGACTTTCTTTTTCCATATCTACTCAGGTATTTTATTTACCAGATCTACACACACACACACATATTGAAGTGAGAAGTCTGACATGTGCCCCTTTTTTCCTTTTGTTAAGTTTGACCACAGAGGCATTTGATGGAGCATCTTGAAGAAATGGCTGTCTTCAGGATGTATCTTTAGAATTTACTGCCCACCACATCTTTGATGTTCCTCCCAGCTGTAGCAGATAGGAGGAAGTTTACTTCACATTACTTATTATTGCTTGCTGCTGTTATTTCAATTAAATGTCTAAACGATCCTTTTGATTCCTCTATGGAAATCATGTTCCCACATGTGGCTTGTCCTTGTGATTGTGTACAGCTCGAACTCATGAGAACTTTACTTATGTGACCTCTCTTAACCCCCAGAATATAAATTGTCTGGGACTCTGAAGAAAGCTGGCTATCATGTTAAAAAAAAAAAAAAACTCATAAAATTGCATCTGTATTGAATAGGCACAAACTCTCTTCATTTTTCCTAAACAACATAGGTTAACAACTGTCTACATAGCCTTTCCTTGTACTAGATGTTATAAATATTCCAGAGATGACTTAAAGCCTGTAAGAGGATGTGCCTAGGCTGTTTATAAGAATCATAGTGTGTGTGAGTCTTGGGACCGATTCCTCATGCATATGGGGGAGTGGGGGGGAAATGGTTCCATACTGTAATGCAGTTCTGGAAAACAACACATTGAAATGCCTTCAAATTCATTCCCTGGGTATTAGAGTCTTACTACAGTTCTTTAAATATGATAGCTAAAACTACGCATCCCCCAACCCCAATTTACGGCTGGGAACACAAAGAATATCAATCTTCCATATCAATCTATTCCTTCAGCATGTTTTTTTGAGAACCCCTTGTTTAAGGCATTGCACTTAGTTTCATAAGACAGACCACTGTCAGAGGACTCATGATAAATCAGTTGTGAATCAGTCACCCAGGTACTGTAGGCTGTGTCCTTGAAATGTCCCTAAATTTGTCATGGCTTTCACACACAGAAGCAAGTTGTAGCCTGACAAAAATTGGTGGCTAGAAGACTATACGTTGCAGCAAAATGCTTACTCCGCTCCTAAGTGAATCTCCGCCCCTTTTCCTGAATACCTGACCCAGAATTTTGTATGTAGTCAGCAAGGCACCATCTTACATGTTGAGCTGTATCCTGTTGCATCCTAACAAAAGGGCTGCCTATTAACCTGTTGCTCAGCCTGTGTGGGCTGGGAATGTGTTACCAAGCAGGAGAGGCATTGTCACACCTCCAGGGAGTTATGGGAAAGGACTTTGGAGCATGCCCAGTATATACTTTGCGGTAGCATTTCCCTGCTCCACTCTGGCTCTGCACCTCGTCCATCTTTTGACTTCTGAATTAGAATGCAGCCAATCTCAAATGGCTCCACCACGTGCACAGCATCCAGAGGTGTCTTCCCAAAGCCCAAATAAACCCTATCATTCTTCTGTTTAGATATCTCCAATGCAGTCCCAGAAAACTTAAAATTAAATCCTAAATTTTTACTATGGTCAATGTCTTAGTCCTTTTTTTTTTCTTCTCCTGTTTCAGGAACCAAAATCACAAACTGAGTCATTCATCAAAAGAAGCGGTTTATTTTGTTCATGATTCTGGCAGCATACTTCTAGTGTCAGCTTGGCTTCCGATGTAGTCTCCCTGCTGGCTTGGGGACTCTGCACTTCCAAGGCAGTGTGGGACATCAGACTGTTACAGGGACACACACACAAATGCCAGGACTAGACTTTTTTTTAAAATTACAGTCCCATTCTTGAGAAAGCCCCTCAACTCAATCCACTACTCCGTGACTAGATAAACCCACTATGGAGGGCAGAATCTTCATTACTTAATCACTTTTTAGAGGCCCCACCTTATCCTAACTCTTCATACCTCACAATGGGGAAGTTCAAGTGAGTTTTGGCAGGTAAATTCAAACCACAGTAACATATAAAACCCTGCGTGGTCCGTTCTCCCCCACTGGTGTGTGTCTATATCTAGATAGATAGATAAATGATAAACAGGTTTTATGTATATATGATAGATAATAGATAGATGATAGATAGATAGATAGATAGATAAATAGATAGATAGATAGATAGACAGATAGTTTTTTTTTCTTCTTCTCCATCTTCCTATTCTGGGAAAGTCATGTGGACTTCTTCATCCTTCTCCAAATGCTCTAAGCATGCTCCCACCTCAGGAGATTTGCACTGGCTGCTGCCTCCACCCACAACACTCTCTTCCTAGATACTCACCCTGACTGCTTTTCAGTTTATGTATAATTATTTTATTTTATGTTTTTTAAAAATTTTATGTGTATGGGTGTTCTGCCTAGAAATGTGTCTGCGCACTATGTGCACGAAGTACTCTCAGAGGCCAGAAAAGGGCATCAGATCCCTAGGAATTGAAGTTACAGATGGTTGTTGCCATTGCCACAGTTTGGGTGTTGGGAACTGAGCCCAGGTCCTCTGAGCCATCTTTCCAGCCCTCATGTCTAATTAGTACTTTTTCCTGTTTAAAGTAGAACACTAACCCATCGCAGACACTTTGCTTTTATACTCCACTTTATCTTCCCCCCACTTATCACCCATCTCCATGTGCATTACTGCAAACATGTTTACTTTTCATATTCTTCCAGGGAGCACTCAAATAAGAGCCCCATGAAAGCAGTAACTCTGCTTTGACTTGCTGCTCTAGAATGGTGCTTAGCAACATGCTCATGCATTTCATTTACATTTATTGAATAAATGAGTGGATGTGACATCAGTTCCTCCCCGGCTCCTTGGGCACTTGTTCTGTTTTCTACTTTGGAACTATGAACTAACTTGTACTATACTTCTCACATTTTATTATAAGGTTTGTCTCTCAGCCTTCATCCACCTATAAAATCTCCAGCAATAGATGTCATACCCATCTCCATATCCATTGACACCCAGCACAAATTTGGTGAAAATGAGATGGCCAATGGCAAAAGAAACAAAATGGTCCAACCACAATGGGGATTCTAGAGTAAGTGGATATGAGGCGTTTATTAATCCCTCTTTTGGGAAGCTGTGTTCATACTAAATTTTGGCATTTTTCTTAGAATAGAACACAGAAAAATCCATCTCCATCCCATCCACTATTCCCCAAATTCCCTTTCCTAAAATGTTTTAGCTTTCCTGAAACTCCCAAAGCCATGTGGGTAGCAATTATACTTGAAGTTGAAAAGCAGGCTGACATGTAACAATTCCAACCTACAGGCTTTATCACAAACACTGTTAACCTCTGTGATTCAATAAGAAAATGGAATTTTTATTCTTAGGAACACTGTTTTTACTGGCCACCCAGATGGGTAGTGTGAGTCATGAAGTCTCTACACACTAATCTGGGGAGGAGATGTATTTTAGCCAAAGGCAACCCAATGAGGAGACACTTATCTGTAAGGTCCGGCCCCAGGAGGTCAAGTCGGTCACACGCCTTTGGATAAGTGGCTGTAGACTGCACCCTCAGTCCCTCTAACATGAGAGTTGCACTAGATGGTTTTTGCCTGTCTTCCTAGCTGTCAGGTTTCCAGTGTTGATTCAGCCAGGAGACTGTATCCCTGTGGTAGGAACACACCGAGTCTTGGAAAAGGAATAGATCAACTCAACAGCAAATGACATGGTATGATGACAGAGACGGACCCATTTGCAGGCTTTACATGCCATTTGTCTCCCCATTCCTGCTAACACAACTGCCTTCTTCACACGTGAATCAAGCACATAGGCTCCCAACATGAGGGATGGGAAGAGGGGAGGGGCGAAACGCACTGCTAGCCAGGTTTGAAAGGTAGGAGAAGAGCTTAATCAGGAGAGGGCTGACTTACCAGCATTTCACTGGCCATCTTAGCTCTACTGCTGGGTTTCCTCTGACAATTAGCACTGATGTGACCCAGAATTCAGGGTGTGTTCTTTGGAAGTTCCCAGGGATGAGACAGTCAGTCACTTGCAAAATGCCAGGCTCAGACTCATCACCTTTGACTCAGCGAAGGCAGCCTCTTCATGACTTCACATTTAGACAGACTTCCCCTAGAGAACAGGTTTCAGACGGGATAAGTATGGACAGGACTACTAGCCAATAATTTCTGTTCTGATACTCCGTTTCTTTTTTTTAAAAAGACCGTACCGAGCCTTTGGATGAAAATGTGTTAAGTCCTGTTTTCTATGACGATGTAAGCGCGCTCTTTTGATAATCTCTAAATGCAGCATTCACAGTCACATGAGAATGAGTCACAAGAAATCCAGAATGAACCAAAACAAGGGCGTGTCGATGTCTCCCATGAGATAATCATCGTGGCAAACTAATCGGCTGAAGGAACAGATTTTCCAAGTGCATTGACATTCCCAGCACCACAGAGATGGGCCGTATCTACTAAGATGTTTCTGCTCTGGCGTTCTCCTGTTTCTCTTTTCACAGTAGACAAGCACACTGAACACACCAGCACACTCTTATTATTTTCTCCTCTCAGTTATCGATTCTTCCTGTGGCTTCTGTGACAGACAATCCCAGAGAGAAGAGACTGGTAAGGGCACACTCTTCATGAACCTCAGTCTGAATATTGAACTAAAAATCCCAGAACTGAAAATTTCCCATTGTGTATTTTCCTGGTCCTGATTCTGAGGAGGAGGAATCTTGGTTAGAGTTTCAGTAGAAAATATCTTTAAGAGTGAGGGAGACTTTTAGGTATTATGGGGCATGATTACTTAGGCCACATGCATGCCCTTGCCATATTCTGTCAGGTAAATAATTTCTAGTCCTCAGATGCATGAATTCCTATTTTACAAGTTGTGATAATTACTGTTGATGTTATAGTATTATTAATTATCATTATTATTATCATTATATTTTATTGAGAGAAGGTCTTGTTGTGTAGATCAAGCTGGCCTCATCATCCACCTGCCTCAACTTCCAGAGTGTTGGGAGTATAGGTTTGTACGTGTTTTGTTGTTGTTGTTGTTTGTGTGTGTGTGTGATTAAGAACCAGATGTGCTCTTTATCTTTTCTTGTGTTTACTCTGGTATTTTGAGCATAGGACTTATTTAATAAGTCTGTTGGTAGACAAACTTCTGAATTCTCATGGGTTGCCTTCAATCTTAATATTTTTTTGAAGATCATTTGTAGATTTATAATGTCACACCAATACATAAGTGAAGCACTCTGTATCCATAGGCAGCCTAGCTATTCTATTTTAGTGTAAAAATCTGTAGATGAAACCAACTTTAGAGTCTATTATGTACTCATGAGGTGAAAGGACCCATCTTTGTATTAGAACACAGAAATCCCTTATCTTGATTTATACATTTTCTGACAACTCATACCATTTTGTATTTCTAACCTTGTCTTTTCTCATTGTATTCCAGGATTCTAGGGCAGAAGCTCTTCATGCTTGGAAACATAAAAAGGACCCACATGGGGCCTGAAATGTGGCTCAGTGGTAGTGTATTTGACTTGTGTGTGTAGGGTGTCAGGTTCTGTCTCTAGACTAGGGGGTGAGGAGAAAAGATGTACAGACCTAGGATGTGGCTGCTGCTTCACCCAGACCATTGAACTTCAATTCTTTATCCTGCCAAGGAATATTTTTCTTTTCATTTCTTTTCCTTTCTCTCTTCTTCTCTCTCCAACCACTTGTTTTCTTTCTTTCTTTCTTTTTTTTTTTTTTTTTTACTACGGAGTTGTGGTTCAAACCCAAGGCCCTGAGCATGTTCGGCAAGCTCCCAACGGAGCTACATCGCCAGCTCTGTTTGATGTGATCAAGTCATAAAGCTGAAAATTTTACACAAGAAGGAGAGAAATACACGGAACCATAGTAACTGGTTATTCTGTATCTTACCATCCCATTCTCTGAGACATCGTCATGTGACTTACAATGAAGAGCTTAGTGATAAGCAACCACCAGAGAGAATAGGTTCAGAACCCAGCCACCACTGTAGCATTTGGTAGCCTCAGGTTAAGGTCCACCAGTTCTCCCTCCTAAATGCTCAGTTTTCTCTGATGCAAAGTATTTGCTTCTGAAGGAAGTACAAAGGACAAAATAAGGACCATCCATCTTAAATGCTCTGCACAAAGCCTCACACACACAAAAAAATTAACCTTAAACTCGTGATCTGCTATTACCTAATTACCATAATGGGTCAACCTCTACAAGTACTGACGATAAATGTGAGAATTAAGTAGTAGTTCTTTAAGTGTCCAGACAACGGGTATAGAATGGATTTTCATCTCCCTTGTGTTCTGTTTATTCTTGCAGAGGCTGGAGTGTATTCATAAGCAGAGGAGAAAGGAGCAGAGGGAATTCAGATGTCCTCTCTTTTTGAGAAGAAAATGTAACAACTTTATTAAAGTATAATTTTCAATTAGTAAAAATCACCTAAGCTTAGGTGTATAGTTCAATAAGCATTGACAAATATATAGAAGTATACTGCCACCACTGGGAGACCCTAATATTTTTGAAATAGTCCTCTGAGTTGTGAGCAGTGATGGGGGTTAGAACTGATATGAGAAGTTAGGTGCTGAAGAAAAATAGAGCTTGCCCTCCCCCTCCTGGAAGGAGGTAAGAGAGGAAAGTAGCGCTAACAAGCCAGAGTCGTCCAAGGATTGCAGGTAGCAATCATGGAAGTGAAGCCATGAAGTCAGAGTCTTGCAGAGGTATGAGATCCGGTGGTGTAAGAGGTCTGAGCCTGGGTGGCTCAGGGTTGTTTTAGAGCTGAGCTGCTCCAGGAGTTTCTAGCCAGGTCGATCTAACATTCCATGGGCCTGCACTGAGAACACAAGGTTCAGGCTTGCTCCTGGGAACTGGCCACTGAGGTAGGGTGGAAGGTAAAGTGTTGGCTGCTAACAATTGGCAGACCCCCCAAAAAACATTGGGATAACTGAACAGCTCTGCACACTCAAAGGAATTTAGATTGCAAGTCCTGCAGATCCTTATCAGGAAAGGCTTAAGTAGGCCAGCACTTTGAGGGCTAAACATGGGGCAAAATGTGTTTTGGTAAAATGTATCACAAAAGTGATTTTTTTTCCTTAAAAAAAAATGACTGACATTAATTTAACATAGTGGGTTACATTAATTTGCTGAAGCCAGATCATTGTTGAGTTTAGTAGTGGAGTACTACAGTCTTATCTATAATTCTATATTTAGTCTGTTTCCCTATTTTTAGTTATTAATTGGAGAATTTAATATTTCCTGTTTTCATATATTCACCATCACCCCTAACTCCTCCCAGATCTATCCTTCATCTCATACCCACCTAACTTTGAGTCTTCATTTTTTTAAGCCCATCAAGTCCAACTAATGAGTGATGACCATCCACTCTTGGGTGTGTGGCCATCCACTAAAGTGTGTTCAGTCTATCAGGGCCCACACCCTTAAAGAAAACTAATTTCTTGTCCAACAAGCTTTCAATTACCAGCAGATCTTTAGAGAGAAGTAGGGATTTGTGAAAAAAATTATTTTGAAAGAGGGTCTCTTAAAATAGAAATGGGAGCTGGGGATAATTTACCCATTGAGTGTCGAAACATTGTAGGTAGATAAAGTGTGAGGGAATTGAATGTGTTGGGGAAGAGGATGGGGAGAGATGGTTAACTATAAACCTGGCTTGGTTTTCAAAGCTTTAATCTTGTTGAATGGTAACTTCTTAAAGCAAACACTGGGTTTGAGGAGCAAGCTTATATTTGTATTTCAACATCTGGGTTATAGTCCACGTGATCTCAAACTGGGAGAAACAGTTTATCTAGAATCTGTGCTGAGTGTATGGTAACACACTACAAAGCATTATAAAGAGAAGCATATGTGATTAGTAAAACCAGGCCTTAAGAATCAGAAATGTGCATGGCTGAGTGTAGAACTTGGGGCAGAGTATTTGCCCATCATTAGAGGTTTTCAAATAAGTTTGAGAACTGAAGGTTCTGTCAGAACCACCTTTTGTGGTATCTTTTCTTGAGCTTATTTACAATATATATTTCTTTAACCAAGCTGAAAGAATCTCTGTGTGTTATATTCATTTTCAGAAAAGTTGATTCTCAGAAATGGTTAGTGTGTACTTGATAAAGAAGAATCAGAATATATGTGTGCACACAATGCTTGGATATTGATGTCCCTATCACAGGGTGTAGACAGAGTGTAAGGGAATTGAGTGTGAAAGATTAAAATATTCTATTGCCAAAATAGGATGATAATCTTTTCTAAAGTATCAGGAAGAAAGTTAGATTAATGAAAACAGTTTTATAAAATTATATATTCCCCATTATTCTCCCCAAAGCATCTGACTTCTCTTAACATTTGCTTATATTAGGATGAGATGAGATAACATACCTGCAGGAATGTGGTCATCACAGTTGGGAATGCAGTCTTGAGTTTATTGCCACCAAATGGCCATCAAATCCATGACTGGAGACATATTTATGATTGGAGCGTGTATATGAACATGAGCTCACTTTAGAGACCCCAAGCTCTAGCCCAGGCACAGAGCACAGAGCACTGACCTCTGAAGCTTTGTTTTCACTTGACTGTGTTTTATTGAAAGGGTTCATATTCAGAGGGATGCACATGAAAGCAGCTAGACACTATCCAACATCATTCACATTGGATGGTGGCCTCCTTTCAGGGCCTTTTGGAAGAAAATTACGTTTAATTTCAGTCTCCAGAAAAGTGTGCTTCTTCTGAATATTTTTGGGAACAGTGCACTCTATAACTCATGATAAGGTTTTAATTTGTGCTTTGACTATTAAAACATTCCTGTTAAATGCAAGCTCATCCACAGCAAGGCTAAGGATATATAGATTAAATTTTCCTTATTGATGGTTAAAACAATGCTATATTCTTTCTCACTTGAGGATACCTACGCTTAGACAGACAGAGGATAAACAATTTGCCCAAGGGTACTTGGCCACTGAAAGTCGAAAGCCATATAACTCTTGAGAACTGAATTATATTTTCATGTCAGCCTTTCTAAGCTTCTTTATGATCTGACATGTAATCATGCTTTCTCTCCTACTTCTAAGGTATGTTAGCTACTAGTATCTTATGTTTTCTTCCAGTCAAACTTAAATCCTTTGTGTATGAGATGTGTGTGCACATGTATGGGGGTACCCTTAATTGTGTGTGTGCATGCATGGGATACATTCACCTGTGTGTGTGCACATGTATGGGAGTATACTCATCTGTGTGTGCACAGAGGTCAAAGTCAGTGTCTTTCTCTATCACTCTTCGCCTTACTTTCAGAGGTCTCTCACTAGACCTGGAGCTCACCATTGTGGCTAAACCCCCTCTTCCTGCCCAGCACTAGGGTTACAGACACATGTTACCTGGCTTTTGTACAGATGGCAAGAATTTTACCTAGTCAGCCTTCCTCTCAGTCCAATAACCTTAAATCTTCTGGGGACAAGATAAGAGACAAACATTCATTCATACGCAAAATGTGTTGGGATTATTATTATCATCATAATCATTACTATTGTTTTGGGGATTGAATCTAGGAACTCACATGTACTAGGTAGGCATGACTTCACTGAGCTACAGCCCCAAACAATCTTCTGGAATTTTACTTTTAGATGAGAGTGTTGGCTTCACAATTCATTTCTAATTTAGCTGCTAGGGGATTCAGGGCATTCTTTATAATACCCAGAACTGTCAGACCATATTATCACCACCAGCCAATAGTGTATAAAGTTCTAGTCTATTCAGTGTATGCAAAAAAAAAAAAGTGATCTTCACAATGCACATTATAGTCTATTGGGCTGACTAGTTTTTTCTAGTTTATTTTTTGTTAAACTCTGCTCTGGTTTTTCAAGACAGGGTTTCTCTGTATGGCCCTGGCTGTCCTGCAACTTCCTCTGTAGACCAGGCTGGCCTTGAACTCACAGAGGTCCACCTGCCTCTGCCTTCTGAGTGCTGGGATTAAAGGCATGCGCCACCACCGCCCGGCTTATTTCCTCTTTTTACAACCAATTTTTCTTGAAATAAACTTTTTACTTAATTTCTGTGGTGGTTTGAATAGGAATAGCCTCCATAGGTTCATAAATTTGAATGCTTGGTCACCAGGGAGTGTTACTGTTAGTGGGTGAAGGAAGTGCATCACTGGGGGTGGGCTCTAAGGTTTTGAAAGCTCAAGCCAGGCCCAGTGTCTCTCTCTTCCTGATGCTCGATGATAGAGAAGTGGAACTCTCAGCTGCTTCTCAAGGACCATGCCAACCTTCATGTTGCCCTATTTCCCACTGTGACAATAATGGATTAAACTCCTGAATGTCACCAAGCTCTAAGTAAATGCTTTCTTTTTATAAGAGTTGCCTTGGTCATGGCATCTCTTCACAGAAAAAGCACACTAACCAAAGCAATTCCATTTAAATTTTCCAATTTTCTATGTGGGTATTTTTTCTGAATCTCATAAAAGAAGGCCTGAGGGCTCAGTATATAAACAAACATTAACTGTTCCTATTCCTGAGAAAAGCATAACTAGGTCTATTAAATCTACTAAAAAAAAAGTTCAGGCATGGCATTCAGTCATTTGTTTAACGTCTGTGAAAATCCTGGAGCTATGGATGAATGCCAACTCCTAAGAAAAGTCATGTAGACAACAGAGCAGCAATTAAAAGCAATGAGCGCTTGAGGCAGGCAGGTTTGAGGCCAACTTGGTCTGCAAACAAATAGAATACTAGATGAGGCAGAGTGACATCACAAGTCTCTGTCACAAGCAAACACATGAACAAAGAGTGGGGAACAGTGGTGATAGGCTCTCAACCATGGGAAAGTCCTCAAGGCAAGGAGTTGAAAATAGGTACACCAGAGGCTGTCACCAAATTCCATGCCAATAAAAAATAAGCAAGAATCTGAACTTACTGTACACCATCCCTAAGACACGGAGAAGCTTTCCGTTACTATAAAAATAGAAAAGTGCAGATGAATTGAAGATGGTTTAAATAGGGACCGGAAGACACAGCATTTACATAAACAATTTAAAGTCTTGTTACCAGCCAGCTATACCCTCTGGTTGTCCTAGCTATCAATCATTTTGTTTTTCACATATGGCAAACATTTCTCCTTGAGTTGTTATACTGGTCCTCATCACAAAAGATGATACTTGGTCAATTGTGTTATAAAAAGTAGCATGATTTTTTTGTTTGGTACTTGAAATACTTCTGAAGAAGTAATTCCACATTTACTGGGGACTTTTTATTTTTGTGATGCACTCAACCATTCTTTTCCGACTTTCAATTAGAGTGACTAATAATGTCTAGGATTTTAATTGTTGGTTTCTCTTTGCAAATCATAAATCCTCCATGAGTCACTTCTTTCCACAGTAACCAGTTAGGAGATAACAAACAGTGCGTTGTGTTAGTCGGAGCAGGAGATACCAGGTACCCAAGCTGAACAACTTCACAGGGAAGGAGGGACAAAAGTGAGTTGTATTTTACTTCAAAGTCACTTATAGCCCTAACATTTTCTTGGTACTCAATTACTTTTTTTTTTTTTTTCAGATCAATTATGTGTCACTAATTAACCCTCACATCTACCTGTCTAAGGGCGTGGCTTATGCACATTATAACTTCCATTTTATGCTGTGATTGACTGACTTTAGCTCTGACACTAATAAGAGTTTTGAGCAATTTTACTTTTCTTTTGGAGTCTTATTTATCTCATGGACTAGATAACCAGATTAAGTGTTTCACTACATTGTCATTTATTTCTCTGCTTATGGTACTGCATAATATTTATTACCCAAGTTATACTTCCGTAGATTTCAAGAGAAATCCTAGATTTGTATGGTGGCACAAGCCTTTAATCCCAGCAGAGGCAGGTAGATCTCTGTGAGTTCAAGGCCAGCCTGGTCTAGTGAGTTCCAAGACAACCAGGGCTATATAGTGATATATATATATATATATATATATATATATATATATATATATATATATATAGAGAGAGAGAGAGAGAGAGAGAGAGAGAGAGAGAGAGGAGGCCATCTAATTGTACGGTAGAGATACATAGGACTATCTTTATAATCTATGGGGCTTATTAAAAAATGAAAGTATTAGATTTTTATCCTAAAATTAAAGGTCTCAAGAAGATGACAGCTGAGCAGTAACTTCAGTCCAGATGCCTGAACATAGGGCCTTTTGTAGATGAATCAATAGCAAATCCACAAGGCCAGACTTGGAAAAAAGAGATATATATTTTAAATTTCAGATTCTTAGCTGCTGTTAACAAAATGAAAATCTTAGAGAAATTTTGGTAGGGTAGTAACACGAATCACAAAACAAAAGTCACAGCAGAAATAGGAATACTCCTAGGAAGCCACTATTCTAAGGATGCTGAAAGCTCTCCCATGTATCTACAAGGCTCACTGGAAGATGCAACAGGTAACCCGTAGTTTCTGAGGAACCCTCAGTTAGCAGTGCCTTCTGGTAAGCACACCCTGCAGAGTACCTCCTACACTGAATCTTGGTTCACCTATTCCTCACTTGCTTCACCTGAAAGAACATGGCAGAAGTGACGTTCTGCCTCTGCTCTGAGCCTAGACTATCAAAAGAATGAGGGTCTCTTCTCCCCAGCATTTGAGCATTTGCCTAGAGTCACCCGAACCACCCTTATAAAAAGCCAGCTACTCACCGGGGACACTGAGTGGAAGACCACATGCAGAAGCCAAGTAGTGGGGATTGGAGACACATCAAGAGAGAAAAGACCCTCCTTTCCCCCCTTAGGAGTCCCCTGAGGCCTTGCTTTTACTCTAACTACAGGAGTGACACGAAATGAAGCCAGCAATGAAACTGTCCAACTCAGTCCTGTGAACCCGCAGCACCGTGAAAGAGAATACATTTGATGTTGTTTCTGTCATTAATTTTTTAATCTAGAAAATTTGTATCTGTGATACATAAGGATGTTTTTGTATACGTACATACTGTAAAATTAGCCATCTATCTTTTCTATATCTTATGTATATTTTGCACAGTTCTTGCTTAAGCTTTGGGGGTGTTTTATTTCACAAAACCAGACAGTTTTGACTATCTGTCTGAATGACTACCCTGTTTGTATGGAGTGTCCATCCCATGCGACTTTGTAGATTTTGAAAGGCTTCACAGACTGGCAGGCAGTGCAGCACCACCAGATTTCAAATATTCAGAGAAAAGCATGATCACAGAAGCTGTCGAGCAAGGGGAGACAAGAAAGAAGGATGCAGAGGGAATCTTAACCCACTTGCCAATTTGGCCCGGAGCAGCTCCAACAGGAACTGCTACACTTGTGCCAACAGTCCCTGTGTTCTTCTTTACAGGTAAGTGCCTTCCCTTAGGTGAACCCAAGTTTTGAAACAGTATGTGACACAACACCAGCTTTTTGATCAAGCCAAGGCACATGACCAGGTCTCCCTAGGTTATTTGGGCTTTATTTAATGTCTGATGGTTGGTACTCTTGGACATCGATGGGTGCAACCTGCCCCAAACACAGCCAAGGCAGATTTACAAGTCCAGCTGGAATGTGAGAAACATGCTCAGGTGTGTCTTTGCTCATGGAGAACTAAAAGACTCGTGGTTGACGTAGAAAGATGGGCTTGTAGAATCTTTTATTTACCGTTTGTATGTGGGCGTGGGCACACACATGTGCCACAGCTGCATGGCAAAATCAAAGGATAGCTTTTCAGAATCAGTCCTCTCCCTCCCCTCTGGGTATCTGAACTCAAGCCATCAGTTTTCCAGAAAGCTCTTCTGTTTGCCCACGAAGCCAGCTCATTGCAGGGTCCTTTACATTCTCACTTCATTACAGCAACATTTTTTTCTCTATTCTCAAAAAACTAAACTAATTTAGTCTCCATTGTTTAAAAATTATGGTTTGTTTTTAAAAGAAAAATATAGGAATAAAAGTTTTCTAGGTCTATGAGTAGTTTCTGAAAGTAATATCTCTTTTATTAATGTCTACAGGATTTGAAAGAGCTATTACAGCGAACCACATTACTCCATTATATAACTATTATATTATATAACATCTTTAATCAGAGTAAAATACAGTCATACTCTTGCTGGCACTTAATATTTTCCCATCTATATTCAAATTAATGAAGAAATAATAGCTGCCACCTCACTTAATGGCAGCCATGAATTAACATTGTAAAAGCTTCTTATATAAAATTTATTCTCTATTAGAAAAAAAAAAACCTAGCAGAAAATTTTTTTAACATTTGAAATAGCCATACTATATTGCCTGCTCTAAATGGTTTAGGCCTTCAGAAGTTTTTTCAGTTTTCATTCTTTCTTTCCCAGTTTTGGTATTCAATTCTAGTAAATGTCACAGCCGAAGAGTTCCAGGCGAAGCGCAATACTTTGGTTCCATGTTTTAGGAATGATGCGGATAAATCTGGAAATGATGGGTGGGTTAAAAAAGTTCTTCGCATGTCCTTTGGTATTACTATTTCCTTCAAAGATCTGAAAGACAAACATGACAAAAAACTGTCAACATCTGCATCATGGGCATTCATGTTTCATACTCATTTTTAAAAAATTCTCTTATACCAAAGTCAATCATCAATTATTATTATTATTATTATTATTATTATTTTTTTTTTTTACCATTATCAGTAAGTTACTAAACCACAAGCCAGAAAGAGGGGCACAGAGGGAACCTTAACCACTTGCCAATTTGGCCCGGAGCAGCCCTTAAAGATGCTCCTTTCTTAATGATGGGTATCAAATTAGGAAAAATAAATAAACCTGACATGAGGGTTTGTAAACTTCTTCTGTAGCTTCTTTGTTGCCATGTGACCTTGAAGAAGTTGTTACAGTCCCTTGCACACCATTGCCTCATCACCAGCGTGAGAGTAACAAAGGCTTTTCATCACACAAGTTGTACAGGTTTGAAAATGTCGGTAAATACATGGCAAGTACCTAGTAAGGGTCATGTGGTGGGTGCCAATAAATAACTTGCTGTCATTGACATTTAAAATAAATATGACCCTTGAGGCTTTTATTTTTCTTTTTGGTGTGTGCTTCTCCTCGACTGTTCATGTTTGTTTTCATTTTCACCCACAGGAAGTTCCCTGAGATTTGCACGAACAGCAGGGACAAGTCATCATCTCTTTATGACAGCGGGGTTTACCCTGGTGTGGGGATAGCCTGCTATAACAAGATAAAACGCACTGCCAGTGGTTTTAAAGGGAGGAAGGGCACAAAGTTATTCAGTGCCGAGCATCAATTAGAATTAGAATTTAATATGTCCCCCTCACTGGGTTGTGTTTCCTACTAGTTTTAGCCCATTTCCCTTTCCGGAGTCACTAGGCACATTTCCTTGGCCTGACTTGTGGTAGAAGGTAGAGGGACTTAGGAATGTAATGGAGTAGTTAATTTCACCAGAAGAGCAGTCTTCCCAAATGTTTTCTGTTTAATAGCAACATGACACACAGAGGCTGGTGGGCTCGGGCATCCGATTTACTACAAGCAACAAATCTACCTGCAGCAATGCTTTTTTTTTTATTATTTTAGCAGGAGCTTCTCTGGGTAGGTTCACCGTCTTTCCCAGTCAGAGATCATGAACGGCACACTGCATCTCCTGGCATTTTGTCCCTCACCATTTCACTTCACAGGGGGGCTAAGTCAGAAAGGTTATACAAACGGGCCCTCTGCGAAGAGCAGCCCCCTGTAGAATGGGGGTCCAGAAGACCAGGGGGAGTGGTACATAATCAGCATCCTCAGATTCGAGATGCTGCTCTGGGTCTCGCTTTGCCAACCTGGCGCCCTGTACCTTGTCCACCATGGAGGATTTCTGTCTGTAGGGCTTCCAATCCACGCCCTGGTCACTGTACTGGATGCTGTAGCTCTTCACGTACATTTCAGAGGACAGAGACTTACAGCCCTGTGTGACAATGGCAGTTATCTTCTTGACTTTGAGCAGATCGACTTGTAACCACTGTTTGTTGTTATTTGCCTGTAAAACAAAACAGAACACAGAGACGAGGAAGAGGCTGAGCCTTTTTCTTTGTTAAGATCGGGATGTTTAGAGATGCACAAAGCTTTCCCATTTGCTTCCTCGGGAGTCACTGTCTTTTAGAAGTCTTCCCTGTGATTTCTTGTTTTCTGTTATGGATCGTGATGGGGGCGGGGGCTAAAGAGAGAGGAACAGAATGTGTATGGACAGGGGATGGCAGTGCTGAAGGGAAATGATTGAGAACAAAGTACAATGACACATATGTATGAAAATGCCATAATAAAACCTATTACTTTATATGCCAACTTAATAAATTTAATTTCTACGGATGGATTCCATATCATATACAACCATTATATGCTTTCATAGGTCCCTTGCTGTTCTAGGGTGAGAGCTTACTTAGCTTTTCCCCTGATCTTCGTAGCAATGTTTATATAGCTGCTACATTAATACTTAGACTAATTTTACTTGAAACAAAAAGAATAAATTTCCAAATTACCTGAAAGCCTAAAATATTTACTATCTAGCTCTTTGCAAACTGCCATCCCTTCCTGTTTTAAATCAAAGCTAGACCAAGAACCACAGGGAAGCTGTGTGACTTTCCTTTGAGCCATGGTTAGAGCTGCTTTTGATTCTGCAAGTCATGCTAGACTGTCACACCAGGGACTTGAGAATCTAATGCCCCTGCATTAGCCGCCCCCACAGTAAGTGGTCATTGTTTGTTTCTGGAAGGCAAGAGAACACCATTTATACGGTTGCTGTCACCTTGGCTTGCCAGGCATTCACACGGCCCTGGGCATTCAGGCGGGCACGGAAGGGATCCCAGAAGTCTCCCCACCATGACTTTTTAAATGAAGATGCAGTGATTTGCTTGTTTTCTATCCTTCCATCTTCCAGGCCCAGTGGTGTGGAACATCCTGTCAAGTGGAAAGTAATGTGATTAATTACATAGCACTAATAGTCCTTGCATTGCATTTTGCAATAGAGGAGGCAAGAAATACTATTCCTAGGGAGACAGCAAAACAATCAAAACAAAGAACATTTGTTCAATTCAAGTGCAAATAGCACTCTGGTGCTACAAATATACTGGTCAATGCCATACTCACACCCATTTGACAGGAGAGGAGAGAGTACAACAAGACACAATAGCTTGCCCAATACAAGACAGTCAGGAGAACAGGAAACTGAGTTTAATGCCAGTATATCAAATACTGTATCCTAAGTATGGGTGCTCCCTTCTCCAGACAGTCATGGAACTATCCACGCCACATGTCCATGCCACATAATGACATTTCAGTTAATGACAGACCACACAGATAATAGTGGTCCCATTAGACAATGGTACTGATGCCTTGTGACATCATAGTTGTCATAAGCAACACATAACCTCTGTGTTTGTGATGGTGCCCATAGAAATCAACTTACTATGCTACTACATGTGTAGGGGTATAGTGCATACAATTATGTACAATTCATAATAGTCAATAATAAACTACAGTGCAACCACTTTGGTACTTACTATACTTTTTAATCATTTTTTAATGTGCTGCTTCTACTTATAAAAAAGTAGCTCACTGTGGAACAGTGTCATGTTATTATATCAAGAAATCACATTGAGTGACTTGCCTGCACTGTCTAGGTTTGTGTAAACAATTTATGATGTTTGCATGGTAACAAAATAGCCTAAGGATGCATTTCAAAGAACTGATCCCTGCTGTTGAACAATGCATAGCTGTACAAAAACACAAACAAATAAACAAAAACAAAAACCAGTTTCTGCTAACAGAAGCTGACGAGAAGATGTAGTGGGGCTTTGGATGCCACTGCTTGTTTTTCCTTTTCAAAATTCTGAGCACATATACTCTTTGGAATTTTGCCCAGATATAATCCGAGCATGGTAGGCAGCAAGGCTGACCTATTGGTGTAGGAAACCTAGCTAGTGAGCAAGGCTAGCTCACTACTTGCCTTAATACTACTTTGGTTTTTTTCCTCTGAAAAACACAGACAGTTGTTCGAAGCTATAGCTTGCTTTTTCTGTGGGAAAAAAAAAAATTCTAAAAGGAACATGTGCTGCTCCCTGTATAAGTTCAAAAAAATGGAGAAAAAAAGTAATGTTTATTATGTAGAAAATGAATGTTTTCAATAAATTAACAGACTTGAACTTCACATTTTAGGTTAGATAGACCACATGATAGAACAAAGCTATCACTTACACTATAACTATGGAAACAAAACTTCCATGACTTGTGGAACTGTTTCATGGAGTAATACCGCCTACACAAAATTTGCATTTTGTGTGGGCAGTTTTATACACTACTAGTATTGAGATACTGGTATTGGTACTATATATTGAGATACTGTCCAGATCCATATCTCTCACAAACGTCAAGTGCCGCATTATCTGCTTTGGTAAGAAACTGGTTCCAAACTTCAGGTGCTCTCTTCATGGTGAGGTGAGTCAGGGCTTCCTCCCCTACCTCAGGGGAGGATCCTGTAGCTTACAAGAGTATGACACAGCATCTAACTATACATGCCTTCACCTACTGACTTCTTTAGCAGTCAGCTGAGGCCTGGGTCAGTCAAGCGCTGGCCAATTGTTTTAGTCTTTTCCCTCAGAATGCCTGGCCAATGATAGTATTTTCTGTATGTGCCTGAAAGTTAAAAATACTGAGAAGCTTTGCTTCAAAATCTGAGAACAGTCAGTGGATCATTATTATGACTGATTCTTATGACCCAGATTTTATTAGATCACAAGCCGAATTTGATCCCTGAAAAAAAAAAAAAAAAATAGAAGCTTGAAAAGACTTGAGTACTTACACAGGGTTCAAAACAGAACACAGAGCACACTCATGGTTCAGAAATTTGAAATCAGGTTCAGAGTAAAAAACACTCACTGAACTCCAAAAATATTCCAGTGATGTGACTCCTTCATTAAAATCTGACTGTTCTAGGGGACTTTGAGTCAGACAGCTCTCACTGAAAATGGGCTGGTGTTCCAACCTAGACCATTTCCTTGCAAAGCCATGATGTGCCATGATGGTGCTCACGTCATCTAGACATCATTTAGTGAGGCATTGCTTACCTCCTGACTACTGGAAACAGGTCTAGTCTCTGTTTAGATCATATGGAGAGTATCCCTGATTGGAGCTTGTGTTTTTGCAAAGAATTTTCTGGAGCCTAAGTCATTGAAGGTTTCTAAGAATTCTAGTCTCCCACATCACTCAAATCTTGAGTCTTGGAGGGGCCATGAGAAAGTGGTGCTTCTTGCCCTTACCATTCACTTCACAGCCTTGCAGCTCTAACCGAAGGGCGGGTCTATTATAGGACTTTGTTGGGTGTATCCTAATGTATCTAGCCACAATAGGTGGATCCAACCGATTCTCCTTTATTGTAGAGGCATCTGAATTGCCAGCAAAATCCTGGAGGGAAAGGGGAAAGCATCAGTAACGATTCTCTATAAACACTGTATTTTAAAAAACCCCATCTAACAAGTTTTGTAGGGTTCTTTCATGAGAATTAAATCAATTCAATTTAGTTTGAAAAACTGTGGCTACTTCTACTTGAGGAAGCTGATGCCAATGCACTTTCCCCTATTCCCTCTGCTACAGTGAGCCAGAAACCCTGGACTACACAGAAAAGAAGCAAAAGAAGATGGGAAGATGGTCAAAAAAAGTAACCCAGAGATAAAGAGCAGTGAGGTCCTGGGGCCACCAGGCTTTCTGTTTACTTCAGATGTCCCAGGCTTAGAGATGAAGAAGGCAACAATCTCTCTAGATAACCTGCCAACTATCACAGAAAAAGAAACAAAACCCAGACACACTCCAGCACAGGAGTAACAGTTGTAATGAAGGGTTAGACTTGAAGGGTTCCTGGACCTGATGAGGAACTAGAACCATCCTAGGGTATTAGAGAAGGCCAAAGGAGGAGCCTAGGATGTTGTCTCTGCAGATCCTAATAAGGATCCCTCAGCTGGGCGGTGGTGGCACATCCCTTTAATCCCAGCACTCAGGAGGCAGAGCCAGGCAGATCTCTGTGAGTTGAAGGCCAGCCTGGTTTAGAGAGTGAGATCCAGGACAGGCACCAAAACTACACAGAGAAACCCTGTCTCAAAAACAAACAAACAGACTCCTCAGCATTGTTAAGAGAAGCCAGTGTGGAACTCTACTCCTCCCTAGCAGCCGAGAAAAATAATGCCGCCTAAGGTACCCAGTGAGAACCTGGACTCTGACCTGCTACCTGACAGTCACCAGACCTTGCCCCACCTCCCTTTCCCTGACTCAGAAGTACCAGAAAATGCCCAGCTAAAACGGAAGCCAAGAGTAGGCATCAGTAAGACTGAACACAATTGACAACAGAAGGAAATCAATAAAGGAACTGGTGCTTGAAGAAGATGAAAAACAAACCGACAAAACCACAGCAGGACTGACCCAAAAGTAAAAGAAGAGAAGAATTATGATATTAGAGATGAAACAGGCAGTGTTGCCACAGCCCCTGCAGATGTCGGGAGGACGTCCAAGGAGACAGTCTACACACATGACCAATAACTTAGAGAAAAGGGGCCAATTCATATTTTAAGAGCCTCAGGAAGTATCATTACTTGCCCAATATAAAATAGACAATCCAAATAATCTTCAAACTATTAATGAAAGAAATTGAATTAAAAATTTTTAAATTTCCCACAGAGAGATTTTTTCCAGGTCCTGGTGGGTTTGTGGGTGATTTCTGCCAAATGAAGGAATCAAACCCATTTTAGAAATCTCATCCTAAGCACGAAAGGGAAGAGAATGCTCCTTGATTTACTTTACAAGTTTTCTATTGCTGTGGTATTAAAATTAGAAACAGCACAAAACAATCAAACTACACACGGAAGTTCCTCACAAATACGCTTGTGAAAACAACTTTAAGTATGATATCAACTGTTCTCTGTGTTGTCTCTCCCGCTACTGGTTTATAAGCACCATAATTTAAGATTTTTAGTGATTTTGATCTAAGCTACATTAGAAATAGCCGAGATAGCAAAGGAAAAAGTAGCATATGGTAAATGTTTCACGTAAATTATCAATAGAAACAGATTCAAGGTGGTCGGTCTAAGGATGGCACACAGGCTCTCTGTATTTGGATATTTTTCTTTGGGAAGGAGGCTGGGAACAAGGGAATGATCTAGGACTCTTGGTTGGGCTCATGGAGGACCAGGCAGAAGTACACCAGTCCTCAGGCATGTCCTTTAAAGCAGCCTAAAAATCACACTGCCTCAGAGCCTCACTGAGTAATCATAATCGCCATAAGTTAAGGCATGTTAGATAAAAATTGAATAAAATATGACAGTAAAATCAAAACTCTTGGAGGGCGGTCTCTAGACAGGTTGTGTGCTGATCAAGGGCAGACACTGGTATATACCACCTGGCAGTACTTTGTAGGGGTGCTTGCTTAAATGAGTTGTTCCCCTCAAGTTTTGTGGAGATTTGAAGTTTTAGTAGCCCCATGTATCCTTTTCATTTGTAATATACAGATTTGTCACATATTGCCATTTTTACTTCCCAATACCCTCAGAAAACCATTCACATTTCAACCCCCCTGAAATATAATTGTAAAGGATACTGGAAACCCCAGGGTGAGTCTTAAAATTTAGACAGAAATATATGCACAAACCATCATGTTCTTTGTACTGTTCCCTCTGAAGATCTTCCAGTTGGTTTGGTCAGAGCTGTAAGCCACATGGAATTCCGTGATAAAGCAAGACTTTAGGTAGTGTTTAGCACCTTGGGTTTGTATCCCTGTGACTACAACTTCCTTCTGCATGTCCACCTGCAATACAGCCAAGTCAGTAAACAGAACCATCCTTGTTAGTGAGTCACACCTTGCCATAACCCATGCAATAATCAGCTTTCATTAGCATTGGACCATGCCCAAGTTCTTAGCGAACTCACACAATGGCAAGGTACAGTCCATAGTAGAGCTATGCGCATCCGGACTTGAGCGTCATTTGAGGCACTGGTATGCTTTACTTTAGGAAAGTAGTTGACAGCTTTGCCTGGGTTTTTCTTTCTTACATGGAAAATCACTAAAGCCACCTCTCAGTGTTGATATGAGGAAGCTCAGTGCTGAGAATGGTACCTAGCACCACGGAGTGCTCTTTCCTTTGACACCATTGCAAGAAATTACCAACTCACTGCCATTTTTGTCATAATAACAGTCAGTCTTCTCAAGTTAGTAAGACATACCTGGATCCAAGATTGAAAGGCAAAGTCTAATGTAGATTTCTCTATACTCCAAGCATTGTATGAGCCACCATTGTTTAATCGTGCTAATTTGGGCTCCCAATAACCTAAATTCAAAAAAAAAAAAAGGAAAAAAGGGAATTATGAATTAATTTATTTTTTGAGAGAAGGCCTTGTTATATAGCCTAAGGTAGACTCAAGCTCACAGTATTTCTACCTCAACCTTTGACTACCATGTCTAGCTTGAAGTGGTTTTTTTGTTGTTGTTTTGTTTTGTTTTGTTTTTTGTAATAGAAAAGTACCAATTTCTCAAGTAAGTTTAGTCCAGCAAAGAAGCAGATCCTTGGAGATCTGTTCTAAGTTAGGAGACTAGGCAGGTGGCATGGGCATGAGCTGCCAAGCCAGTCCTCAGTGATGAAACCTTGGCTCCAGACCATGTTTAGTCAGCTGTAAACCATCACCCACCCTTTCTTGCGCACAGGTCATGTTTGTGTTTTCTCAGTTCTGTTGATATGGCTACTGCTGAATGGGTCTACCAAAGAGGAAGATTTGGGAGGAATCTGTGGGAGCCTCATTATGCTCTTGATGATGACTTCTAGATCTCAGGAAGGGATTTGGGGCAGAATGAATAAATTTAAGAGATATTTTGATCATAACATTTCTTGACTAGATGAATGATTAGCATAAGCATTAGGACCATCTTTCCTGGATGATAAAACCCTGTGATTCTGGCTGGAGGGGTTATGTGTGTGAGGCAATCTAGGCAAGATAAATGGAGTTTGGGTAATGATCACAAGGTCATAAGATTAAGCTATTTACTTCCTGCCAAATCCCTGCAGAGTTATGGGCTGCCTAGGTAGAGATATCAGCAATGCTGAGTTCTTGGTGTTTCCTAGAGAAGACCCCCTTGGGAACTACACATCAAACGGAGTGGAAATGATAAGTATATTAATAGGATTTTATCTCCTGCCATACTTCTAGCTCTACCTGAGGAGAACCACAAATGGAGCTATTTCATTAAAGCTGTGGCAGATGGAAGCCTAGAGAGAGGAACTGGCCCAGGGTCAGGTTGTCATATATGGCTTTATGAGTTGCATACTGCACAGTGTAGGTATCGCCAGTTACTACTTACTCAGATGTCCTGAAGCCTTGATCTGTGAATCAGATATGATACCAGTGCTCAGTCCCATTGGCATCTTACATTCTATGAAAAACAAAAACAAAAATCAATAATTTTTGCTTAGAAAATATATATAACAAGAAAAACCTTCATGGTGAGAGATTGTTTTCATGTACCTTTCATCATAGTGACTTTAATATACCTGATTTGAAAGTGATAAGCACTCAGCGAGATTGGTGTTTATTAAAATAGTGACTACCACAGGAGAAAATAACTGGAGTCTTAAAAAATATTTTTAAGCTGATTTTTATCTGGTTGGATTTTAAAACAAATTATTGATATTAAGCACTATTATTCATAAGACTGTACTCTTGGTCATTGACCTAGAGATTACAAGATTATTTACATCTTACTCAAGGAAGGAAATGCCAGCTAATGGGTACGTGGATGTGAGCACAGTGTTTGGTAGTCAACAGATGATTGTCAAGACTTGATAATGGATGGATGGATAAACTACCTGTTACTACAGAGTCCTGGTTTCTCTTTCTGCAGTACTCTAGGAACTTGAAGATTTTCTTACATCTATTTTTCCCTTGGGTCAAAAATTATGAGGAAGCACACTTTCTATTGGCTACCCCAGTCATGAAATACTTGACCCATCTGTTAGGGTTTTATAGATAAATTGTTATGTTTTTAATGGCCAGAAAAAAGCCCATTTTGTCATTGTCACAACAGAATGATGAGAATCAGATATTTGCAAGAATCACATATTTGGAAATCGGAGACATTGTATTATCAGGCATCTCCTCTCCAGCAAATATCACATGGGTGATACCTTTGTCTATGATGAGAAAGGGTGTTTGCATGCCCGCCATCTGGTTTTCTCCAACCTCTGTGTCCAGGAGCCACCAGCCAGGCTTTGATGCCTTCATTTCAAGAGTTTTAAATGAACCTAAAATAGAGAGTGAAAGAAAAGTTATCAACGCGATGATGATGATGAGGAGGATGATCAAATTAATACCTCGGTGGAATTCCCTAAAGGCCTTACAGTCAAGAGACTCTGCAGAGGACAGTCTAAGAGTGATTCTTTCCTCCTGAGGCCATGACAGATAAAAAAGAATCTGACGATAGCTACAACACCAGCAAATCACAAAACTAAGGAAGGGAGGGACTCAGTCAGAATGCTTGCTTACAATTCACAACGCTCTAAGCTTGACCAAGAACCCTATAAACAGGGCACCCCAGTGCATGCCTCTAATCAAAGTGCTCAGAAGCAGAAGGAAGAAGGATCAGGGGTTCAAGGCCATCTGTCGCTGCTTAGGGATACATGGACTTTATTTCGAACAAACAAACCATCAAGCAGATAAATAACAAAAAAGAAATTGCTAAAAATAAGTCACCCAGATTAAAAAAAAAGCCTACCAGTCCTCCTTAAAAAGGAATTTTCTTGTATCTGAACATATTGTTATAAATTAGCCCCTATAAAATTCAAATACATAGTTTCAAGTTTCAAAATGACTTTGAATGACTTATCACCCAGCTTTATAATTATGTTTTCTTTTTCTTTTTAATATTTAATGAATAAAAATATCCTTATGGTTTCAAATTCTCTTGAAAGTGTATATACTTTGATGAAACATATATAAATTGTTTCAGAAAATGGAAAAGGTTTCTAAAACTTCTGTTTATTTGTATTGACACTTAATGCCACTCTCTTCCATTTGATTCTATACTTAAATTCTATTGACTATAATTTATAACCATGCCTCAGATAGTGAGTATAAATTAACAGCTGATAGCTAGCCATCTCAAACACAGTGAATCAGATCTCTCATGTTCCTTTCTGAAATTTGTTATTTTGGTTTGAAGATTTATGAAGAACATTAACCTTAGCTTCTCAGACCACCTTGCATGCTTATGCAATGAACCACTCTCTTGCTAACACTTGGTGAAAAGATGGCATGAATTTGGCCTGGTCCATTCTGCCTCTGAGATTAAACAAAACAGCTTTGTTTTTCTTCCCTAGATCTCTTTCTCCCTCTATTGAGTAAGACAGACTCGTCTGGACCTCCATATCAATATATGAGACCAATTCATACAATGACTTATGCACCCTAACTCCTGTGAAGGGGTTGCCTTTCATTAGTTCCTCAGTATGTGTGGGAGGGCAGCTGCTTGCAAGAGATTCAGAATCCTGGGTCTTCTCCCTGTGATCTATACTTTTGCAAAGTCTCTGAGAGTAAAGTCTCAGTAGATGTGCATCTTAACCATTGTCCTGGGTTCTTCCATGGCATCTCACCTTCATAAACCCATTCACTAACAGAGTCCTGGGTTTGTCTGTGGTATCTCACCCTCATAACCCCATTCACTAACAGAGTCTTGGGTCCGTCTGTGGCACCTTGCCCTCATAACTCCATTCACTAACATATTTCCCTACAAACAACTCAGTGACAGAACAAGAGTCTTTCCCGATGCTTCCCATCTCTTTAGGCCTACATTAATCATCTCACTGTCACGTGAATAGTTCCAAATACCTCTGTTAGTTTTTACAGTCATTAAAAGGATCTTGCTTTCCAAACAGAGTCGTGAATCAGTTCGAGATCATGATTCCCAGAATTACTTACTCAAAAAGGCTAGAGTGAAAGTTTCTGAAGTGGAATTCAAGAATCCAGAAGAGCTCAGTTTAAGTTTCTAATCAACCTCGCAACAGCATTAATTTGTGCCTTGGTAAGTTATTTGTCATAGACTGAGATCTGATTCTTATGGCACACAGATGCCCAGGAGAAACTGCATGGGGCACAGAATCTCTGAAGACCCAAATGGGGTCACAAATCTGTCTTATGAGATGCCTATACATAGCTCATAGGAGATCTGGGTTGTGCTCTGTATGTATATCACATAGAAACAAAGCTTTGCCTTGGCATCTAGATCAGAAACTTCCCTTCAACAGTAGATGTACAAAGAGACAAGAAGAGGAAGTTACAGGTGCCCTGTCCTGCTATTTCTTAGCAGGGACCTCTTCCATTTGCCCAGATCTTTACCAGGCAGAAGGGGCCAGACCCCTAACTGGTGCTGTTTGGTGCTATTATCCAGCAGGGTCTGGCCATGGAAGTGAACCACATGAATGTCTTGGGAGCCGCCCATGTTCAGCAGGTGGAGCCTCACCCACTCTTGCTCGTACATTCTCAGGCCAGGCAGGTGGTAGATCATCCCATTGATGGCTGAAATGAAAGAGAGCTGCAATCAATTAAAAACTTGAATGCACAAGGAGGAGACGGGTAAACCACCCACTCGCCACCCATCTTCCTCATTCCTAGGCCTAACCAAGTAGAGAAAGGGCCCTTCATGGTTTCATAGAACCAATACCAGGCTGAATTAGAACTTCCAAATCAGTAGGCTACTTCACAAACATCTACCAAAGTGGGGGGTCAGTTCATTATGGAACAGTTTTTTCTCTTTTTCCCACAGATTTTGTCCCTTTCCTGCTTAACGCTTTGCCCATTTGCCCTTCACATTGATAGTATAAGTATCCCTTTGCTGCTGAAAAATGAAAAGAGCAGATAAAGAAAATCCCTGGGTAACAGTGTGTCACACTCTCCTTGGTATGACTGTTCCTCTACTCACCTCCCAGGCACAATCTAAGATTGCCATGCTGTATCTACCTTCCCTTTAGCAAAATAGGTGAATTTTGTTTGTTTTAGATGGGGTCTTGGTGTATACCCCAGGCCAACCTGGAACTCTTTCTTTAGCTCAAAGTGACCTTGAACTCAAGGTCTTCTTGTCTTACCGGTGGGCACAATACCACTGTGTGTGTGTGTGTGTGTGTGTGTGTGTGTGTGTGTGTGTGTGTGTGCTTAAAGCACCTGATAACCTCAGTCACCTTAAAAACATAACACACAACACACACACACACACACACACACACACACACACACACACGCACACACTCACAAATTAATGATAAAGCCTGGTGCTACCAAATACTTCACTTGAAAAGAAGCAAGGGAAGAATTCTCTTCCCCTTCAAGGGATTGCTGTAGGATTTCAGAAACCAGTCAAAAAAACTTTTGGAGGGGGAGGAGGTGAAATTATTTTGACACTTGTCAGATCATATCAAGCCTACCTACATACTTGAACATCAGCTCTCACCCCCGTGCTTCAGTTTCTGTTAAAGAATTAGATGTTGTAAGAGAGAAGGACATTGGGAGTGATCATTATGTCATTATTATTAAGCAGCTGCACCAGAATATGGGAGTGGAGACTTTCAACAGAGATGCTCAATGGACATTTGATAGATGGAGATGAATATGAAAACTGTTCATTTATTCACTATTTCATATAATTCCTAAGCACATGCTATAAAAGCCAGGCACTAAGCTAGGGCCTGGGGAACTCCAGAGGTCTGCTTGTCAAATACCCTGATAAATATTACATATTGGTATCACCAAATGTCCAAGAATTAGACAGCAATGTGTTTAGGACCAAAGTTACAATAAGTGTATATGGCTTTTTTATTTTTATTTTTATTTTTTTATTTTATTTTATTTTTTTTGAGGAAATCAGGGAGCATTTCCTAGAAGATGCTCCTCAAGCAAAGGGCATGGCCAAGAGACAGCTCATCTGATTCTGTAACCTGTGCTGTCTTATTAGGCTGAGGGGGTCCCTAAAGGGTACTTTCTGCTCATTCAAGTAAACTTCAGGGCTGAGAAGCCTAGATATGGGAGAAGATAAGGAAAAGGAAGGGAAGACCTCAGGACAGGAATTTATGTGACCTGGTGAGGTTTAATCAGAGAGCAGATTAAAGTTAGAGGAAAAATACCGTAAAACTCATGAGAATTCTTCACTTCTGGAGATTCAATTCTCCATGACCTTTTGGACTTTTCATAGTACCAACTCTTTTTTTCATCGAAGACCATAAAGAGTAAGACAAATTCCCTCATGTCCATAGGCAGGTTGCTCTCTGGGTGAAGTGTTCCTTTCTGGCAGATCAGAAGGGGACCGATCAAGCCCGAGTGAATGTCTCTCTCCTGAAAGACAAGAAGAGCAAACTGCAAACACTTTCCTTCCATCTGAATATTTTTTTTTCTGTTCTGACGATCATGGTTCTTACACAAAAGGAAATCTCATCAAACTTGAAGATCAGTAATGAATAAGTCTGGACAGTTAACCTTTATCTGAGCAATAAGAACAACATTGACTACCAAATGGATACCATTTATTGAGCATCTATGCTGTATTAAAGGCTCTGCCTATAGTAGCTCATTTAACCTTGACAGCTATCCCATATGGCAAATGGAAATACATTCACTGAACATGTGTCTACTAACCTCCCCACACTCCCTTCCTCCTCTCCCTCTCGTTTTGGTACTGGGAAGGGTCCAGCCTCTTTTTATTTTCTTAAAGTCAGGAGGAGCTCACTAAATCACTCAGACCATCCTTGAAAACACTCTGTGCCAACCCGTCAGCCTCCTGAGATGCTGGAATTACAGATCTTTGCTGCCATGTACAGCTCCTAGTTTATTCTTTAATTTTAGAACCTGAAGTTAAGGAAGGGCAAATCATTTTCCTAGTGCTCCTGTAGTGACAGATGTGTATTTACACCCAAGCCAAGAAGTACATGTGTTTGGGGAGGGGTGGGTGTCAATGGTGGAGTATCTGTGAGCACATGGGAGAACCTGGGTTTGGGGAGGGGTGGGTGTCAATGGTGGAGTATCTGTGAGCACATGGGAGAACCTGGGTTTGGTGCTCAGTATTGAAAATAGCATCAAACATCACCACCAACAAATAAGAAAGAAACTGAGTCTGTGCTTTCTACTACCCCGCCCCCCAAAACAAAGGACTCTCTTGCTCTCTCTTCACTGAAAAACACATGTGTATTTACTATATGAAGCATGTTGTTTTAAACAACACATATATTGTAGAATGATTAATGAGGGATCTTTGAATTTTCAGCGAACAGCGTTTAAAAGCTTATAAATACTCTTCCAAAAGAATTTTGAGAGTCAAAGCCTTCTGCTGCACCCAGAGGGCCAGCTGGGTCAGTGTAGGGTATGGTAGGGAACTGCATCCTCTATGACAGGGTAGCACAAGGGCTGGGTGGCCAGGTCTTGTCCCTTCACCCTTGCCCATGAGGCTAACTCAGCCTATGCTGGGCTGTGTCTGGGTGTCTGGTCGCCAAGGGGTGCAGGGAGGTAAGCAGAAGCTTGATACCCGCATGGCAGCCCCAGACATTTGATGTCTGGCTACCTTTCCCCAGGAGTGCCACCAGTGTTCAGGGGGTCCTAGATGGCCAGAGACAGGCACAGTATTTCTTGTAGCACTGGGTTCAGGAGGCTCCCCAGGGACCCCTCTGCCCTTGATATGGGCTGTGTGCCCTTGTTACTTGAGAGGCCTTTCACAGCCTGTGATGGCCTTGACCCACCCCCACCTGCCCCCAAAAAGTGTTGGAGACCTCTGGCACACCTGATCCTAGTAGAAATCAGCCTAAACCACTCATTCAGGGACAAAGAGGAACCCCAGGAAACTTTCCAGATATCTTGCACTAGCAAAGAAACCTTTGAGGGCAAATCTGAACCCAAGCCGCCCTTTGCCTGGTGGAGGGCTGGGAGAAGGCTTTGTGTTTTGTTGGCTGTGAACCTGGGTAGAGTCCTCAGCCACCTGTGTTTGGGTGTCTCACTGTACAAAGGCCTCTTTGTCTGAAGGTCAAAAGGGGAAAGAAGGCAGCTGAGTGTCCAGTGGGGACTGCATGGATACAGGCTTCCTTCTGGGTTTCCTGGGTGCCCAAGGCCAGCCAAGAAGACAGGGGGTAGGCACAGTTTGTCATGATCAGCACAATTACTAGTTTGCCCAGAGAAACTAATTGTTCCCACCTTCCTGTGGGAGTTGGACAGGATGGAATGTGTCTGGATTATTCCTCTGGGAACACCACGACCTCCTCCCTGTGCCCTTATTTAACTTAGAACAGGGATGACTTCTTATCACATTGTCCTTTATTGGCAAAGGCTACTCATTAAGTAACACATTTAATCTCCCCGTGGCCTAAGCAGAGCAGGGAAAAAATTTCCTCCTTAAACTCCCAACCCCAGCATGCAATCTGTGCCCACACGGTTGGCTCAGTCCTTTCCTGTACCCTCCCTACCTCCTGGAGACCCCCAAAGCCTGGCTTAAGACTACCCTACTTTGAAATTGCAAACAGTTCTTTGTAAGCACACTTAGATCACTCACTTATATAATCCCCATGATGTCCACTGAAGGGACACTTTTCTCAGTGCTTCATTCGATGAAGTGTGTGGAGAATCCTTGGCAATGGCAGCCATACTGTGAATGACAGCCTTGTCACATGTCCCATACAAAGCATAGGAGGCTTTTTTTGTTTTGTTTTTGAGACAAGATTTGTCTACATAGCCTTGGCTGTTCTCACTCTATAGTAGGCTGAACTCACTCTGTAGACCCAGGCTGGCCTCACAGAGTCCCACCTGCCTCTGCCTCCTGAGTACTGGATTCAAAGGTGTGTCCCACCACCCATCAGCCTGTAGGAGAGACTCTTAACAGGAAACATTGAACTGTGGCTATATGGTGAGGGGAGAGATCAGAACTTGAAACCTACCACATTGACTGCAGAGTAGTAGGCCCAAGCCCGGCATGCAGAGCCAGGGTTCTCTGGGCCGGAGCGCTCGGTGGCATGCCATACATACGTATAACTGCTATTGGGCTGGACAGCATTGTCTTCCTGAAACCATTCAGGAGAGTCATCATCATAAGTCTTTCCCTCGGAAGACTTTTCATAGGAAAGTCCATGGGCATGAAGAGAATATGGTCTGGATGCTAAATTTTTAAAGCGAACCTAGGAAGAAAAAAAAAAAAAAAGAGTGTCCCACAAATGTATTAACATACGAAACCAAAACTTGTCAGCACTATAGGCTGTGGCAGGAAGTTATGATATCAGTTAAGGTGTACTGGGTGCTTATAACTGCAAATTAGTTTATGCATATTACTTGATTTAATGCAAGACCCAAAGTGAAGAACTCAAGCAACTGTTGATAAAATCGTGGGCTAAAAGAAGTTTTTCCGGGTTGGGGATTTAGCTCTGTGGTAGAGCGCTCGCCTAGCAAGCCCAAGGTTCTGGGTTCGATCCTCAGCTCAAAAAAAAAAAAAGAGAGAGAGGGAGAGAAAAGAAGTTTTTCCTCCTTTGGGTTATTCTCTCAGATCATTTATCACAACAACAGAGCTGACTAACCCCGATTTCCATTGCCTTCTGTGTTGGATTGATTGGTTTTGCTGTGTGGGGAGTTCAAGGCCAGGATCTTGCATATCACATGCTAAGTAAGTGATTAATTACTTTTTACCCACTGAGCCATTTCCCCACCCCCTGGGTGCCTTTTGAAAAGGAACAAATGGTCATTAGCAAATTGGCAGATACATACCCGCACAGGTAAAAGGTTCTGTTTTTGGACATAGAATACTCTTTAGATGCAGGACATTTTTCCTGCGTTTTGTTTACTGTTACATTGTTTTCTTTGTTTGATATGAAGGATAGAAGAACTGGATGCAGGGTTTTGAAACCAATTAACGACAAGCTTGGTAAAATACTTAAACTGGCTCACCCTTTTAGGGCAGAGAGACATCTTTCCTTTCTGGTTTCCTTTCACTTCCCCATATTGCCTCTTACAAAAAGCATGTTTATAAATTACTATCCTGGCTGCCACTGCTTCTGCCATGGAACATGGATGGATCATTTTCCATGTTAGCTCAAGACAGGCTGGTGTCAGCTAGGAACTCCAGTGCCACCTCGTCCAGATTAAACGTTTTCAGGATTAAAAAGTCTAAGTTTTTTTTTTTTTCTAATCTCAAAAACTGTCAAATAGCCAAGCAGTCTTTGGTGGAAAAGTGCAGTCATTTATTAATTCTGGGAAGCAAGCTACCTGTAGTTTTGATGTCTCCACAACGTGGGCTCTGTGGCAAATTCCTGAAGATTCAGAGGGTTCAAGTGATGACTTACTTGGATCACATCGCCCACTTCAGCTCGGATAACAGGACCGAGAATACCAAGATGCTCCTCATATTCCCCCTGAGGATCACGTCTCGTGAAAGTACTGTCAAGGTATTTTCTGAAAACAACTTTCTTGTATGTGGTGTCCTTTGGAATGCCATCAGTGTCTTCATGGTCCATCTCACTAAAATGACAGCAAAAGCATTTGTTTAAAAAAAGGAATTAAAGACTGTTGGAAAAATCTAGGAGAGATGGCTCAGTAGTTAAGAGCACTGGCTGCTCTTCCAGAGGACCTAGGATTGGTTCCCAGCACCCACTGTGGGCAGCTTATAACTACTTGTAACTCTAGTTCTAGGGGATATTCTGGCCTTTGAGGGTGCCAGGCACACACACAGCTCAGATACATACATTCAGGCATTCATATATGCACATAAAATAAAAATCAAAAGTTTAAAAAGAATTTAGGAAAGAATCTGTTTGGTAACCAGCATAGAATATTTAATAACCACTTCATGTATAAATTAATGAATATATGTAAATGAAAACACAGGTGACTACATATGTTTTAATTTCCAGCTCAAATATAATTTCTTAGGTAAGATTCCTGGATCTCTTGGACTAGGTCAAGTATTTCACACACACACACACACACACACACACATATATATAATTATTGTTGTCTACACAGTAAATTCTTATAGTATTTTTATAGTATGTATAAAAGTTATATAAGACATGAGAGATCTATTAATGTCTTGCCACTAAGGAGTAAGTCCTGTGAGGTCAAGTATTCTTCCCAGCCTGCTCATGATACTTTCTCCAGTTCTTAGCATGTTATTTGGCATACAGAAGGCAGTTAATATACTTTTGTCAAGTACCTAAATTAATAAACAAATATAACAATATAGTTTTTAACTATTTAGTGTAAAAAATTTTGACACCAAAGACAGACTAAATCATTCAGTGGTTAGTGCCAGAGCTGGGGCTGCCAGATGATGATCAGCTAAACCAGACGATCGCATCGCCCTCATAAAGACACTTGGATAGATGAATGTCTTTTACCCTGAGTGGCCAGTCTTAGCTTTGATTTTTATTAAAACATATTACCCCCTAAGCTTTTAGACACTGGCCTGAGCAAAGACTTTCATGAGAGGACTCTCGAATTACAGGTAATAAAACACAAATGGACAGATGGAATTCCGTTCATGCAATATCAGACTGAAGTTTATGCACAACAGAGGAAATAGTGAAGAGAATTAAGAAACAATCTATATGATGGGAGAACACATATTGATAAGCATGTATCTGATAAGGAAGCACTATCTACAATATATAAGGAACTCAAACAAATTAGTAGCAAAAATATTGATTAATAATAGGCAAAGAACATGCATAAACATTAATAATTAGTAAACAAATATAGTAATATAGTAACATAAATTTTATACATAGTATATTTAAATTTTTGATATATTATCAAAAGACTTAGAAATTGCTAACAAGTGCATAAAATGCTCATATTAATAATCAAAAACTGAAAGTGAAAATCCCAAAGATACCGATTTTAATGTTAAGATGGTGATTATAGGAACAAGAGATAAGTGTTGATAAGCATATGGAGAAAAGGAAACCCTTTAAAACTGAAAAAGTGTGAATCTAAATTAATTTATATCACATTATGAAAAATAGTACCGAGGTTTCTCACAAAAATAAAAATAAAGCTGAATATACATTTCAATTTCTTTTCTTTTCTTTTCTTTCTTTCTTTCTTCCTTCCTTTCTTCCTTTCTTTCTTTCTTTCTTTCTTCCTTCCTTCCCTCCCTCCCTCCCTCCCTCCCTCCTTCCTTCCCTCCTTCCTTCCTTTCTGTTTCTTTCTTTCTCTCTTTTTTTTTTTTGAGATGGAGTTTCACTGGTAGGACGAGCTAGCCTAGAAGTTGCTACATTATATAGACCAGGCTGGCCTTGAACTCACAGAGATCTGCCTGCTTCTGCTTCCTGAGTGCTGGAATGAAAATGTGCCACAATGCCTGGCTGGAAATAACATTTTTTGGCAACAGAATTGAAGGCGAAACTTGTACATCAAAGAAATGGCTACATTATCACAGCATTATTTATAACAATATATGCCCCAAAGCATAATCAACCTAAGTGTCTATCAATGGATGAATGGATAAAGAAAATTACACACACACACAAAGAGAGAGAGAGAGAGAGAGAGAGAGAGAGAGAGAGAGAGAGAGAGAGGAGAGAGAGAGAGAGAGGAGAGAGAGAGAGAGAGAGAGAGAGAGAGAGAGAGAGAGAGGATACAGCCTTTACAAAGAGAAAAAATTGTTGTGTTGCTAAATGAAATGAGCCAGGCACAGAAAGACAAAAACTCACACAGACAGAGTGGTTACCAGGGACTCTGAGGGAAGCAGACTGGGAAGATGTTAATAAAAAGATACAAATTTTCATTTACAGAGCAAAAGTCACTGCAGGAGATCCACTATACAGCATGACAACTGTGAGTAATCATTCTGTAATATAGCCTTGAAAATTGGCAAGAGTAAGTTTTAAGGGTTCTCTAACAGGAAGTACATGTACGATGCATGTGTCCATTAGCCTGGGATACTTGCACGTGTGTTGAAACCCTCATATTTGGCACCATCCATCTATGCAAACAGCAGGAACTACAACAAAACTCGTGGTGCATGTCATGTGAAATCCTGCTGAGCAGTAGAATGAATTGGTAAAGTGTGCAATAACAAGGATGAATATCCGGAGAATTATGTGTAGTGGTGGAAAAAAGCCAGTTCCCCAAGATCACATGTGGCATGACACAATGGTCATGAAATGTCAAGATGACAGGAACAGAGATCTGACCAGTGACTGTAGTGTTAAGGAGGAGTATGGTGGGAGGGAGGTGGATGAAACACACAAGAAAAGTATGAGGCACGAGTATGTGTGTGTGTGTGTGTGTGTGTGTGTGTGTGTGTGTAAATGTTCTTTCTCATGACAGCAGCAAGGTCTATATACTGTAAACAGTATACTATAGTTTTCTAAGAGGCTACCATTGGGGGGAACCAGGTAAAACATTCAAGGAATATTTGTAATTTCTGACAACTGTGTGTGACCCCACAATTTTCTCAAAATAAAAAGCTTAATAAATTATAAATCCAATACATTATTCCTACAGATCTTTTCAACTCAGCAAGAGGCCAAAGGACATCAAATTCTCTTATAGACTCAAATCTCCCCAAGTGTATGGAAATAAGCCCCCAACTCATCCTTCAAATGCATAATAGCCATCTATCACAAAACACACGGAGTAGGCAGAACAAGGCTGCCAGCCCGAAGAGCCACTGTTAGGCCTGAGATGTAAGATTTTGAAGGAACTAGCTCCTATTATTTCTAGTCTGGGTAAAGGCTACAATCCTGTCTCATCTTAGAAATAGTCAGATAACTAGTTTATTCCCATGTAGTAACGGGCACTGCGTTTAAGTGAGAAATCACAGGGAAAAGCATTTTAAACAAGAATTCTAAAGAGGAATGCTAGCCACTCTACGCATAATTTGGGTGGATCAATCTCAAGGTACATTGTGTTTACCTACTATAATTACACTTCTAAAATATTAGCGTGGCAGCCTTTTTTAACCACTACAAGCTGTTTATGGTACACAGTCATCCAGATATATCCCAGTGAATCTGTAGTTGACTAACGATTCTTGCCCCATTCTTCTCTGTTTTCATCCCAGGACACAGGGCCCTGCCCAGAGTGGCTTCCACTCCTCAGTGATATTGAATTGAAATGATATTTAAAAAAAGGAGTAAATGGATCTCTTAGAAACTGCGGTTAGCAAGTCAGTGCAAATGGAGACATCTACATTAAAGTTTAGATTGGAAGCCAACCTCACATAAACCGTATTGGTTAGCAGATAACTATGCATAGGTAAAGGTGTGTGTTAGAACAAGAAACAGGGATAGGAGCATGGAAGAGGATGTGAGACAGGAGAGACTGATTTACCCATAGGATACCACAGACTTCCACAGTATTGGTTCTTTGTTTGCCTGGGTGTCATCTAAAGTGTAGAAGCTAATATTGGAAATGACAAAGGAAATATCACAGGCCCAGCTGAAACATGAGAATTAGACTATCTTTCGGCGGTGGTGGCGCACGCCTTTAATCCCAGCACTTGGGAGGCAGAGCCAGGTGGATCTCTGTGAGTTCGAGGCCAGCCTGGTCTACAGACAAAGATCCAGGACAGGCACCAAAACTGCACAGAGACTTAGACTATCTAAAGCCCAGTTTGTCCAAAATCATCTCCCAAGAACTGTTGTAGGTGACTTTCATGGCAGTGGTGGAAAAATGAGAATATAAAGAGAGAAAACTAGCCAAACCTTTGGGCAAATTTTGCATAATCCCAGGATATTTCTTCAGCAGCAATAAAATAGTATTGTTTGTTTCCACGATGGCCGCGGAGGTACCACGCTGCAATAGTATCAGGATTTCTGGAGGAGTTGATATCTGTCCTGGTGTCTGTCTTGTAGGGGTCATTATAGGACACATAGTCATCTTCAGCGTAATCATCGTCAATGCTTTCTAGCTCTTCATATGGAATAATTTCAATGTCATCTCCATCGACTCTACTGAGACCTACTACAACAAGAGGGTTGAACTCCTTTGACATAGAAGTGGTATTGAGTGTGGGTGATGGTAAAGGAGAAGGTATGTGAATGAGATCTGGATGGGTAAGAGTCTGGTTTGGTTCTGGAAGGGGTGAAAAATGACCAGAATCTGTTTTTGGTCTGTGGTTAAGAGGGGGGCTTGTCTGGATGAGGTCTGGAGAGAGGGTCACCTGACTGAGGTCCTTCGATAGGATTATCTCATCAAAGTCTGGAGAGAGGGTCATCTGATCCAAATCTGGAGAAAGGACTGTCTGATCATATTCTGGAGGAAGAGTCAAGAGGCTAAGGTCTGGGGTGGTCATCTGGGTGTTGTCTGGAGAAAGGGCCATTTGGTCCAAGTCTGGGGAGGAGGCCTCCTGGTTGTTGTCTGGAGAAAGTGGCACCTGGCCCAGGTCTGGGGAGGAGGCCTCCTGGTTGTCATCTGGAGAAAGTGGCACCTGGCCCAGGTCTGGGGAGGAGGCCTCCTGGTTGTCATTTGGAGAAAGGGCCACCTGACCCAGGTCCTCAGGGGAAGTCATCTGGTTGTCATCTGGAGAAAGGGCCACCTGACCCAAGTCTGGGGAGGAGGTCATCTGGTTGTCATCTGGAGAAAGGGCCACCTGACCCAAGTCTGGGGAGGAGGTCATCTGGTTGTCATCTGGAGAAAGGGCCACCTGACCCAAGTCTGGAGAAATAATTATTTGATCCAACTCTGGAGAGATGCCAAAGAGACTTAGGTCTGGGGATGGAATTGTCTGGCCATTTTCTGAAGAGAGAGACTTTTGACTTTGGTCTGGAAAGAAGGGTGTTTGACCAATGTCTTCAGGGTAGGATTCATGGCTTAGGTCATAATCAAGCCCCTGTCTGGGCTCTGGAAAAGGGGATCTGTGACTAGGGTCTGTGGTAGAGTGTGCTTGATCAGGATCTTGGACAGGAAATGTTGGAGAGTGTCCCTCCGGAGGCACTGACTGATACAGATCTAAAGGGGTATTCATCTGCCCAGGGTCATGTCGGGGGGTCTGATTATGGTCAGGAAGTGACCTGTCAATATTCGTTGAAGGATTCAGGCCTATGGCAAGAGTTGTTTCATTGGGATTGTGGGGTAACAATGAGTGATTAAGTCTCTGGTCTAAAAATGTGGTCTTGGCATCTCCTCTCAGGGGATGAAAGCCCCTTGGAGATAGAGGGCTATGGAATGCAAACTTCTTATCCTTCTTCTTCTTTCGTGTCCTGATGAACAACTGTCTTTTCTTTAAGTCACTGTTTCCTTCCTCCTGTCTGACTTGTGGAGATTTATGTCTAACTCCAGGAAACACTGGGAAGTCACCTGGCTTTCCTGTTGTTTTTGTAGGGGAGGTGATATTGTCCAAAGTCACTGTGATGTTCTGATTTTGAGGGCTGTTCGGTGACTTATCCACAGCTGTGTCTTCACTATTTGCTGGTATTATTTCATAACTACCCTTTTCAGAAGCCAAATACCATTCTCTATCCAAGAAACTGGATGAGTTCTTTGGTTTTAAGAGGAACAAACCAATAGGAATTTCCTCCCTGGACCTGGATCTGGGGTAAGTACTCTTTGGATTTGCATGCCTTGCAGTTTTACGGGCTGGTGATTTCATCTGAGGGAATCTATGCTTCATCAGATGGAGTCTTTCCCTCTTGGCTGTTTTATGCTTAGCCTGTTCTTGGCTCACCAATCCTTTTGCACCAAGGGGAAGTAGGTGAACCACCGTGATGTCTGATTGTGAATCATTCATATCATTTTCATAATATGAGCTGGAATGATGTTCTGTGGAAGGGTTGAGAACTGAGTTCTCATCTAAGCTGGTGAGGTCCTTCAGGAGGGTACCAGTCATGGCAGCTCCTGAGCCAGGAACGGTTCTTTGAGATTCTTCAAGGTTATTAGCAGGGATCCCACTAAAGTTTCTTGGAGAAGATTTTGAGTCATTAACTCTGTCTGATCTTGGAGAGATGAACTCAGAGCTGTTCTCTAAAGCAAGAGCAGTAAGATTGAACTCATCTTCCTCCTGAGTCAATGATGAGTTTCTGAACGACCTAATTCCTAGTGATGAAGCCAGTATATACTGGTAATCATAATCTTCACTGTTTATGCCAACCTCATTTTCTGTAGATTCATGAATTTTCCGAGTTGTCATGGATGTAGGTGCCAAAGGTTCATAAATCTCATATGAGTCTTCGTCGTCGTCATTCCGGATACATTTAACATCCCTGAATCTCAGCCTTAGGTTTCTGTGTCTTGGATTGGAATTCATGGTAGTTAACATCCACGTTCCTTCAAAGGAGAGACAGAAGAGAAGGTTGAAAGCTTAGGAAAAGTTACAAAAACACCAGGATCTGTTGAAGAAACAATTTCTAGTGAATTAAAAAAAATACTTATTTATTTTTATTTTTTGTGCATTGATGCTTTGCCTACATGTAGGTCTGTGTGAAGGTGTCAGATGTTAGAGTTACAAACAGTTGTTAGTTGGCATGTGGGCACTGAGAATTGAACCTGGGTCCTCTGGAAGAGCAGTCAGTGCTCTTAACCTCTGAGCCATCTCTCCTATTTTCTAGTGAATTTTAACCAGAGGTAGCCATGTGTGAGTTATGGACCAGGGTAGTCTATGAATGGTGAGTTACTGAGCCACAGTGACATAAGGAGAAAAACCAAAAATAGGGTGTTTAGGAATTTTTTAAAATGTAACTTGACATTGTTTTGATATCGAAACAGGATCATTGTCCTTATAGCCCAGGTATTTAACAGAACTTGGCATTAAAGCACTGGTCTGTGGAGATTAAGGAGAAACAAAGAAATCTTCAGTTTGGATTGTTTAAGAATTGCCATTTTAGAATCTATCAAGAAAAGAGGGGAAATTGGAGACAAAATGGACCTTGAAAGTCATTACCATCTGCTTAGTGGTACATTTTGTCTGAGACTTGGAGTTTGGGAGATGATGGTGAGGTCATCTTCCCACAAAGAAGGGATATTTAGGGGTTTCTAAGAAATAATGTATGTGGGACAGGGTAAGTTTGAGTCATTTTGAAAGTGAATCACGGACACACTGAGGGTGACCTGGGACATCTCCAATAGCAACCCCTTGTTGAGGACTAGGCACTGGGCACAACTTACAACTAGGAGCTGAAGCAATTGTAAAGGGCTGTCATGCTTTTCAGATGGGTGACTTCAGGCTTAGTCAGGGCAAGCAACCTGTCTAAAGTTGCAAAACACTGTGTGGCAGAACAGGATTTGAACTTAGGTCTTACATGCTAATGCTGTCTCTGAGACAGCCTCTAGAGCTTATCTAATGGCTAGATACCTGAAGGTGGGGTGGTCTCTAAACAGAAGTTGAAAAGTGGGGCTGGGGAGATAGTTCAGCTAGCACAAGGAACTGAGTTTGATCCTCAGAACCCATGCAAAAAAAAAAAAAAAAAAGTCAGGCATGGTAGCCCATGCTTTTAATACCAGCTCTGGGGAGGTGGATATAGGTGGGTCCTTGGTAGCCCCCTGGATGGTAACTATAGCTTATTTGGCAAATTCCATGCTCATGTTTCATAAAAAGGTCAACAACACTTGGGGAATGGCACCAAAGGTTGTTTTCATGGCTAATAACTTTATGCTGCTTCTTCATTTGGCTATATTTGTCTTTCTGCCATTGTGTGTCTTTACTGCCCAGTTGTTCCAGAGACGTGCAAACAGAATTGGCATGAAACTGGTTCTATGTAAGCCATTAATTTCCCAACTATAAACCATGAGAAGCAGGATAAAAACAAGCCTTCAGGGGTCCTGGAGACACTCTAGGAGTGGTGGTAATTTGGATAACTCCACAGACCTTTCCACTTGAGAGCCCATCAGTTTTCTCTCCAAATATCTACACTCTTACTCACCAACATTATCCATCGTGACAGTCACAGATTCACCACGCATGGGGAACAGGGTCAATGTGTCCTCATGCCTCTTTCCATAGATGAATGAGTGTCCAGTGAAGTGGATGGTCAAAATATCGTCATAAGTTCCCACACTGCAGAAGTGCCACTGGACAGTGTCATCAAAACAGAATCCCAGAGTGGATATGCTCTCGGGCACGTAGCCATTGATAGCTGAAAGAACAAAATCTGTCAGATGCCGGCCCTGAACAACAAGGGGACTCCTGTTTAGTTATACCTAAGACAAATGCCCCTGTGTTCATCTGGCTGCATCAAAGCAATACTTATTAAAGATAATTATTAAATTATTTAAAATTTAAATATTAAAAAATATTTAAAAATTAAAGATGAGGTCTAATGTGTGAGTAGGGCACATTCAGCTTCCCAAGTGATGGCTGATGCTCCTGAGTTAGCTGAGGGAGGAAAATCAGGATAAAGGCAAAGCCTTCCACTCACACTGATTCAGTCATTCATCCACCAAGGGAACAGACAATGTTACTTTATGCTTTGCTATAAATATATTCTCATAACTGATTTAGATTGTCTAAAATGAGCCTACCAGGAAGACACGTCTCTATAAGAGAACTTTATTTTCTTGACATAGTAGTTTGAGTAAGAACAAAAATCTCAAAAAAAGGAGCTTTCTGAGCAATTTGTCATTGAAACCTATTATCTGTAACCCACAGCTAACCTGGCAGTTTCCATTCAAGTATTGAGCTCATATATTTTAATAACCTTTAAAGGAACACCACTTTGGGTAATATCTTTATTTACATATGTATTGAGCGCGGTAATCCAATTAAGACATGATTTATTTGAGGGCACAACCTGTACACCCAGGTCACAGTCCAGTGTGGTGGTTGATACTAAAAAACAAGTTTAAGTGATTATGTATCAAATACACATTGAGCTCCTGAAAGTGTGTGTTATTAGGTATTTCTACTTCAATCCAGATCCTTTTCTAAATGGTCTAATATTGTGGACACTGGCTACAGTGGCTACTGAGTGTTTGAAATGAAGGTGTACTCCATTGACACGTGCTTTACGGGTCAAATACACCCTGTGCTGCTAAGACAGTAATAAAGCAAATCCCATATTTTTCTATTACACTTAAAATCGTAATATCTTTCATAGTGTGACCCTATCTCAAAACAAGAACAACAAAGATAGTATCTGGAATATACCGAGCTGGGTATTTAGTGTTCTAATTAACTTCACTTATTTCTCTTCACTTTTCAATTTACCAGAAAGTTAAATGTAAGTGACTCACATACTTTCGTTGGGCAGCACTGGCCTAGGACTGTCACAGACCCATTGCTGAAAGGAAATTATGTGAAGAAGCCTGGTGTGGCACCCATCGGTCCTGAAGCTACATGCACAGACCGTGGGAAGGCACCTGCGTGGACGTGATTATTCGTCAGTAAAGGTCGGCAGGAGGCTTTCTGTTTTGAGGAAGTGTGTGTCGGGGGAACACTGGTTGTTGGGGGGAGGGGGGAAATTGCTTGCAGATGCCCCAGTGAAATTCACCTCAGACTTCGCATGACAATGAATTTTGGAATCGTAGCAAGTGCACCACTTTCTCTTCAGACCTCTGCACCCATGACCTCTGCATGCACTGCCTTTTTCATGACACGACACTCAGTTTCCAAACTCACTTTGCTTGGCTCTGATTTGAGAATGAAGCTTTCTTAAAAAAAAAAAAAAATCTTATTTCTGTCCTGGCCAGTTAGAGGGTATTCGCCATTCACATTTCTAAAACCCTCAGGTACCACTGACCAAGGCCCTCAGTGCCCTTCCTCCCTGCCTTCCTCACTGCCTAGAGCATGAACACTGAAACACACACACCACACACTCAAACACACATACACATACCATACCATACCATACAGACACACACACACAACCACATACACACACCATACACACATCACACTGCATAAAAATCACACACACTGACCACATATCTCATAACATACCCCCCCCACACACACACACAGAGTAATGGGCAGTAGTGGCACATGCCTTTACCTCTGAGCACTGCCCATGACCTTGGACTATATGGCCTGAAGAAGGCGGTGCTTCCTGCTGTCTTAAAAAAAAGAAAAAAGGAAGAAGGAAACACATGACCCCTCTCTCCTTTCCTTTTAAGAGGTCACCATGTACCACGGCAAGAAGCACCACCTCCTTTGGGCCATATAGCCCAAGGTTATAGGTGGAGCAAATACCACTACACACACATACACACCGTATGCACATCACACACACATATACACACACATACCACACATACATACCACACATACACACCCCCCATCCATCCCCACCACACACATCATACCACATACATCACACCACACACACACACACACACACACACACACACACACACAAACTTGGAAGCAGGAGCCACTCTGACCGAAAGGATTACCAGACTTGGAAACTTTGTCTGTGGTGTTACCAGGGTTCCTATTGCCAAGTCCTTGGACCATGAGCGAGGAGAGAAGGGACTACCTTTCAGAGAGGGTAACATCATCACATTTTTGCTGCTGACATCGCATTTTTTGCCTTTGGGTAAAGACACACTGCATCCTCCAGAGTGAAAAAGACGGGTAGAAACGCGGGGGCTCTGACTTACTGCTCATGATATTTGATTCATAAAACTTGGGGTCATCACGTTTCACCTCATCAGGATTTTCACAAAACTTGTTGATGTTGTCCTCAATGTACCAGCTCTTGTTCTCATCAAACACAGCAAAGACAGCCTGCTGCTCAATGTCTGCCGCCCTCTGGAGGGAAAGGGCAGTGGTTAAGGCTCCAGGTGGCTACCTAGGCCCCTGGTGTCCCTGAGGTCAGGGAAGCCACATGTCAGCCCATTATGTACCAAGTACTTGTCAGAGATAAAGCTACTATGTGAAAGCAAACAGAAGAGATCAGAGAATGCAGTCAAAAACACCCACGGGAAAAACGTTATCTCGGTACAGCACCTGTAAGTCAGTGCATGTCCACCACTGAGCACTTTTCAAAATGAGTGACTGACTGTGTTCCACATGGTGAAAAGGATGAGGAGAAGGCTACAAGATGAAAGCCTCATGCCCTTCCTTCCTTGTGCCCTTTACTCTGTCAACAAACTAGGATCTTGCAAGTGTTATGATTTTTCTAGACATCCGCCTATTTTGCATGCCTTTGGATAAGACTTCTTTTACTACTGTTTAGCCTAATGGCAATTTTAGATGAATAATATGAAACTATTCATTTTCAATGAAGATAAACTCAGGATGCTGGGGATGTAGTTCAGTCGGTAAAGTGTTTGCCTAGCATGTATAAAGCCCTGGGTTCAATCCCCAGCACCATATATGCCTGGTGTGGTGGCATGTCTCTAATCTCAGCACTTGAGAGGCAAAAAGTTCATGGTTATCCCTGGTTACATAACCAGTTTGAGGCCCGCCTGAACTACAAGAGAAACCTGTCTCAGAACAAAAACAAAACAACCAATAACAAACAAACAAAGGGGCACCCTGGAGAGCTGGTGCAGTGATTAGGAGCACTGTCTGAGGACCTGGGTTCGATTCCCATCATCCTATATGCCAGTTTACAAACTAGCTGTAACTACAGTAGTACCAGGGGATCTAGCGCCCCTTTCTGGTCTCTATGGGCACCAGGCATACACACTGTATGAAGACATGCATGAGAGCAAAACACCCAAACACATAAAATAAAAATAAAAACTAAAATTTGGAAAGAAAAGACAACTTTTAAAAGTCCAAGGCTATTCTAGCCCATATAGTGAGTTTGAGGTCAAGCTAGGCCAAATGAGAACTTATCTCAAAATAAAACGAACTCAGAAATCCAACGTCTCTTTGGTCATATTCTTTGCTATAAATTAGTCCTACCAAAGAAAGACTTTTGACAGGCTCCAACTCCACTAAAAACTATGGCTCCAGCTGGGTGGTGATGGTACAATCCTTTAATCCCAGCACTCGGGAGGCAGAGGCAGGGGGATCTCTGCAAGTTTAAGGCCAGCCTGGTCTACAGAGAGAGTTCCAGGACAGCTAGGGCTACACAGAGAAAATCTGTCTCAAAACCAAAACAGAACAAAACAACAAAAACCCAAATAACCAAACAAGGAAAACTGTGGCTCCAAATGACCTTGGTCTAAAAGCCTCTCTCCTGTCTCTGTTGCATGCCTCTGAAAACAACAAAGATGAGCCCCAAGTTTACACTGAACTCCGCCACCCTGTAAGTTACTTATTTGATCAGAGGAAAGATCTGAAAGAGCCTGGCTGGCTTCTTCACCACACAGGCAATACCAACAGGCCTGGGGTTTGAAACTAAAATAAAATCCAGCAACTTGGGATGTGCTTTCTGCAGTGAGAGTCCAGATGAAAGGGGAAAGAATAACAACATAAAAGATGATCCCTGATGATAAACATTATCACACCGTTGCTGTGCATTTTACAAGGAAAAACCCTATTGTCCGGCAGGGAGACCTAAATCTGCTCAAGCCAGGGGAAATGGCTATTTTAAAGTCGACTTTAAGGATAAAATACCTGTATGCCTCTCTGGTCCAGGGACCTGCTCTTGCAGATTAGAAGCAGACCTATTAGTCCAGAGGCGAGGTCCTTGGTAACATTCACATCACTGTAGTAAGGCCTTGTCAGGCACTGGGCGTCATTTTCTGTGGGTTCGTCAAACTCTAGAATGTTCCATTTGTAAGTGTAAGTTTCCCCTGGCTGAACTGGTCTGATCATGGTGTGACTGCCTGAAAGAAAATATGCAGTATTAATTTTAGGGAAATTATTTAATCACAATAAATATCTACCTTAGCATTTATTTAGAGTAATTGATATCAGGAAAGAAATATTCTTTTTGTATTAAACTCTTGACTACGGACCGTATGTAGCTGTTCAGTATTTCTAAGAGATAAGGACTTCCAGATGCTAATTTTGACTGGGGAAACTCCAAGAAGGTTCAGTCTCCACGTCCTCGGGTTAGCTGTGGAAGCTAGATTCAAACTCAGTTCAAAGTCTGAACCCATTGAGACTGTGGCCCCCTAAGAACATTCCAGGCACTGTTGGTCACATGGGAGGTTTGTTTATACTTATATTCCCATGGATATATGTGCGTGTTTATTTTAGTGTTGATTAAAATAATGATGCAACTAGCATATCTAATTTGAATTTGATGAACAGCCTACTTAATTTTGCATCTGTTAAACATTTTTAAAGAGTTAGGGGAAGAAATAGTCACATTCTCCTAAGGTTTAAGCAATTTGACTTGTGAGGGATGGAAACCAAGCATTTATTTATTTATTTGTTTGTTCAGTATTTCTCCACTAGATGCCGCCAAAGACACTCAGAAAGGCATTGCATTTGTAACCTTTAAAGTGTGAAGGGTTTGCCTGGTGGGATTTATAAAGGACCCCCCACCCCATGAGTACTACTGGGTGCACTTGTCATAACCACTGAGCTAACAGGACAAGAGAAGACTGTGGAAGTCTCTCAGAGATCAGTAGTCTCTTTCAGTAGAAGTGGAAGGTTCTCACCTGAGGTGGAGGAAGAGTTGACTCCATCTTCATAAGGAGAGAATGTCACTCCATGAGGGTAAATGCTATAGGGTCGGCTGGCCATATTTTTGAACACAATCTACAAAGGCAAGTCATATTCATTATTTTGTTATCTAAGGCCATGCATGAAAACTATTGGACAAGAGGCTTTGCACATTCACCCGTTGTGTGTGAGTGTATGTGTGGGCAGGCATACACGTGATATGCAGGTGTGTAGGCAAACAGTGGGAAACTCAGCTCTGCAGTTTCTGCCCCCCCCCCCCATTACCAGGCAGGAAGGAGCCTCTGGGGAGTTTTACTCCCAGATAATGATGAAAAATGGAAGTTTGTCCCCGGAGGACAGCTTAGGAGAAATCACGTTTCCCTCACAGCACATTATCCTTCCCTGAGTGGTCGCTACAACCTTCCCTTATTCTTTCAGATTGGACCACATCCGTTCCTTTCCCCCTCTGACCATGATGCTCTTCTGCCTGCCAGGCTCCCTGAGATCATTGTCAATGAAGTTATCTTCCTGAAGGGTCCCACTAGCCAGACCCTGAGTTCCCAACAGAATACCTTATGCTGAAACCTAAAGCATCATAGTGGAGCCAAAATTGAGGGAAGGAAGAAAAAAAGGGAAAGAAGGTTTTGTCACTTAAATATTTTCAAATGAACAAAATAGGCTCCTTCCGGGGCATGACTTTCATAGAGGTCCTAATTTGCCTCTTAATCTTTGATAGGTAACCATAGCCTTCTCTTGGTTTGCTGACAAAGCCTTCAAATCAACCCTGATCTGTTAGATTATCTACCTCCTAGGGTCTTGCCGAAGATTGTAGCCTTCTATTGTCGCTGCTTGGGTCCTTACCTAGCTCTGTAATGTGATGTAATGTTCAAGTAAATTGTTTGTGTGTGTGTGTGTGTGTGTGTGTGTGTGTGTGTGTGTGTACGCACGCATGTGCATGTTACAGTGTGCATTTGAGTCCAGAAGACAACCCGTGGGAGTTGATTCTCTCCACCATAGGCTCCAGCTAATGAACTTCGGGTATTCAGGCTTGGCATCAGATGCCTTTATGCACTGAGCCATCTTGCCAGCCCAACACATACAAATGCAGCTTTAATAGAGACCAGTCATGAGAGCCACACACTCAGACTGCCCTGAGGAGTTATTTCCTCTTCACTCTCCTGACTTGGATGTTCACACTGATAATGAGTGGTATCATTTTCAAAAGCCACCCGACTTTTCTGCTTTGCGACAGTTTGGGGGATGTTGTCACGGACACGGACTTGAGAACGCACTACACGGGATTTCTCCTGGTTCTCTACCTCAGGCAAATTGTGCAGTGTTCCCAGGTATGAAAATCTTGCTCAGGCATAATTCCTCTTTAATTTGCTATAAAAGTTAGGACAAGGGGGCTGGAGAGATGGCTCAGAGGTTAAGAGCACTGACTGCCCTTCCAGAGGTCCTGAGTTCAATTCCCAGCAACCACATGGTGGCTCACAACCATCTGTAATGAGATCTGGCTCCCTCTTCTGTGTACATAATAAATAAATCTTAAAAAAACAACAAAAACAAACAACAACAACAACAACAACAAAAGGTAGGACAAGCTTTGCAGACAACCTTGGGGGTGTACGGGTGTGTTTCATTACGCTTATTTGTGGTCTTACAGTCTTTGCTCCCATACTGTTCTTCACTCCTAGCTGACAGTGACTGTTTTATTCCCTTCTAGTTTGATTGTTCGTCAAGATTTCTTTTTGTATTTTTGAGTAGGCTATAAATGAATGAAATACTAAGTAAAACTAAAAGCTATGTTTGAATTTAAATTTTAAATTGAATGAACACATTCAAAAACATTGAACTCTGTCAACACCTGGCCTGCCTTCCCTGGTTTAATTCTTCACTGCTTCTGTATTTCTTTGCTTACCTTGAGTGTGTCCCTGACCTGGGCTCTGATAATAGGGCCCAAAATCCCACTTTGTTTGATGCTGAGACTCTCCGTGCGTTTGGTGAAGGTCTCTTCTTCATACTGCCTATAAATAACTTTCTTATACTGTTTTCCAATTTGATTGGAGAAATTATCCAAGTGCAAAGACCTATATTTCCTTAAAGTGAAATGAAATAATAAAACAAAAGTTAAACTACTTCGAGTAGAGAGTCCGCTGTGATATGCCGTGGGAAACCCTTACACATGCAAGTTCTGCTTTGGGGTTAACTAGAATGCTACTTCTGGAACATTCTCAGTGTCATTTGCAACATCCTGATGTTCTCTATGCAGCCAAAAGCTAACAACCAAGAGTCACCTCCCCCACCACTGAATGAGTCACAGGTACCCGATAAGAAGTAGCTACATGGACAGAGAATGTCTGTACCTTCTTTTTTTTTTCTTTCCTTTCCTTTCTTTTTGTGGATTCAAAGTATTCTAATGCATGAATATGCTATAACTTTATACCCTTTTCCAATTGATGGACTTTTGGAATTGATTCTAATTTTTTATTACTATTAACAGTGCAGCAGTGAGCACCCTATTCACACAGCCTGTGAACAAGAATACTTTTGTACAATTAAATTCCAAGAGCATGGTGTTGGTAGAAAGGGTATATGTGCTTACAATTATAACATATTTTGTCAAGTTATCCCACAGAATGGCTTTAGAAGCACACTAGGTCATCAGAATGTGGGATCAGTTTTGTTTCCCACAGCCTTGGCAATAGATGGTGTTAAGATGAACCTGCCAGTCTGATAGGTACTGAACAGCATTCCAGTGAAATTTCATTTTCATTTTTCTTATTATGAATGGCATATGAAGAGCTTCTAGAACTTCCTTTTTTTTATTATTCTGGCGTCTTCTCTCAAGTATGAGAACAGCAGAGTAGCTGAATCTGTAGAACTGATGTGAAACCCTCAGCAAACGTCTACTATGAGGATTAGCAATAACAAGCATTCAGTGAGCTCTAGATGCCATTGTTCTTGTTATTATCATCAAGCCACACTGCTAGGGTGATTTAGGGATAATTAAATGTTGATGAGGATAAGAATATATAGGTGGAAATCAATGCACATGTCTCTCGGGAGCTCGCCACTCATGACATCAGATTCCAGCCTCACACGCTAAGGACCCCAAGGGACATGACTCTTCCCTGACTCACTTGTCCATATTTGCAGGGATCACAGGTGCATAGTTCCAGATGACTTCCTCTGCTGCAATGAAGTACTCCCATCTCTTCATGTGCCGCCTCTGCTCTCGAGTGAGGGTCTTGGTGTTCCTGGTTTTCTTCAGGCAATTTTTAATGTCAATGTAAGCCTGCATCCCAGCTGGATTGGGATATAAAGTCAGTAGTAGAATTTAAGAGAAAAAAATCATAAAAATGTGTATAAAAAAAATCCATGGAAGACAAATACTAACAGCAAAGCACTGCTCAGACAACCTTTAGTCATTTGAGTTTAGCATTCTTCTAATGGGCCACAGAGGAGGCAAGAGTAGAAAGCCAGGTGAGAGTTGAGGACTAGAGGAAGTAGTTGGAAAGGTTCCCTGCATGCATTTCTTCTGCACCAGGAACAAACTGAACACCCTGGGATGAGGGCTGGGCTATCACTGTATGATCAAGTGTGGGCCTATCATGTAGTTGGCCCTGGGTTTGACCCTTAACACATCTCTCTCTCTCTCTCTCTCTCTCTCTCTCTCTCTCTCTCTCTCTCTCCAAACTAACTAAGAAATTTTGTCTTTTCTTGTTATTTGTCCCTTTGCTAAATGAAGAACACAATAGTGTATACTTAATGTGATTATTAATTATCCATAATACCACTTGTCTTTAATTTTAGTTTTATTTTTGCTTTATTCCTATTAATAATGATACCACAGTGACAGTTTATCAGCATCATCACTTCAACATAATTTTCATTGCTTAGAATGAAAACAAAATGATCCCATACAATATTTATTTCTCAAGTGCCTACACACCTAATGGTTAACAAACAGTTTCCCATAGTAACAGAATGTGCTTAGATTTTCATCTCTGTCAGCATGAATGATCCTCTCAATAGTCCAAAAGCAAAAATGTATGATATGACAGTTAACTGTTTTATTTAAATGGTGCCACATGACTCCTGCTGGTTCAGGAGAATTCACCGATGCTCTCTAAAGTCCATTTTATCTGGTGTGGTGGCTCATGCCTATAATCCCAGCTCAAACAGCAGGGTTGCCATGAGTTTCAGGGCAGCTTGGGCTACAGTGTAAGACTCTTCCTCAGTAAAACAGACAGACAGCAGAGCATTTATGGTCCATTCAACACACACTGGTTGGGTTGGTTTCTGTGCCAGGCTTTTGTGCTCATTTCATTTTACAGGACCATGTTCATGTTTGGCCTTGTCAGTCTTGGTAACTTCATACTTCTAGAGATTTGTAGATGTTTGCCTTGCTCTATCTAACCTCTGGGTTCCTTCCCTTGGCTACATGTGACAGACACTCAAGAATACATCTACAGAAGCATTAATTTTCTTCCTCTTTCATGGAAGTAGAGACCTCTTCAGCTTTTGTTTTATTTTAAAAAGGTCTCTGTCAATGCCTGGACTTCCTTCATCCCCAAACAATGGGTCATGAGTCTAAGAGCTGAGGGTCTAATGGTGTAATTGGGACCATAGGTGGGACTGACTAAAGGCTAAAAAGAACACAGGGAGCTGCACCCTACACAAGATGGTCAGAAAGGTTTCTTGCCTTGATAATGCTTTGGGAGGAGAGAAGACACAATCCACTTTCCTTCTGGGCTCACAGTCATGTTGGCAGTCGTAGATGTAGCACTGACCAGCGTGATGGTGGACACCTTGTGCTGGTTCTGTTCCAGGACTTGGCCATTGAAGTGAATAGAGAACAACTCTGGCCCCGAGCTCATTCCAATCAGATGCCAGCTGACATGGTCATGGGCACAGACTGTTATGTCTGAGAGGGAGAGACAACATCCAAATGCATAGGGAAACAGAGTCACAATTCACATCACAAGTAGTACCCTAAAGGGGCAATAGAGCTTAGAATGGGGATTAGTCCCCTAGAACTCTGGGAAGTGGAAGGCTGAGGCAGAGAGACGCTGCCAGCTACCACTATGAGAAGATGTTAAGATACCGGTAAGCCACGAGCCATGTGGCAACTTATAGATTAATAGAAATGGGTTGGTTTAAGATATAAGAATGGTTAGCAAGAAGCCTGCCATGGCCATACAGTTTATAAGAAATATAAGTCTCTGTGTGTTTACTTGGTTGGGTCTGAGCAGCTGCGGGACTGGAGGGTGAGAGAGATTTGTCCTGACCATGGGCCAGGTAGGACCAGAAAAACTCTAGCTACATAGAACCGAAAGGACTAAGGCTAGGGGGCAGCTGAATATGTGTCTAACGATCCCTGTTTGTCCAGGACTGAGAGGTCTCCCAAGACACAGGGCTCTCAGTGTATGAATTGACAAAGTCCTGGGCAAAGTGAAGTGACTGGTCACATCAATCTGGCTTCAGATGGAAGAAATCACCAGCACCTCCCCTAGGCCAGAGTGTCAATAGCTAATCTTCTCATGCAGCTAGAGGTCCAGTGCCATCAAAGTAGAGGAAAATGTGAAGCTGCACTGCTGAATTTTCCATTGTGTCTTTACCCACTTTTGAATTATTTTAGTGACAATGGATAACTCTCAGTGTTACTGATATCCTTGTTGTAACTAGACCCCAAGAGCTTTTTATGGACAGATTGATAACAACCGAGGAAGAAAGAACCGAGAGAAAAGCTCTTCTTTGCTTTATATGTTGCCACAGTGATTGAGAAAACACTCTCTTGCTCCAGGAAAGAGTCCAGGCTTGGCTCCTACCCAGATTCATGATCACTAGTAAAAGAGGATGGTCTGGAAATTGTCTTCTCATCCCTAGAGGCTCTTGTCCTTTGAGAAGGCATTGTGAACAGGAAGTTGGGAGGTAGTGAGAAGGTATGTGTGTTTCTATGGGTGTGTTTATTCACTTCAGAAATGACTCGCACTGAGTCCAGCAATGAACACATCCACAGTAGTATTGTCATGTCTATTCACTGTATGCTGCTCCAGAAGACTGGGGCCTTTAGCAACTGTTGTGTCTACTAATGATTTTTCTTCCCTTCTCTTGCTCTTTTGCATTTATTTGAAAATTCTTTTTCAACTACAAATTTATAATCTCCCTATCCTGATCAAGTTGTTTCTGTTTAATTTGTACACATAGTCCACTATTTCAGCTTTTGTATATTTACACGGATTATTCTGCCTGTCAAGACACAGATAATGGGATTGTTAATTCCATTTCTGGAAATAGCATATTGAACTACTAGTTGGTAAGGAGAACACAGAGGTAGGGAAATGAGTGAGGTATGAATTCAGATCTTCCAAGGTAGAGGTCAGTTAGCTTGGTCTCAGGTTTGCAAGAACCCAGTTTTGGAACTCAGAATCAATACCCAGAGCTGCATGAGCCAGGCAGAAGATGGCACCAAATGAAATAGAAGAAAATTGAAAGCAATACCAGACTTCAACTCTTGACAGTGTTTTCTGTATTTTTGTTAACAGTTATCTATTGATTTTTGTGTATGGGCATAAACCACATGATTCATGTGGTCAGAGGATAACCTGTAAAAGTTAATTCTCTCTTTCCACCATATGAACCTTAAGGATCAAACCCAGGTCCCCTTGAATTTTTTAATAGGGAAATATTTTCATTCTTTCCTAAACTGAATATAAATATAGTATATGATATATACTATGGGATTTACTTACTTACTTACTTACTTACTTACTTACTTACTTACTTATGTGTATTATATGTATGTATATATCCTAAGGGACTTATTTTTAGCCAATTATCTTGTATCCTGTGATTGTTAATTTGAAATTTGAAATGTAAATCCAGGGTAGAAGTTAAGATTAGAATCTCCCATGGAGCAAATGAACAGTTTCCCAGTCAGCATGGGAGGAAAGAAAGAGCAAATCAAACCTTTCTCCCTGAGTTGTTATTACTACATTACACACACACACACACACACACACACACACACACACACACACACACGAATATCTTGGATTTTTTGTTCCATGGCAGTTCTACTAGAAAGACATAGAAGAAGAGATATAGGTGGTTGCTATGGTTATGGTATGTCTCCTAAAAGGCTCATATACCAAAAGCTTGGCTCTGTGTGGTGAATTTCAGATGGTAGAACCTTTGAAACACAGAGCCTAGGGGAAGTGGCTACGGTACTGGAGGTCCTGTCCCTAGAAGAGATTAATGTAGTTCTCACGGGACCTTGGTTAAGTCTCATGAGAGCGAGTTACTATGAAGCAAGGCCATCTCTGTTCTTGGCCCTTCTTCATGTAGCCATCTCCTTTTTGCTTCTATGTCCTACTATGACACAGACACATGGTCCCTCACCAAAGGCTGAGCTGATGAACCTGCCAGTCTTGAGTTTTCTGCTTCTAAAACTGAATTGTTTTTAAACACCTTTTCTTCATATTGTAGCCAGCATTCAGTATTTTATTCATATAAAATTGACTAGTACAGTGGAAATCTGATCCCCCCCCCTTAACAGTTGGTATGATTTTATTTTTTTCTGAAGATGGGAAAACATTCTATACACCACTGAATACTGTTTATCAATAAACTTTTGAACAGCTACTAATATATTTATATGGTAGAGAGAGCATACTCCTGTTTCTCTGTACTACAAGTATCTTTATTTTTTAAAAAGATTTATGTATTTTATGTACATGAATGCTCTGTCTTCATGCACAGCCAAAGAGGGCATCATATATCCTATTGCAGATGGTTATGAGACACCATATGATTGCTGGGACTTGAACTCAGGACCTCTGGAAGAGCAGCTAGTGCTCTTAACTGCTGAGCCATCTATCTCTCCAGCCCTCTTTATTTCACTCCTTCTGTTGACCATTCCTATAGGGAGTGACTTGAGTACTCTGTACTTGACTAGAGCTCAGAATGCTACACTTCACAAGGCTGTAGAGAACAAAGGTTCCTTGTTACCCTCTGATTTATCTGTTGTACTTCCTAGATAAGGTAGAAAAGGATGATGATGATAAAAATCGCAAGAGTCCCTGAATCATTGCACAAGAGTGTGATCATTTGCTCCTAGGCATTGGAAACCAGTGTATGTGGCAAGCGACCTTAAAGAAACAGTGGGGCCAAGGTAAGGGCGACACTGTCTTTGCGGCATGTTGTATGGCCCCTCTGTTACCTGGCATCGTCCTATTCACAAAACCATTGACTGTGTACATAAGGGATGGTGACTGGCTCCAGCTCTTGCTTTCATCGAACACAGCAAACAGTAGCACATGTTGCTTGTCAAACATTTTCTGAGTCCCATCCTCAGTTAGTGTGCCTGAGAAAGAAGAGACAGGCTTCCATCATGTTCCCACACATCCGAATTTGGGGCCAGAAACAAGTAACGTTTATATAAACTTGAAGCATACATTCCCAGCCAGGGAATATGATCTATTTTTATAATTACAGTATTCAGGAAGCTGAGGCGGGAGGATGATGGGTTTGAGGCAATCCTGGGCTATATAGGGAAGACAAGTCCACTCTGGACTATGCAGTAATAGTCTAACCTCAAAAGCCAAACCTCTCTTCCCCTGCCCCTTGCTGCCTGTGGCGAGTGGGAGAGCTGGTCCTGAGGTCGGGAGAGTGGAAGAGCTGCTTCTGACCCTCACCAGCTGCAGCGCTCCAGGGGAGTGGCCCCTGCACCTCTCCTGGGCAACGCAGTAAAGCTGGACCTGGTGGTGTAGGTGCAGGTGAGAGAACCAGAGCAGCAGGCTCTGCCCCTTGCTGCTTGCTACATACTGCAAACTAGCCAGGGAGGTTGAAGCGCTCACCTTGGTGATGAGGATGAGGAAGAGCTCGTGGGCTGCTCAAGCCAGCTATCACCCAGGCCCAGAGGCAGGGATATGAGTTGGCCCACCCCAACATCCACCCCATATATGATCTGCTGGAGCATGTGAAGGGACCAGTCCTGCAGATCCAAAGCTGTAGGATCTCCACAACACAGGGCAACAGCAGGATGCCGAGAGGAGTCCAGAAGGATGTCTAAGATGATGTCTAGGATGGCTCAGCAGAAGCCAGAGGCCTCAAACCAGACCAATGACTCACTGCAGTGAACATATGAAAGTAGGCACACTGTGTGACTCAACCTTATCACACTTCGGCTTCTACAATGAGATTTTTCTTTTCTTTTCTTTTACATTTGATTTTGTTTTGTTTCATGGGGGAGGTTGCAGGGACAGAGAGTGGTTGTAAAGGGACGGGGGATGAATGGGATTGGGATGTGTGAAGTGAAATCCACAAAAAAAAAAAAAAATCAATAAAAAGTTAAAAAAAGAATACCTACATAAAATAAATTGAAAATTGTTCACTTGATAAAATAAAAACACAAACTAACATCATCAACAATGAAAAACACCCATTTCTTCCAGTCTTCTAGACTACAACATGCACCTTAGCGTAGATGGTACAACACAACACCCCATGTTGAATACAGCTTCCTCATTTATACATAAGTGGGATACTCAACTAGAGAGCCATTTGTATCAAGATAAACCAATGAGTAAAACATGGTGTTAAAATTAAAAAGCCTTTTTATAAGATTAACAGTTTTTTTCAATGCAATTACAGTATATATGCCAGAAAATTAAAAAAATATATATTGTATGATGAGTAAGTATCTGGGTATGGGATCTGTGCATAGGCATAAAGGACATTATCACCATGTCAGTTTGCTGTAATCCTTTGAATACTTCAGTGAAAGATGAGTTGGAGCCTCTCAGAGCAAGGCAATGAAAGGGAAAGTCAAGTGTATTTCTGAGAAGCACAGCTCATAGAATTCATCACTGCCGGAACATGATCTAAGGAAGGACATACAGTGAACAATGCCTTAGAGAACTGTGAGAGAGGCCTCAGGAAAAAGGCAGAGGGCCTTTTACCTCTGGTGCATTTACTTCTCTGGATTGTTCTCAGACATGCTCTCATGCCTTCCATGTTAAACATTTACACTCAATTTACAAGACATTTATTCTTGTTGGATGTCAGAACACAGCTATAGAAAGGACATGTTGAATACCATCCTCAGGGTACCTGAATCTAGATACGGCCTTCGTGCTTTCCCAGACGTAATCTATGATACGTGACAGGCAAACGTGTTTAAATTGGTCTGTCTGGGAAAGTTCTGGGAAAGGGCTGCTCTGTCAATATTTGGTATGTGCTTACTGGAGTTTATTTACATGTGTTTCTGACCATGTTTTTCTGAACTCAAACAACCTTCCTTGGATCATTGCTTTCTTTGTTTTATTCATGTATAAAGTACTCTGAAACTGACATAAAATTGTCTACAGCATTAGACTGCAGTCTGCTTCATTCTTTAAGGTCCTCAGATTCCAGGTCTCAAAGACACATATCTGCATAGGTCAGCAAAAGTCAATACTCACAAAATCTGTGGGTTACACCTGAAGTGTTCAACTTGTTTATAAGAAAGCAAGCTGAGCTGGGAATGATGGCTCACACCTGTAATCCTACCACTTGGGAAGCTAAGGGAGAAATATCACTGTGAGTTCAAGGCCCTGCTTACTAAAAAAATAAAAGACCAACCAACCAACCAACCAACCCTCAACCAAATAACAACAAAGGAAGAGAGCTGGGGTATACATGCTTATAAACCAAATCACCAAAACGAACCTCAGCTATGCCAGTTGTTCCAGCCAGTGACCTTTCCAGGAACTCTCTCAGTGGGTAGGGTGCTGTACACTCTAAAATAAATAGATCTGGCCTTGAGGTAAAGATTCCTGGCCATACTAACATGCAGGTACATTGTCAGAACAGATGTGAAGGAAATTGCCATGACTAAGATGATGGGAGGTTTTTTGTTTTGTTTTGTTTTTAGAGACAGGGTTTCCCTGTGCAGCTTTGCGCCTTTCCTGGATCTTGCTCTGTAGACCAGGCTGGCCTCGAACTCACAGAGATCTGCCTGGCTCTGCCTCCTGAGTGCTGGGGATGATGGGAGATTTTTAGAAGAGACAGGAAAGCCAGTACCAGGTGCCATTTTTTCTCATTCATGATCTGATTTCCACTGTGTTCTCCTGCCTCACCTACAGGAAGGTACCAAGGTTCTCCCAAGTCTTATCCCAGTATCATCTCCCAGCCACCCCAGCATCTTTGCTGTGGTTGAATCTGGTATTATTGCTTTTACCTTTCTTACAGATAAGCAGAGGTCCAATCAACCCCGAGTTGAAATCCTGGGTCAGGTTTTCATAGGAGTAGTAGATGTGGGTGAGGCACGGAGGGTCATCGGGTGTGGGCCCACTGTCCTCAGTGATGACCCACTCGTAGGTGTACTCTCCTCCAGGAGCCACAACATCATCCATCCTCTCTGCTGGGAATGTGTGGTCAGGATACGAAGCCCCTGGAGAATAACAGCCACAAAAACATCTGGAGTTTTCCATCACTCTCCAGTGTGGGCAACCCGAGATGAGCTCTCTGCAAATTACCTGCTTTACACAGCAACTTTCCTAATTGGAAAGAGTCATATACCTACATCTATCCCCACATCTACATAATACTATGGTGACCTGAAGAATAATTGCTACTAGCGAAGATTAGTTAAGATTGACCAAGTTAGTTCTTGGGGTATTATAACAACTGTTTATATGTAATCAGAGACTCAAATCACATTTCATCAGTAAACTATCTCCTAATACAAGAATCAGTATGCTTTCCTCAGAGTCCTTCACGAGTCATGCTAGCTAACTGTTGGCATGGGATGTGTGCACTCTCTACATATTGTTTTGTTTGGCACTGAAAATACCATGTCTTCTTTCCCACTGCAATCATCCCCAGACCTGTTTTCTGTCTCTCAGTCGCTCCTTGGCAATGGGCTATTATTCTAACTCTTCTCCGTATCACAGTCTCAGCCTCTAGCTCGTGCATGCTGTCCGATCCTTGGGCATATGAAACCAGTCTGTCCCAGAAGTGAAGATGCCTCACTTCACTGTGCAAAGACACCATTGACAACCTACGCATGCTGAGTGTTCCCTCCAGCAGCAGGGAGGGGGCGATGTAGAAATGAGTCTTCCGCTTTTGAAGAAGAACCTAGATTAGAGGGGGTTTGGGGGGTTGAGACACGGTAGGGATGGGGCAAGTGAGAGCAGGAAGGGGAGAGGTGAGGGTTCTAGGCAATCAAGAGGCACTGGCTTCCTCTTTGCCAGCAGCGGTCCCCATTCAACTAAGCCAAGTGTTTCTCTATTGTCAGCTGATGCCAAGATTCTCTTTGGGACGCAGTTGCCTTTGGTAGAAGGCAAGTACAGGGAATCTAGCCTGAGGTGTTTTATGTGATGGGCCAAAGGCCAGTGGGAACTGTTCTTCCTGAATGGATTGTACTTTTGAAAGAGGAATGCTTGGTTTTGGCCTTGCTCTCCCCTTCTTTCCTCTCACTATCCCCTTCCTTTCCGGCCTCCCTCCTGCCATTTCCTTTGATTGATATATAACAGAGTTCACAAAATTTAAATATGATACTTGGTGAGCTTTAACCAATCTGTACAATCTGATAGCCAGTCACAGTGAACATAGAGAATGGTTCTTTTGTTCAAAATATCCTTATGCTACCTGTAATCCATGCTCTCTTCCACCCAGGCCAAGAAGCTGTTCACTTGATTTCTTTCACTAAAACTTTGTTTTTATATCATGTCATATAAATGAGATGATATATTGTTTATCCATTTGTGTTTGATATGTGTCTTATTAGGGTTTCTATTGCTGTTATAAAACACACCATAAGCAACTTGAGAAGGAAAGTGGTTTGCTTCAGCTTTTACCTCTCAGGTCACACTCCATTGCTGAGGGAAGTCAGGACAGGAACCTGGAGTCAGGATCTTAGCCAGAAACCATGGAGGGGTGCTGTTTACTGTCTGGCTCTCCATGGTTTGCTCAGCCTGCTTTCTTATAGCACCCAGGACCACCTGCCGAGGGATGGCACCACCCACAGTGGACTGGCCTTCTCACATCAATCATCAACTAAGACAATACCTCACAGGCTGTTTTTATAGATCCCAGAGTTTATAGCTGACTAAAATCGATTACTTTCTTCCCCCAGTCCTGTGCATAGAATCTTCCAGTACTATGAAAGTGAGCCAGTAGAGAAGGAGCTTCCAGGTTAGTTCCAGCTTGATTTCCTCATGTCCTATAACTCCAGTATGTCCCACCACACCATTTTAAGGATGCCCCTCACTGTCACATGACTTGCACTGATCACAGAGTGAGACGTCTGCTGCCATTTCTTAATTTTGCCCTTCCCTGTGTATGGTGTCTGTTTTTCTGACTACTTTCAATAGTTTTGCTTTATCATTGGTTTTTGGCCATTTGGCCATGAGATGCTCTGTCGTGGTTTTCCTCCTGTTCCTACTTCTTGGCTTTGTCGATTCCTTTTTTTTTTTTTAATTAAAAATTTTCACATTATATTTTGAAAACATTCTTTCCTCTCCCTTACCTCCTCCTAGATTCTCCCCACTCCCTACCCATCCAGCTTTGTGATCTCTCTCTCTCTTTCTGAAAAACAACCAGGAGGAAAGAAAAAATACAAAAAACAAAAATGAAAAATCAAAACAGAAAAACTGACTAATAAAAAGAAAAGTCAATAAGACGAAAATATCAAAACAAAAGAGCATGCAGACACACACACACACACACACACACACACACACACACACACACACACACACACACACACACCCCAATACAACAACAACAACAAAAAACTCATCCCAAAACATAGAGTCCATTTAGTGTTGGCCCACTACTCCTGGAATGGGACCTGTCCTGGAGTACAGTTGACATACCCAGTGTCACTCTATTGAAGAAATTAATTTTCCCTTTCCCAGCAGGGAACAATTGTGAATATCTTCTTAGTGAATGGTGGGACCTCGCATTTACTCCTCCTTCTTAGTGCTGAAGTTTTGTCTGCTTTGAACCTGTGCGTGTCTTATGCATGTTGTCACAGACTCTGAGTTCATAATGCACATCAGTTTTGTGTCTGGAAGACACTGTTTCCTAGGAGTCATCCACCACCTCTGGCTGTTAATCTTTTCACCTCTCCCTTCACATAAATCCCTGGGCCTTGAGAGAAGGAGCTTGATAAAGACATCCTATTTAAGACAGAGTACCCCAAAATCTCTGGCTCTCTGCACACTGTCCAGTTGTGGGTCTCTGTGTTAATTCTCATCTACTGCAAGAAGGAGCTTCTCTGATGATAGCTGAGCAATGCATTGAACTGTGGGCACAGCAGTATTTCATTAGGAGTCATTTTATTGTTATGTTCCTTTAGCACGACAATAGTAGGAGGTTTTCCCTGAGGGTCCATGATCCGCCTAGTCTCAGGTTCTTGTCCACTTGTAATCAAAAAGTGATTGGTAACTATCATGACAGTTGTGCCCCTCTTGTACCAGTATATCTCGTGGGTAGAGCAGGTCTCTGTTGTAGGTTGCAGGGTTTGTAGTTGAATGAAATTGATAATTATTTCTCCTCTGGGAGGGTGCAAAGTGCCTTCCAGAATCATGAATGCTAGTCATTAGGGGTGAATGCTAATCTAGTTGGGGGACCAGCTCAATTTCTCTGTGTTCAGTAACATAAGTAAATTGTATCTCTAGCAACAGGTTATGTACAGGAACCAACAGCCTGTGATACTGGTGGCAGGGTAGGTTCTTATCAGGCCTTTCTTCATCTGCAGATCTGTAGTCTACACCACATCAGAAAAGTTTTAAGCGATTCTTTGCTTCAAGTTCTTTTTCTGTCCCTACCACTTCTGGGACGCAATTAAACATGTTATATCACTTGATAGTGTACCACAGTTCACCCATGCTCTGCTCATCTTCAATCTTTTTATCTTTTTAAATTTTAAACATTCTTTTAAAAACATTAATATTCTCTAACAGTTTCTTCACACCATCTAACGTGTTAATAATATCATTTGGTACCCCTTTTCATTTCAGCTATGATGTTTAAATACAGAAGTTACATTTGGGTATTTTTAAATTTCCCATCTCTCTTCTGATCATGCTCCTATTTATCTCTAATGTAGCAGGAATATTAAAATGTCTTATTAATAAAATCAAACCTGAGGCCAGGTTATTGGGGTGACGGCTGGAAGATCAGGAGACAGAACAGGCCACAGCATCCTCACCTCACCTGTTCCCTCAGACTGGAAGCCTCTGAGTCCTCATATCTGAATGGATCTCAACTGAACTGCTGCTCAAAAGCCTAAAAGCTTAACTAGCCAAATGCTTCTAGTTTCTGGTCCTCACGCCTTATATACCTTTGTCTTTCTGCTGTCACTCCCTGGGATTAAAGGCTTGCTTTCTGGGATTAAAGGCTGTGTCACCATGCTTGGCTGTATCCTTGAACTGATGGATTTCTGCCTCTGGAATACTAGGATTAAAGGTGTGTGCTACTACCACTGCCTATCCTCATGTTTAATATTGTGGCTGTTCTGTCTCTGACCCCAGATAAGTTTATTTGGATGCACAATATTTTGGGGAACACAATACCACCACACTCTACTTGATGGAACACAATGGAGAGACTCAGAAACAGTCCCCTAAATTGTTATATTGCAGCAGTGCTAGCTTCCCTATCTAGTTGTACCTCACCTCAAACCATCTTCAGAAAATCTACCCACTCAAAATGTGGCAAGAATTTTCATGGCATCAGCATGCATCTGTATTCTCCAGGTAGGAGTGGGAAACAAGGCACCCCGTATGGTCAACAGTGGTGGGGAGTTCAGGTGCTGCGGTGTGTGTAAGGATGTACTACATAGGGTCTAAGCACAGGAGCCATGCAATGGAAAAATTAAGAACTTATATCTAGATTCACTGATTTCACCAAATTTTTAACATTGGCCATAATGCCACATTTGATAGATGTATCCCAGCTTCTCTCTGGCCTCTTATGTGATTCTTGTCATTTGCTCTGTATCAATCACCCACGCCTCCTGCCTGTTCCCCAGACATGCCCAATGCTATGCTACTCAGAGGCTCTGCATATACAGTTCTTCCTGTTTAGAGTATTCTTACCCCATTTCATCCTTTAGATAAAAGCATGCTAATCTTTCTGAAGCCAACACAAACACCGGTTACTTCTCCCTTCATCTCTGATTCTGTTCCATACACTTGCGTTTACAGTACTCGTCACTATTTAAAAATTAAATATTTGTGGTATATCCTTTCCTACTGGGTTATGATTACTAGCATTCTACACATTTTGATTGCTGGAGTGTGGGCTCCTTGACGGAAGGGGTTAGGCATGTATGCTCAGTACTCTGGTGTCTTCTCTAGTACATAGGAAGCACAGAATATATGTTCAAAGCACGTTTGCTGTAATGTGACAATTTAAGGTCCTGTGGGCTATAGCTAAGGTCATTAACACAGAGCTTATAGACATAATCTGTTGGGATTGCATGATACAAATGTAAATTAAAAGCCACCATTAAAAACTGCATTATTTTAGAAAACTGAATATATTATTTGGAATATATATCACTGATTGCTTTTAAAAAAACAAACCCAATGCAAATCTCAGAGATCTGGTGGCATAGCCAAATTCTGGCATAAAGTCTGTCTGATCCAGAGTGTTGGCTGTGGTTTGTTTTTTAGTTTCTGCTCACCAATGTGCATTGTAATCATTTTTCATCTAACTAGCCCACCTGTCTGTCATAGACACATGAGGCTATGACTCTTGTTCTAGGGTAAAGATCAACCATTGAGTGTATTACACCTATCCCACCACAAGAGGTTTAACACTAACAAATAACTAATATTTACTATGAGATAAACTCCCATTTCAATGATCAACAGGATTTGAATGTTAACAATGATCAGGAGCCAAGGAAAGACAATAGCTTGAGTAACTCCCCTTGAGTTATAACATTAACTCTTAGTAAAGAGTCTACAAAGAAGACTCTCAAAGGACAAACAGGAAGCTTTATCTCAGAAATCTCTGAAGCACAAACAGGACTGATAAGGAGGCCATCTGCCCAGATCAGACTTTGTGCAACAACTGGTAGGCATGTGGTTCCTTGAGCTGCCCTATACGAGGCATGCATACTCAGTGATCTTCCTCCACAGCCTCCTGGAATAAGACATGGTGTTTCCCAACTTGATGCTCCCACTGTTCTAGCTGCTAAGACCCCATAGGGGGTTCCTAGAGTGGGAAGTAACATCTTCCTGTTGCCTTTCCATACTCTCCAAAAGAGAATGTGGCCTCCTTTGCAGGGTAAAAGGTTGTCAGATAAAATGTCTGCTTAGCTTTTAGATGTCTGATTTAACACAACTCACCCCTTATCTGACTGTATGCTATGTATGGTGGTGATGTTCTTTTTAAAATTATTTTGTTGTGTTCACATGTGTATATGTGATATGTAGGTATATGTGCATGATTGTACAGGTGCACATATACCCATGTGCACGTTGAGGCTGATGTTGACACTAGATATCTTCCTCCTTGGTGGTTTTCACCTTATATGCATTGAGGCAGGGTCTCTTGCTTGAAACCAGAGTTCACTGATTCAATAGTCTGATTAGTCCTCTGACTCTACCTCCTAAACCCTGGGGTGACAGGAGGGCTGCCATGCCCACATCCCCTGCTGGGCATCCAAATTCCTGCCCTCTCACTTACACAATAAGCATTTCATACACGGAGCCATCTCCTATCACAATTTATGATTAAATATTTGTTGGATTATATGAATCATGGTAACTTTTTCAGCTAGGTTGAGAAGGAAGGCATCTGAACTTTGACATCAAAGTCAAAACTTTTGCATTGTACCCCTGATAATTTCGGAAGGAGTCTTAATAACTTTTAAAGCCCTTTACCTTAAATTAAGATAAAATAATCCCTCTTTTAGAGATACTATTTTTGATGGGTGGAGAAGACTAGAATACACACACACACACACACACACACACACACACACACACACATGTTCTAATGTCTTTGTGTTTTTGACACAGGGTCTCCAGGGTCTTGCTCCATATCACAAGCTGTCATGTCAATCACAATCCCTCCATCTTAGCTTCTCGAGTGCCGACATCACAGATCCAACCCTATGCTCAGATGAGACATATCTTAGTGCTCTTGTGTCCTAGCACATCTGAGAAAATTGATATTGGGTGGATTTAGGTTGCTATAACAGAGGGCCCTAGACTGGGTAGCATCTAAGCACAGCCATTCTTCATGGTAGAGGCTAGATGTGGGTTTCAACCTGGTGGTGCTCTCATGAGGCCCATCCCTGGTACCAACTGCTCTCTTCATTATATTCACATGTGATATACAGAAGGTGAAATGGCTCCACTTATGGTTCCATTTATAAGGGTACAAAACCCACCATGAGGGTTGTAACTTCATGACTTAAGGCCCTCTCAAAGGCCCCATCCTTGATATGGTCTCATTGAGGATCAGGTTTCCAACACATGAAATTTAGCAAACACAAACATGGAATCTATATCAGCCATGCATTTTAAGGTGAGGAAAATTGGTAATAAGACAATGCAACTGCTTATAATTGCCCACAAAATTAATACGTTTCTGAGCAAAAGGAAGATAACACAGTGTCCTTCTCTCTACTAAATTATCAGTCCTTCAGTTTAGCCCAACAGTGATTACCATGACTCCCACCACCACCTCAAGCATCCCAGGTGCTGTGTCCAGTGCAAATGCAAAGGAGACCAGGGTAAGCACATGATGGTGCTGCAGTTGTGATGGCTTTGACCTCTGTTTACTTCCCATAGCTACTCAATGCAGAGGGCACAGTCAGAACATGCTGCTTGTCTTGAAGAAGAACCTGTATAAGAATGGCCTTCTTGGTGTGTGACTGATTTTCCTTGTGTCATCAAATTTATTTGTGAAAATTTAATTATGTTTGATGGGTTTTAAAACCTGTACAAAACAGGATGCTAAGACATGCAGGTAGGTACTAAAAAAGGTTGCTATGGTAACACAAATAGATGTCCACAAGGAGAACTTCATTTCTCATTTTAATGTAAAATAGCATTTTGTATGATTGAATAGTAATTTTAATTAAGTTTAAAAGGTGAATTTTGGACACCTGGAAATAAATAGTGAACAGTAGATTTGCACATGGGATGTAGCTTGTACGTATACACAGGATTACTCCTAGGGTAATTGGAGAATACTTTTATCAGTTCTTTTATTCTTTTCATAGCAGATTATTTTAATTTTAGAATAAAACAGAAATGTTATATTTCTCATTTTGTAGCCTATATAATCTAAAACACAATAGATACAGCTATTTAGAGGAAGCATTTATGAAATGTGGTTTGTTTTCTTTTGGTAAATCTGATTTTGACTTTGTAATCAAAATAAAGTCAAACAAATTGAAAAGAAGAAAGGGACAGGATGGACTGAGGGGGCACAGAAAACCTTGTTCGCCCTGTGGTAGAGTAATCCCCTTACACAAGAGTTCTCATTCATTTTATATTTATTCAGTTCTGTTCATTTTCTGCTCAGTCCACACTCAACTTTATAACATGTTTACTTCTGCCATGAGGTACTAATTATTTTCAAAGAGGCCCCCAATATGTTTTAAAATGTGAAATGGTGCATGCAAGCTTTGGGACAGTGAAGTTCTGTGAAGAGACTCTGGTTACTCTTTAGGGCACTCATTCATTAAATCTCCCTTGTTACTTTTTTTTGTGAACTCTTTCTTCCCCATTTATTAAACACAGTGAATGTCTCTGTGCATACAAAGATACAAAGATCCAGGATATTCCTTTAGAAGTTGTAATTTAGACAATGGGCACATTAATGCTGGTGTTGTAGAATGAACTTGATTGTATTGCATAGACATCAAAGGGCTTTTAAAATGAAAAATGCAGATTTTTTTGTGATTTGTGAGAATTTTTTATTCATCATTACAATTTGTTTCATACTTGGTAAAAATAAATAAATAAACTTGTGTCAAGAATTGGAATGTTACGGAAAATCCTTGAAGACTAAGTTTTCATATACAGAATTTTGCAACACTTAGATGCAAAATACAATCTCTTGGATTTTTTTAGATTTAGGGCTCTAGCTTATTAGAAGATGGTTAAATATAATGGAATTATAACATTAAATACAATTTAAAGCAATTTATAAACCACTAAAAACAATTTTGTGGTATTGTACAATGCAACTTCACAGGTAAATACAAGAATATAAATCAAATAAAAGAATACTATCAAGGGTCTGGGAATGAAGCTCAGTGGTACAGTGCTTGCCTAGCATGTGTGAGATGCTGGGTCTGATCCCCAGCGTGTGCATGCACACACACACACATAAACACACACACTGAGGAAGGGAGGAAGGGAGGAAGGGAGGAAGGGAGGAAGGAGGGAGACAGAGAGAGAGAAGAAGGAGGGAGGGAGAGAGGGAGAAGAGAGATAGAGAAGAAAAGAAAGAATAATAGCAATATTAAGACTTAACCGTGAAACTTTCTTAAAAAACAATCATTCAAATATACCTTACCAATAGTGTAATGCATGCTACTTACAGACTTTTGGAAATTAACTTAAATTTTATTTCAATTTAAATTATTTTAGTGATAGGAAATTTGAGTTTTTACAGTGGTGTGCATGTGTGCATGGGCAGAAGACAGGGGACATCTGACAACCTGATCACTCTTGCCCTTCATCCCTTGAGACAGAGTTTCTTAGTGACTATGGAGCTCAGCTGGTGACCAGTAAGCCCTAGAGAGGTCCTGTCTCCGTTTCCTGTCCCCCAGCACTGAAGGTTATACATGCACCTGGCCATGCCTCACTTTTTCTGGGAGTTCTGGAAATTTGAACTCAGGTGCCCATGTTTGTTCAGTAAGCACTCTTACCTTCTAAGCTGTCTTCCGAGACCTGATTCAAAGCTTAAAAAATTCAACACCATTAGCAAGGACATGTAAGCATTTCCACAAACCAGCTTGTGTGTTCTGTCCAACAGGGGAACCCATCTGTAACCTACCTACCTCTATGGCTTCTAAACACTATGCTTATTGTCTCTGTCTTGAACTGTCCATCTATTGATCATTTACTTCTGAGATAAAGAATTTGGACTCTCACATTGCTGGCTCACCATGTAGCTAGTGTATCTGCACCAAAATAGGTCCAACCATAGAGGTAGGCAATAGGTGAGAGTGAGTGCTAGCTACACATGGGGAGATACCACATTTTAATACAGAAGGGCATGACACAATGGACAGGAAGCTTGTCTCCACATACAGGAAACTATGTACTAAGTCTACATCTTGTTTCCCAGGGAAATTTTTTCATTTTTTCCTACTTATCTGCATTTACTGTTTTTGAATTTATGGAAATGTGGGCACTCATACACAGTGCTAAGAAGCTACAAATAGATGTGCTGGGGTCATGTTCAGTAATTTTGTTTCACAAATGCTTGCTGACTGAGTAATAGAGGGTCAAATAAACATTCAAGGAAGATAGATGATGTTGCAAGGTCCATTCCTTCTGCAAACAACTGAGCTGAGGGGCAGAGTCCACAACTCTTACCTTTTCCCACATTGTAAGTGGCACTTGAAAGGGACAGTTTGCCAATGCTGCTGTTCCTTTCCCTGCTTTGCATTGTTAAATGTTGGTTTAGAAACCTCTTAAGTAGACTAACCACTGTATGACGCAAAAGAGAGTCCTATGCACAATATCTCGTCCAGGAACTTGCCAACTGTTCCAATTTTTTTCTCTGTTGCTGTGATAAAACACTGACCAAAAGCAACTTGGATTACAGATTACAGATTACAGTCCATTATGGTGAGAAGTCAAGGCAGGAACTGAAACAGAGATCACTGAAGAACTCTGCTCACAAGTTTGCGTCCCTGGTTTGCTCAGCCACCATGTATATGTATATGTATATGTATATGTATATGTATATGTATGTGTATGTGTATGTGTATGTGTATATGTATGTGTATGTGTATGTGTATGTGTATGTGTATGTGTATGTGTATATGTATGTGTATATGTATATATACACATATATATGTATACACACACACACACACACACACACACACACACACACACACACACACATCCCAGGCTCATTGCCCAGGGGAAGCACCATCCACAGTGGGCTGGAAGCCTCACATGTCAGTTAACAGTTAAGAAAATGCTCCACAGACAAGCCCACAAGCAAATCTCATGGAGGCAATTCCTCAGTTAAAATGTCTTCTTTCCAAGGCAGCATACATTGTATTGTCTGCAAAGGTGGATGTATTTAGTAGCTGGCTTTTTAAAAAAAACATGTTTGCTCACCCTTAATTACCTTGGGGCTTGTTTGTGCCCATTAGAACTCATAGGAGCAGGGGAAGGAAGCACAGCAGCCGTGGAGTTGATGTAGAACGCCTTTACCCTGCACTTGTCTGTGTGATGATAATTCTTGCTTCACTTACTGTAAAACATGGACTTATCTCTGCCCCAAACCATCCTAGAATCTATTGTCATTCCCATTTTAAAATGAACAGATGGAATTCAGAGAGATCAGATGATTTTCTACTAGGAGCGGGAACTTAACAAAATCCTGGTATTTAGGAGACTCTATACCATTAGTTTTCATCTCTGAAATGGAGAGCATGATCAATTTTTATAATCACAATATTCAGGAAAGGAAATTTCTCTAAGAGTGCGTGGTTAACAGTATCAGTTTTTAAAAATATTTAGCAATAATATTAAAGGGATCTACCCTTTCTCTGGTCAGAGGAATAATAAATTCGTCTTACCTTCTGAAAATTTACTGTATTTAATTCCTTGAGGATGGATGCTTATGGGCTTGTCTGCTTTGTTTTTGAAGTGAACTTTCATGATGTCTCCAACTTCAGCATATAAAGTAGGTCCAAGAAGTCCTATGGGAGGATAAGTTTGAATTTGTTTACATTCAGGATCATCAAAGACACAGCTGCTAAGCAGGAGGGACATGCAGAAAGGTCCCAAGGTGATTACCACCATTCCTTCTGGTCCTGAAGTTGGCTTGCTTCTTTTGAACTTGCCTTAAACCATCTCCTGACTTTTGTGTCTTTGTTGCCCCATCTACTCCACCATGGCTTATTAAATGACAATGAACCGCAAATCCTTGGCCTTAACCCAAAGCAACTCCAAAGATGTGAGAGACAGTTTGCCCCAGATCCTATCCATTCTCATGTGCTGTCTTTTTTTACACATTTGAGTTTCTACTCTCCCATGGGTCTGCACCATTCTTTGGTACTCATGTAAGTTCAACAATCCCCAAATTCCTGAGATCTTAATTAAAAATGACCTCACATCAGTCCTCACACCAACAATTTTACAATATCAAGGAGAAAATGAGAAGTGAGAAGGTGTAGGGATTGGGAGGATCCATGGGCCATTATGGATTTATTCTACATGGAATAGCAAGCCATTTGAACTTTGTATTGTATAGGCATGGTTTGACATGTTTTTAAAATTCATACTCATTTGCTGTGGGATGTCCTGTATGACAAATATGTTGCTCTGATTGGTTAAAATAAATAAAGTGCTGATTGGCCAGTAGCCAGGCAGGAAGGATAGGGTAGGTGGGCCAAGGAAGAGGAGGAGGCGGAGAACAGGAAGGCTGGGAGGAGAGACTGCCAGCCGCTGCTAGGAGAAGTAACATGTAAAGACACCAGTAAGCCACAAGCCATGTGGCAAAGTATAGACTAACAGAAATGGGTTAATTTAAGATAGAAGAAGTAGATAACAAGAAGCCTGCCACGGCCATACAGTTTGTAAACAATATAAGTCTCTGTGTACTTTCTTGGTTGGGTCTGAGTGACTATGGGACTGGCGGGTAAGAGAGATTTGTCCTGACTGTGGGCCAGGCAGAAAAAGTCAAACTACAAATGGTGCCCAATGTGTTTGCATGAGTTTCCACCTAAAACCTGAGAAAAAAGATTCTAAAACAGAGTTAAAAACAGCTTCCTAGTTGTCTCCCTCAAGTTAGCGGCAGCCTGCCAGTTTGAGCTACTATGGCAGGTTCCTGGCGTGTGCATCTGACCTGCAGTGTGGCGGGAATGAGGAATCTACAAGCGGCATTTTACTCTGCTACATGGTGGATTTAGCCTTTGCTAGTTTAAAGAAAAAAAAAAGTTCTGGGCTATGCACTGCTTTGATAGAACTGCTTCTGATAGTTGATGGTACACATGGCTCCAGAACCAGAGCTGTCAGTAAACTGTACCACCGCCATGTTGGGAAGCTGAGGTGGGCAGAGCCAGCAGCCACAGTGGCATTTCAGTCTTACAAAGATGAATATTACACAGAGAATCTGGTTTGTCTTGTCTTTGGGATTTTTAACTGCAGAAAAAGATTTGATCATAAAAGCTGTTGAGCTAAACAAATATGTAAATTTTACAGGTACCTTGACTTCAAAATTTGGATATAAGGATATGTTGCTTTGGAAAAGAGTCTCTGCTTTTGTTTCCACAGAAAGCCAGAGGCTATGGATTTGTTCCAGATTAAGATACATCAGGTTTGATCAGCCAAGACCACCTGAAAGGTCTCTGATGACACCATGGTCCAGATGATCCAACATCCAGAATGGTTTCGAGGCAATTGGCTCAGCGGTTTACACTCATGGACTACTCCATAATCCTAAAATTTTCTTTATGTCCCCATAAGATACAGCGCCCCCCTCCAGCAGGAAGTAGTAAGAAAAACTATGCCCAAATTCCCAGCTGGCTTTGGAGATGGAATTGGCTCACTCCTTCTCTAAACCCAAGCACATTGTTAAAAGAAAAGGTTAAGAGCTTCTTATGTCCCAAATCAGAAGAGCCCTCTGGTGTGGGACAGAGAAAAACCAATATTTTATTTAAAACAGGTTCATTATAAATGCAATCTCTTTCTAAAGATAAAAAGGGGATATGATATAGATATGATAGGATGAAAGGGTAGATTAGTGAACTTACTGCAACAACTCATTTAAAATGTTTTACATTGGTATAGATTTTAGTCCATTGATACAAACTTAAAGTTAATTTTGTTATACTGTGTGTATATTTCTACTCTTGTTTAAGGTATTATGTTTGTACAGCTCATTTAAAATTTAATGGATAATTAAAAATAGATTAATAACTTGTCATCTATGATAATCATACTCATAGCCATGTTAGTTACGTCTTCTAGGTATACACAGAGATATTTCAGATAGACAGGTAATCTTCAAACACTTCAAAGGTCTACAGAATATGGCATTTAAAATATTTTTAAAATTTAGACTTTCTGGACAGTGAGACATGTCTGCTCCTGGCAGCACCGATTTACTTCAGAGAGGAGGATGGGCATTAAAGACACTTTATATGGAGTTTATCTTCACCTTGGCAAAAATAGCCATTTGGGCAAGAAACTGTTCTTGCCTAGACTACTTGATCAACTGGACATGCAGGACCCATAGAAAGATGACCACTAAAAGTTTACTTGACAAAATAGTCCTTCAGGTTCCTGCTTCGCAGAGGAAATTGCCAGACATTCTACAGGACACTGAGAAAAGTGACCGAGAGACTCTAGCTCTGTGGGCTGAAGACAAATGCCCCAACTTTACAAAGGAACATTAGGTGACTGTCCAGGCTGCCAGCTGTCTCTGTCTACCCTACAAGACTCCTAAAAGTTGCTTGCATCCTTTTCCCAGTTCTCAGGTAATATTATATCTTTCTGAGGCCTTTGATGTGGTTGAAGACTAGACAGTTATAATTTCCTCAGTTATGATAAAAGATAAGTTAGATATAAAAACCTTAGACTCACAAATATAAGATAGATAGGATATCTTCTTTAATATTGTAACTGTAATTCTTGCTTGATAATTGTTTTATTATCAGAAATTTCACTATATAAAAGTTAAAACCTTGCTTTTAAAAAAAAAAGAAAAGGGGAAGTGCTGTGGGATGTTCTGTATGTCAAATATGTTGCTCTGACTGGTTAAAATAAATAAAGTGCTGATTGGCCAGTAGCCAGGCAGGAAGGATAGGGTAGGCAGGACAAGGAAGAGGAGGAGGCGGAGAACAGGAAGGCTGGGAGGAGAGACTGCCAGCCACTGCCAGAAGAAGCAACATGTAAAGACACCAGTAAGCCACAAGCCATGTGGCGAAGTATAGACTAACAGAAATGGGTTAATTTAAGATAGAAGAAGTAGATAACAAGAAGCCTGCCACGGCCATACAGTTTGTAAACAATATAAGTCTCTGTGTGCTTACTTGGTTGGGTCTGAGCGACTATGGGACTGGCGGGTAAGAGAGATTTGTCCTGACTGGGCCAGGCAGGAAAACTCAAGCTACACTCATTAGAACAAAGAACACAGCAGCTGCTATGTATGAAAAAGAGAGCTGTAGTGTAAGGAATAGATAGTGGTATATTGAGCTAGTGTGTGTAGCAGTGCAATGGTGATTTTCTGGACACATCTGGGAGTTAAGCTAACAAGCTCTTCTAACAGATGGGATGGACCATGAATGAAGAGTCAGGAAAGATCCCAAAGCTTCTTGATCTGAGCCACTGGCTAAGTAATGCTGTGAGTTACCATGGCAGGGAAGAAGCAGGAAACAGCCTAGAGACACAGACATCAAGACCAAGGTCTTACTTGCTATTGCCAGGCACAGTGCAGAGTCTTGAACCACACAGGTGAGTCCTTGACCCACCCCCAGGGGATCACAAAGTAGTTTGAATGTGGACATACTCTAGATGGACAGGATAATAAGGGAGCCAAGAGGCTGCAGGGCCAGCTCCATCTGGTTCCTTAGCAGGGAGTTTGTATATGAGTCAGAGTTCTGGAGACTCATGCTAGAATTGCCCAAAGTGTAGTCTCCATTTCAGATTATCTTGGTTTCTTACCAAAAAGAAGATTCCCAATTACCACCTTGGCCCTCAGTTTTGGAGGCGGAGCTTGGGACTGCATTTTAACGTGTGCTCAAAATGATTCTAGCACTCATCAACTCTAACTACAGTTCAGTCTAGTGGCAGCAACAGCTGCCCTCACATCCAAGCCAGCCATAATCTCACAGCATCTGTTTCTGACCATTGGGAGTCAGAGAAGCAGAAGAAGGAAATTATAGCATGGTCATGAAGTTCAACCAGCATCCATTTACAGTTGATTGCACCTGCAGTGTGATAATTAGGATGGGACTTTCACTTACTGTTCCTTCAATATATCTAAGCATTATAAGTCCTTATAGTAACCTTCATAATACAATTTTAGGATAGCTATTAGCTCTTCATATTACATACTAGGAAAGTGAACCTCAGAGTATTAAATACTATACCATAAAACCAACAAAGGCAAAGCAATGATTTAAACTTAAATCAGTCTGACTCAAGGGACTGAATTTCAAGCCACCTCTTTATCCAGCACTTCTCACCTTGCATTCTTTCATACATCAGACACTGAGTGCTCAGACTGTCTTAGGCATCAGCCTGTGGTGACACACGGATGAGAAATAACCACTTTCTGACTTCTTACAGCTCACAAAATATTAAGAGAAACATTCTAACAAATAAGCACACAAAGGTTTAATTATTATAAACTGTAGTAGCATCAAAGAAGATGCCATTCTCCTGGCTGTGAAGATGGAGGAAGGGAGAAATGTACCAAGAAACACAGGCAGCTCTAGTTAATAGGAAATGCACAGACTGTGGTAGTGAGTGCTGTATGGAGAAAAGTCTGTTCCCGGCTTATGAGTAGGGAGAGGGTCAGATTTGGCAAGCATTTTCCTCAGGAAGTAATGCTTTCAATGAGGTGTGAAGGCAGGGAAACAAAGAAATGGGCAAGTGGGACCAGCGTGTGTAAAAGCTCTGAGATTCCAGAAAACTCCACCTTCTCAGGAACCTCTTGATGGCCACTGAAGCATGTAAGAGTGTACTTTTCTTAGCAGGTAAGAGAGAAAGGCGTTGAAAGTAACACTGAAGGCATCATTTGGGCCAGGCACTCAGGGCCTGGTTGGACATTTGGAATTCTGGTTTTCATCTGATAACAGGTAGAGGTTATTGAGGTTTTTCAGCAAGATATAATATGACCCAGACTTCCAATATGTTTTTTGGTCCTTTATTTTTTTTTGTTACTGCTTTCCATTCTCTCTCTCTCTCTCTCTCTCTCTCTCTCTCTCTCTCTCTCTCTCTCTTCAAGATTTTGCTTTTAAATGATGTCTGTTTCTTGAGAATAATCTGGGGAGAAATTGGAGTAGAGGCTAAGAGAAGGCTCTGAAAGAGACATTGGTAAGATTAAGGCCATAATGAAGGTCTTCAGCAAAGAAAATATCCCATTATGTATGCTGGAGATGAAAATTTCAGGTTTTAGAGTGGATTAGCTCTGAAGTAGGGGTGGGGACAAACAAGGTAATATGGTGCCAGTAACATTCTGCTCTGGGGCTGGGTAGACAAAGGTGACATCCTGTGGGATAGAAGATGGCACGCAATGGTTCTGTTTGGTGTGTGTGGTGGGCAGGACAATGCCCTTTCCCTGCCGTGTTGTAATGCCTAGGATTTGGAAGTGTGCTGCCTTGTGTGGTAAAAGGGACTGTGTACGTATGATTAAATTAATGGTTAATTGTGGGAGTCAGAGATTTTCCTGGGCTACCAGATAGGTCTTATGGAGTCACAGGGTACTCATTAAAGGGTTACAAGAGAAGCTTGAGAGAGAAATTAGAAGATACCACTCCACTAACTATGAAGATGAAGGAAGGAGAAAATGTCAATAAACCCAGGCATCTCTAGTTAATGGAAAAAGCAAGAAAGTGACTTCTCTAGAGTCTTCAGGAGGGACAGAGCTCTGCCAACTCTTATTTTTAAACCTAGTGACCCCAACTTTAATCTCTCACACATCCAGAACTGTAACTGTAACAGAAGAAGAAAAAAAATAATTCATATTTTGAGGCAGGGTCTTGCTATGTAGCCTAAGCTGGCCTTGTCATACTTGTGATCTTATTGTCCTGGACTCCTCTCCTGATGCTGGAATTATAGATGTGTGCCAGGACATCTGGCTGATTCATGCTCTTCCAAGTCACTAAATGTGTGGTGATTTGTCACAGCTCAATAGAAGTTCTGCCTTCCATGATCTGTTCCCATCTATCTACTCACTCTTGTCCTATCCTTGCCCCCTCTGTCCCTATCTTTGTGGCCACTGTCATCTACTTCCTGCGTCCTTTGCCCCTATCTTTGTGGCCACTGTCATCTACTTCCTGCCTCCTTTGCCCCTATCTTTCTGGGTGCTCTTGTCCTGTTCCTTTTTTTGAAGCACCCTTCTTGGAATTTATGCTGTTTTTATGCCAGGAGCTGTTTTATTTGTTTTTCTGTTTGCTCTGGACAGGATCATGGAGGACACATTCTTCATGTCTCATTTTGGAGACAGTTAACAAAACCTGGTGTGTGTGTGTGTGTGTGTGTGTGTGTGTGTGTGTGTGTGTGTGTGTGTGTAGGAAGAGAGTTGGTTTGCCCAAGATCCGTCACTAGCTCCCTGGCATTGCTGAGACTAGAAGCTAGGTCTTGGAGCTCCCAAAAAAAAACTCTTTCCCTAATTCTTTTTCTAGAATAGTTAAGACTCTAGCCTTCCTAGACTAGTCCAGATGGATTCCTCTTTCTGGTTCCTAACTTCATCTGCCTCATTGGCTGACCCTGTCTTCTGAACGTTACCTTTCATCTGACTTATTATGGAAGCACAACCTGCCCAGGCTGCAAACAGCCCAGTACTTACTGACAGTACCATCACAGTGGGCACTGTATTTTGCTGTCATGTTTCTCTTGCATGGTTACTTGTTTGTTGGTATCAAATGACTACAAATACTTGCTGCCAAGTAAAACTTTCCTAGGTTATTGGACCCAGTAAGACCTCGTACTTCAATGGGCATTTTGACAGTGTGGGGTGTTTATTCAACCTCCCTTCCTGCTTCTTTATAATTAAGGGACAGCTAAAGGATGTTTTCATAACTGCGGCTCAAATACTTTAGCGCATGTAGCAGACTCAAGGCTGAGGATTTCCTCCTCTCTCAGCCACATAGTCCAAGCCCTTTCCCGCTGATGCTTTGATGGGAGAGAAGGGAGGTTGAGGGAAGGAGTAATATACCTTGGGGCTTAGAGACAACTGCATAGCATGTAGCCAATCTCGTGCAGTTGAAGAATTGGAAAGATTGCAGTGGACGAGCTCATCAGATCCACTGCTCTCCAATGAACAAAGAATAACAACATACAAAGACAACCTGTAGTTAGCAATTAAAGCTCACCTGGGGACAAGGACTTCATAGAAAAATATGGAGACTCAAAACTTTCAAGTACAAGTTGGATTCCTGAAACCACATCTGGCCTCTCCAGCTGTCTAGGTGTCCACAAACTTCACCAGAAAGTCACCTTCAGGCCATAACCCAAATGACTAGCCTCTGCTTTCAATTCAGTAAACTATTTTGGACTCCTGCTGCCATAGAGGTGAAGAACTATGACTTGTTCATGGCTCAGCTGGAACCACACCCACCAAGTATTTGGAAAAAGAAACACAGCAAAGGTACAAATAACACAGGGCTAGATCCAGGCAGTGCCAACTAGCATTCAAATCCAGATCTCAGCCGGATCAGAGGCTTTTCTTTCTCATCAGTTCTGTATCCTTGGGATCTAATGATGAACGCAATGGCACTCCTACCAATCAGGGGGTCAGAGTTAAGCAGAATTGGAAATTTAAGAAGGAGCTGCAAAAACCAGATGCTACAGTCCCTCAGTTCCCCCACATTAAATATGTTCTGTGATACACAGATGCTGACAGAAAACTAATGTTTAATGTGAAAGGGCTTAAATATGATTCTGGCTGTTCCTACCCCCTCTTAAGGTCTTCTTCCAACCAACAAGGCTCTATCAGGAGCCCACTACAAAGAGCCTTCATCTGGGAGGATGTCTGTCACAATGGTCTCCTTCTTGAAACACTGTTGGTGCCTCCTATCAGTTCAAAAGTCTCCAGTCTGGTCGTGGTCCTTTCTGTTACTATGCATTCAGTACAATGCATTGCCTAGCAATGACATCAATATTTGGTGAACCTGGCAAAAGCCCCAGTGTATTCAGCTTTGGACGCTTGCTTTCTCATCCCCATTTACTCACAAGTTAAATAGTTCTTATGAATCTATTGAACACAGTAAGCTCTGCACTGGAATATGAAAATGGATTCTGCAACAGAGGAAGGTGATCCTGCCCACAACCACAAAAGTCATTTTATAGGTGACCTTAATGGCCCACCCCGGGACTCACACTGAGGCAGCGGCCTTTTTATCTAAGGCTGAACTAGTCACAGCTTTTAATACCAGCACTTCCTGTTTCTTCTGTGTTTAGACCCACCAATTATTCCCCAGTTATTTCTACGGAATTAATAAATATTAGATTCCTATGGTGCTCCACAATATCCTTGAACCTCCCATTCATCTCCAGAATGCTCCTGCCTCCTTCCAAGTCAGAGTCACATTTCAAGGAAAATCCTGCTTGCCTTGTGTTTCCATTTCCTCACCCACCACCCACTCCCCAAGTCCCCACCATGAGTTCTCACTCCCACCCCCACTACAGCAGAAGCTCTGCTTTACCATCGGTAGTCATTGCTTTTGGTCCCATTTGACTCTGCCTCTGGGGAATCAACCTCCTCTGGCCTCTCCAGGAAGACTTTCCCAAGCTCTTCCGTGACATGGCTTTCTCGGCTCATGCCCTGGCCTCCGTTGCTCCTTTGAGCTGTCACAGCCTCCTTTTCTCACTACATTTTCCTTGGATGCTCCCTCAGAGCTTCGTTTATAACCTGGTTGTGATGTCTCCTGAATATTTGTATCTATCTGCCTCAGCCCTCCCTCCTAAAAGCAAGACTCATATCCACCTGCTCCTTGGATAACACTGGGTGGATAGTCTACAGATACCTCAGACTCCGAGTCTCACCTCATTATCCCTGCAAACAGGGTTCCTGGTTTGTTTTCTTAAATTTTCTCTCTTACTGAGTGGAACATTATCCATTCTACTCTTCAGCCCAGAAAACTTGAAGTCAATTATAATCCCCTTCTCCTGTTTTCATCCAATTAGCCACCTGTTTAGCTGGTTTGAGCTCCTAAGTATCTTTGGAATCCATTTAATTTTCTCTGCCTCAGCTTCCCCGCTGTCTTTTTTCCTGGATTGGCACTAAAGCCCCATTACTACTTTTTCTGGCTATTCTCTAATCCATCTTCTAGATGTGGACAGAACGATCTTCTTATTCTAATTAATTTTTAGTTAGCATAGGGAGTGATGGTGTTTATTATGGCGTTTTTACACACATATGATATTGTACTTTGTTCACAATCAATCACAGACCAATATTGAAACAGTATTAACGTGCAAATCTGGGTCTATCTTTGTCCCACTTAAATTATCTTAGTGGTTCCCTACTTTCCTCCAGACAAAGCTTTTAGACAGCTCCCCTCCTGATCTGGCTGAGTCTATCTAGTCCAGTGGTTCTCAACCTTCCTAATGCTGCCACCCTTTAATACAGTTCTTCGTGTTGTGCTGACCTCCAACCATAAAATTGTTTTCGTTGCTACTTCATAACTGTAATTTTGCTACAAAATTTGTTATAAATTGTAATGTAAATATCTGCATTTTCCAATGGTCTTAGGCAACTCTGAGAAAGGCTCATTCAACCCCCAAGGGGTATAACTCACAGTTTGAGAGCTAAGCTGAGCTAAACACTCTTGTGCTCTGTTTGTTGTTGTTGTTGTTGTCGTTGTTGTTCTAAAATGCATCTTTATACTCCCATTCACACCCACTGTTTGGTTTTCCAATTCCCCTTTCTTTCTCTGTCTTTTCAACATTAGACTGGAGATACTTCAGTATCGTTCTTCTTTGTCACTGTGCTAGAACATTTTACTATCAGTCATCTCTAATGGCTGACTGTTGGAACTCAGAATCCACCTTTATATCCCCAGACCGTCAAATGTGCTATTCTTAGGTTGTGATAATTAAAAGGAAAGAATAAAATGTATTTATCTAAAGACAAATAAACATATAAATTATAATACACAGGGGAATAAAATGAGCAAAAGCATAGTTGTGTTGATATAGTCACAATATTATGATATGCATGCTCTAATGGAGGCATAATTCACAGCTACAGCAGCAGTTAGCTGTTAGCAGTTAGCTAACAATGTAGCTAACTTGTACTAAGTGCTTATCATAAGTGAGCATTAGTACAAGTACTTTGTATTCATGAACCAGCCTGAGCCTCACAGCATCCCTAAAAGGAAAGCATCGGATCACGATGCTGGAGTACACAGAAGAAAGAGACAATCCTAATGCCAGGATATGGTAGAAATCTGCGCAATGTCATAAAGGGTGTGGGTTCTGGGTAGGCACCTGTAGAAGCCATGGTTGTGGCTGAGTTTGGAGCCGCAGAGAAGAAGAGAAAGTGGGAAATTGAGAAGGCATGGCAAAGGAAGTCAGAGAAAAGCCAGGGAAAGTGTCACACAGGAAACAAGGTAAAGCGCTCTAAAAGGGAGCGTGTCAGGCAGCCTAGGAGTAGTGAAAGAACTGGCAATACTTGACGGTGCTGCCATCTCAAAGGTCGGTTGACAGTGACCGAGAAGAGAGCGGCTAGAGAATGGCATTGGCTTCTCACACAGGGAATTGGAAGGAAGGAATGGAGAGAAAAGAAAAGGGTGGGAGGGTTAGGGAGAGATGCTTTCCTTTTTCTAGAAAAGATTGACCAGAAAATGACTTTGTTGTTGATTTTTTCTGAAGGAAAGACTCAAGTCGAGGAAGAATTGAAGAATATAGGGAACCAGATGAGGCAGGGCAGAGTAGGGGGTGGGGATGGGGATGGATGGGCGGAAGAGGCTGAAGGTGAGCCTGGGAAAGATGGCGGACCATCAGCAGGATGGGGGAGTTGATGGCAAGGGGCCCGACTGGAAGATGTTCTCCTCTGTAATTCTTGTAAAATACATTTCTATAGTTAAGATCCCAGAGCCCTTGATAAATTAGTCTTTGATTGATGAAGCACCAAAGAAAAATAGAAGAGAAGGGTTTTTTGTTTGTTTGTTTGTTTGTTTTCAAATGCCTTAGCTTTTAGAAAAGCTACATGCAAAGGATCAAACATTCCTAGCTCCTTTTAATGAATGTAGGAAGCTGGATAGAAACAATGACAAATTCATTCTCTTGGAGTGCATCTGTGCCTATACAGACAGATCACAAGCACCAGGAAAATCTGAGTTCACTTTGTCTAACCTTTATATTCATAGTGCCTAATTCAATGTCAAGCCCACAGAAGGTACTCAGCTGTGGGTTGTTAGATGAACAAATACAAATTCAAACACTGAAAAGTTTTGTGTGGCTTTCTTGACTAAGGTTAAAAACATGACTGGCTGTGTGGGCATGTGACCTGTTCAATTCCACGGGGCCTCATGCTAGGAAGAACTCCTGTTTGGTTTAAATATTACTGTCTCTGAAATTCTCAAGAGTATGAACAAGGAGCCCCATATTCTCTCTGCATCTGGGTATGCACACATAGTATATAGCTAGTGTCTGATAGAAACATCATATGTTTAAACAGAAGATAACTAAGTGGATATTTAAATATTTTTACATTTATTTACTTTGGTGTGTATGTGCACACACACACACACACACACACACACACACACACACACACACACCATGGTGCATGTGTAGAGATTAAGAGAACAATTTGAGAGACAGTTCTTTCCTTCTACAATGTGAGTCCTGGGGATGGAACTCAGGTCGTCAAGCTTGGCAGCAAGTACCTTTGACCACTGAACCATCTGGCCAGTTCACAGTGTGGGTATTTCAAGTATAAAGAATATAATACTATCCATGAAAATTATATTTAAAATTAAAAGAAGTACCAACTGAGTCTGATGGCACAGACCTATAACCTTAGCTACTTGGGAAGCTGAGACAGAAAAATCACAATTCACAGTTTTCTTGGCCTATAGACCAAGTTCAAAGCTTGGGTAGCAAACTTAGTGAGATCTTGTCTCAGAATAAAAATTTAAATGTAGATTGGGATTTAGATCAGTGTTAGAGGTTTTCCCTAGCATGCATTAGACTGTAGGTTCAAACCCCAACACAAATATAATTAAAAAATATATATTTCAGACTTACCTGAGATGCTAGACCTTGGCTTTTCTTTCTTAAAATATGGCTCATACTCTCTGTAGACAATTTTCTTGAAGGAAGGTATAGAATTCAAACTAGAAATAAAATAAAAAAATAATTTGAAAGTCATATGTGATATCTATTCCCATTCCAAAAGAGGAGGTGTCCACATGCTCAGATTTTGTTTATAAATATAGAATGACAATATTTTATTGTATTTCCAAAGCCCAATGTTTTGTAGATTGGAATATCAAGTGAGGTCAATGGAATAATCATTTGTCTTTACAATGATAGTCTTCCATAAATATGTCTAGTTTTGCTCTGATTCTGCTTTTCAGAATCAATTTTTCTTTTTTTATAAAGGAAGACAAGCTCATAGTGCAAACTCAATCTTCAGGTCTAAGTCGAAAAATACAAGTCACTGATAACTATATATTTGAACTATTTTTCAATCTATTAATCAGATATGATTTAATATTTTTCCACTTTCATTTTGCAATTTTAAACCAATGGGAAATGTGGTAAATGGGTATCTGTTCATTGGAGCCCGTTTCTAGTTGAGAGAATGGAGACATCAGCAGGGCAAAATTCTGGGATCTGCACTGGAAACAAACCAAAAACCTGCACTGAAAAGATTAAATTGCTTCCTACGAAGATGCAGATGATAAACAGCACCACCAACATCCAGGAAGGTTAAGCCATTTCCTCAGCTTTATCCAGACCCAGGTGGCTCCTGTTCCATTCTCTATTTCTGTTCTGCATCTTGATAACTACAGCACCATACTTCACAGGAGTAATGAATACCCTGCAGGAAGAGTGTCCTCTAGTAATTTTCCCTACCAACAGTGTGTGCTGACTGGTGGTGTGTGTGTCAACTTGGCACAAGCTAGAGTCATCAGACAGGAAGGAGCCTCAGTTGAGCAAATATCTCTATGAGTTCCAGCTGTACGGCGTTTTATAATTAGTAACCAATGGGGGAGGGACCAGCCGCATTTTGGGTGGTGCCATCCCTAGGCTGGTGGTCCTGGGTTCTATAAGAGAGCAGGCTGAGCAATCCATGGGGAAGCAAGCTAATAAACAGCATGCCTCCATGGCCTCTGCATCAACTCCTGCCTCCAGGATCCTGCCCTGTTCTTGTCCTGACTTCCTTCAGTGGGGAATAGCAATGCTGACGTGTAAACCAAAAAATCCCTTTCCTCCCCCAACTTGCCTTTGGTCAAGATGTTTCATCAAAGCAATGGGAAATGTCCATTTTCCAGAGGGGAAGACCTGCCCATATAATACACTGTTGTTACCTAGAATCCTCATGTTGTACATTTGATCTGAATTTGTTCATCCCTAACCTTGTGTCCTCTGGCTTACCTGTGTCCTACCCCAGGCTGAACACAGCAGCCACATCTGTGTTCTACCACAAAGCAGGAAAATTGGTGCTGGAAAGAATGTTATTTTCTTTGGGAGTTTAGTAAATGGCAGTTTCCTAAGAGTGTGGGTGTGGTTTAGATTATCACTCTAAATGCATTACTTGAAATCATTTTAATGTGATATTTCTTATTAGCATAATACCAAGATAGGCTGTAATGTCCTCCCAAATAGCCCAGTTATAACAACAACAACAACAACAAAAATTAAACGATTATTATGCATTCATACTAAAATGTTACACATTGCTTTCAAAATATTACATTATTTTTTGGCTGATTGCTTTGGTTTTGCAATTGTAAAAGAGGAACACATCTTTCACAATCGCTTAAACTTTGATGTCAACTAAAAGGAAAAAAAATGAGTCAACCAGAAGGCTAGGCTTGCCATTTAAAATAAAAAACAATGGCTGTAAATGCTGAGCAAAATCTATGATTTGGTTAGCTCCAGGAAGACTTTCATTTAACCTTCCAATTAGCAAAATGTGTTTTACAACTCAAAGGTAGGTGTGATATTACTTAAACCTCCTCTTAGTTACACATGCTTTGGAATGGCCACCTCACCTGGTACTAACATGGGTAATATTCAGGGCAGACAAAATATCCAGGATAAACCATATTCCAGGAAGTAATCCAAAGTGAAAGAAAGGGAAAAAAAATGGAGCCACATTAGGTGGCCAGGAATAAGTCAAGAATTGTGAAAATACAAGTGTGTCCTCTTTCCATGAACCAACATTTTGAAGGTCATTTATAGGAAAGCAATAAAATTAAGGCGGGAGTCACTAAAATATCTGCTTACAATGAAGCACACGGTGGACATCTTTCTCTTTAAAAGGAATAAATGTTATAGAACTAGAAGTTCCTTTTTTTTTTTTTTTTTTTTTTTTTAAGCGGACTTATAAGGCTGGCACCAGACTTTTAGGAAGGTGTGAGAGGGAGCGGGAGACTGGTTATTTCAAATCATCAGTAGACTGAACTAACAAAGTGAGAGTCAACAGTATGGTGTGTGTGTGTGTGTGTGTGTGTGTGTGTGTGTGTGTGTGTGTGTGTATGGTTAGCTATGGCTGTCTGAAAATTTTCCACCTCTCTCTATATCTATCTATCTATCTATCTATCTATCTATCTATATATATATATATATATATATATCAGTGGAGGCAAAATTAGCACACACACCATTGTTATATTTTAACTGTGACTTTAACTGTGTTCTCTCTGTCTCTCTCATGTCTTTCTGTCTCTGTGTGTGTCTCTGCGTGTCTGTGTCTGTCTCTCTGTCTCTCTCTCTCTTCTCCCGAACCAAAAAAAAAAAAAAAAAAAAAAGTCAAACTTGCAATTACAGTGGATTTTCTCCCCTGGAGAAGCCCACCTGAACTCCACCCCGAGTTACCTTGGGTCTTTGGGCTCAGGATGGTAGCTCCAGAGGATGCCCTGAGCAGCCACGTAAAACTGCCTTAGGCGCGCTGCCTGGGCCCGGTGGCTGCCCCAGCCCGCCCAGCTGGTGCTCAGGACCACCAGGAAGCAGAGGCGCGGGCAGACCAGGAGCATGGCCCTTGTCCTGCCGCGGCGCACTGCCACTGCCGCCGACAGTGCTCAGTTCTCAGTCCCCGCTGCGCCGTCGCTGTCGTGGCTCCCTGGGGGACTGGGAGGCTGCGGGAAACCGTGTCCCTGTCCCCTGTGGCGGCGGGCTCACTCTACCTCCCTTCCCTGGCTGTGCCTCCTGTAGGCATGGGCTTGTTGAGGTCACTCCCCCCTGTGGCCAGAGGCATTTATTAGGGAACCAGACTAGGGACTGTGTACGACAAAGAAAGGGCAGCCCTGCTGGAGGCTGTGCCACAGGAACTGTGCCCAAGAGTCTCTGCCCCATCACAAAGCAGCAGCAATCTCACCCATCCACCCCTAACCTGCGGGGGTTAGGAGCGGGGGGGGGAGGGGAGGGAGGGTCAAAGTTTAGGCTTAAGCCAGCCTGTTTCCACAAGCCTCGCTGAGACCCAATACCTGTCCTCTGATCTCAGGAAAATGACCCTGATCGTTTACTAGGCACAGAAACTGGCCAGAGGACGATTCCACCAACAGGTTAGCGTTCTAGCTCGCTTCCGTTACTTCTTCCAAGGCACAGACCACCTGGTAAGGGCTTGTCACCAGCTCAAGTGTAGCAGAGAACAGGGCTTAGAGTACTCATTTGAGCCTGTCGGTAGCTGTGTGGTCTTGGGCCAATTACCTTTTGTTTCCGGAGTACTTTTGACGTCGGCAATTCTAATTTTCCTTGGTCCGATTATTGTGAGGGGGGGAAAACGTTGTAAACTGTATGGTCCCCTAGTGCCAAGGCGGCTGCAGCCCATGCTCTTGTCTACACTTAGGCTGTCCCGTTCTGTGGTGCCATGTTTTGAGGGGTCCTTTGCATATTGTTTTAGATTTTAATTATCTGTTGGTGGAGAAACTGAGAATGATAATAACTGAATCAGCAAAAAGACTTGTCCCGAGTTCCCCAGGACTGTTTCTGTCCGCGCTTCATGCTTTCAGCACATGGAGTAAATTGGGATCTGGCACCACCTGGCTCCTCGGCATCTTCCCACCCCCACTCTTCCCTTTGTTCCTTTGCTCATATTATTCAGTCAATTTAGAATGCCCCTGCTCAAGTAAGGCATGATGGCACATGCCCATAATCCCAACACACAAGGGGCTGAAGCAGGAGAATATGAGTTTGAGGATTGAGATCAGCCTAAGCTACACAGCGAGACCCTGTACCAAAATTAATTAATCAACAGACACGTGCATATCTAACTATATTAAAAAGAATGCTCACATTCATTTTCTTCCCTCTCTGCTCTCCCCATTCTTTAAAGCAGGAGTTCTGCCTTTATCTCTGATTCTGGGTTCAAATTGACATCTTTCTTTTATGAACTTAATCTATTCAGATTATATACTCCTTTTGATTACCTAGTTTTTCAAGGTTCTCTTGTATCCACTGCTAGATTAGAATCTATTCAAAAGCAGGAACACTACCTTGCACTCTTGACCCACAATTCCAGGGGTTCCCATTGTCAGAACCCTCTGGGTAGTTTAACAAAATACAAATTCTGACATGGGAGACAGGTTTGAGGGGTTGAGATCTTGGGTCCTATAATACCTAGCCTAGTGTTTGTCTGTCTATCTGTCTTTGTCTTTATCTCTGTCTCTGTCTCTCTGTCTCTGTCTCTCTGTCTCTGTCTCTCTGTCTCTGTCTGTCTGTCTGTCTCTCTCTCTCTCTCACACCACACACACACACACACTCACACGAGGTTATCGACAATGTATCTGAGAAAAACATTTAAAGCAGCAAGTCCCTAAATTACTTTAATTTTTTTCAAAATCCCTGTAACTTTTCAAAGGATGGCTTTACTGTTTTTTGCTTGCCTATCTGCTTATGTGTATCCAGTCTACATGGCGATCATTGGATTTCATTACACCACAGCAAGGCAGCTACCTGCATTGTTTAACTCCCTAATGTTTGCATCAATTAGAGACAAGCCATATATAATTTTCAGTGACTTATTTATTAAATACATGAATTAAATTACATATAAAACATGTCTGTTCTTTCCTGCAGAACAGTAATGCAATGAAGACCTTTTCTGTTCCTCTGGCTTTTTCTCTGTGGTCAGGGGACATATGACATATATTTAAATGCTGGCTCATTGGAAGGTCTAGCTGTTATTTGGATGACTGTAACTGTGACCACATTGGTGGCAGACAATATGAGATACATAGACCTTATTAAACAAAACACGAGGAGTCCAACTACATATTCAGACAATGGCCTTTAGGTGCTTTGGCAGAGGGAAAGTCTGCAGTGGAACCCTGGCTCTGTTCTTGGTCTTCCGTGACCTCTGGTACCATCTGGAAGTTTCTGCAAAAGTGTCAGCAGCAGAGGTATAAACCACCTCATAGACAGGGAACACTGAAGGCCCAGGAGATCTTTATAGCAGGCTCTCCCTTAAGCTGGAGGTTTCCCTGTCCTCCAGCATCTTGGAGTACCACTTTTCAAATCCAAGAGAAAGCAGAACTTCAGCTCTTCAGTCTGGTCTCCTGGTGAGTCAGACGCCCCAGTGTCTTGGAATAACTCCCGTTTTCAGTAAAAGTAAGGTCAAAGCCACAGACCACAGCAGAAACATTTGCTCCTGTTTCTGTGGCTGTGATAGAGGAAGGTGAGAGGCAGAGCAGAAAGGGGTGGGTGAAGAGGTGGGCAGGTACACAGTTCTTTCACTCCGTTCCTGTCCAATTATTTACAGAAAACCACAGCAAATGCAATGGAGTTAAAGTCCGGAAACTTGACTATGCATGCAGAATCCTGAGAGACTGAAGGAGGAGACAAGAGACCAGATCTCTGAAAAGAAAGAAAACAAATTAAACTATCCTTAAAGGAGAAAAATTGTCTTTCACCCTGCCAATCCCCTGATGTTCAAGACAGTTGCCTCTTTCTAGGTTCTACCCTGTCTGCCAGCAGGTTGCTCTTCTTAGGAAAGGGGACTTTTCATTGCAGGATTTGAAAAAAATGGTTTCAGAAAATTCCAGTTTCCCATCAGTTATCGCAGGGGATTTTGAGGCAAGCCATACTGTCCATACCACTTGGCTGCCAATAATGGGATCTCACACATCTGGGAACAAGTTATGCGCTGCTACAACCCTTCATCTAGGAAGGAATGGAAATCCTTGGGTAAACTCTATTGGCCCCCCCACTCTCATATACACTTGTTGCCAATATGGTTTTTGTCATGGCTTGATATTTTACCACATGCTTAACAGTTAGTACATGATGATATAAAGAAAATTAAAGCTTTACATCCTTGCTCTTTCCCTTACTGTCTTATTTTCTTCAAAAATATCCTCATAGGGAACTCACCTCAAGGGGTTGGGTCAAACGCAGCATTAGTGAAGACTCCATATGTTCCTAGGTGGCTGAAGAACAGAAACACAAGGATGATCTACCATGACATTACTCCTCCAAACAGCCAGCTCACACTATCTCTAGAAACAACAGATTGCACCTACCCTGGAATTCTATTTTAATAAGAAAAGTAAACGGAAAAAGCAACTTTCAAGGTCCCACTCAGAGCTCTGGGTAATTTGACTTGCGCTTTCCACTCACACTTTTTCATGATACTTGGGAATGGAACCCAGGGCCTCAGGCAGGCTTAAAAATGCTCTACCACCAAGCCACATCCCCAGACATACCTACACTATTGTTGCTTTTGGTGTCTGTGCAGAAACCTTAATTTACCCTATATGGGGTTGCAGCCTCTTCTTGATAAGAAATAGTTACAAAGTTCTCAATCTTGATAACTGATACTTGAGCAAGGGTTTCCACAGAATGTTAGTACTGCCCCCTAGGGATGGTTTTTGGATTTTCATGGTGATGAAGATGCCAGACATGCAGTGTGGGCAGAGGTCAGGGATGCTACATGTCCAAAAATCCAAGATACAAAAGAATTGTAGATCTTAGGTCCTATATGGCTTTGGAATAGCACTGTTCAGAATTAAAGATCGCCTGGAACTTAATTGTTTCACGTGAAAATACTAAGTGTGTTTTTCATCTTTTAAGGTGAAAGTCATTGCCCTGTGAATTGAATTAATACAGTATTTTCCCAGGGGACAGACCACTGTCTCTTCCTGAGTCATTGCTCATGGAGAGTCTACTGAAATGTACAAACTTTCAGTGGCCTCCAAGCATTCACTAGTGTAGCACCTGAGGGTTAGCATTTGGTTTCTATGATAAATCATTTCCCACTTCATTTCTTTTTTTATACAATAATGAGGCTATCTATTGTTTTTAATCAGCGAGGTAAATAAATGTGATGTAAAAAAATGTGCACACACAGCAAGTCCTCAGAAATAAAGACTCTACAACTCAGAAGGGGGACTCAAGAGCCTGAAACTCCCTAAGTATTGATCCTTAAGACACTATGGTTAGCTGACATATATTACCCGAATGCTTTTTCTCAAGACAGGAAAGACATGGCAGAAGATATATTACAAGGAGGAGGAAGCATTGTTCATGTTCCCCTGGCACAGCATGTTAGAAAGACAAACTAATAAAATTTGTTCTTGCACAGAACATTTCCATCTTACCTGTGAGGGTTCAGGGGGCATTTTCCATCATCTGAAATAAGTGAGAAAACAAGAATAAAAGAAAAAAAATGAGTTGACAAGAGTTACTGGTGTTAGAAATTCTTGAAGAAAATTAGAAGACTAATTTTCAGATAAGTTTGTTATATGCAGAATATGAGGAACCATTTGGCCTAAAAGGTAGGCAGTACTTGTTTTAGGCTAAATTGAGCATTTTTATAATATTTTATTCCAAGGTCCTCTTATCTTTTTTCCCTTTTTAACTTTATCAGGAAAAAAACCCAACTACCCTGTCCTCATGTCTCTGAGGTCTGCAGTCCTGGTACTTGAGGACTCCCTATGCTGTATCCAGGTGTTTAGTCCCTTGGTCCTCATCTAGCATGGTAACTTTGTAAATCAACCCACAACGACACTACAGTGGATGCTTTCATTTTCCTTCCTAGGAATGTATGTGACCAGGAGCCTCTTGTCTTAATCTACATAGCAGACTGATGGTTAAGTCTTGAGACATGGCTATATCACTGTCTGTTACTTGACAATAGACTGTTTTGACATTGGACACCAAATTGGGATGAGCCTGGGAAATGCCATCCTCCCTCAATGCATCCGTTCATTTATTGTTAGAGATTTAGAAAAATGAGAGGCTACTGGCATTTTTCTAACCCTGAATTTATCTGAAAACTGAAGAAACAACTTGGCCATGGTTTGTAAGGTCAGTGGACCAGGGGTGGGTCAGGAGAAAATTATACAATTCTGACACGATTATGGAGATTGAAGTTGGGTCTTAAGCCTTCTACCTTCTTGATTTGGTTAAATAAACACACTTTCACGAAGGAATTCTTCCTAACTATTGGCACACTTCTCCCATCAGTAAGAAACTACCCTTTGCTATCCTTCAGTGTTATCCTCCCAGGAGATTGTGTGCAGGAGTGTTGGAGAAACATACAGGATTCGATGGTGGCTTTGAGTGGGGAATCATAAAAGAAGGGCACAGGACATTCCGTCCCAAGAGCAATTAAGATTAGTTATTGGAACTTCTCAATGGAACGCAAAGTCTGGAAGAGTTTAACACAGCTCCTTCCAGTTGTCTGGATTTGAGTACCAGTCAGTCCTCTGTGGCTCATGCTCGCTATGAGGAAAGACAGTGAGAGCCTCCTTAGTTTATAGAGAAGTGTTTGTGAAGCCAATAAACACTTGGGCAGGCTACAAGTCACAGCAGATGGAGAAAAGATGTTTGCAAGTCTAAGGACTGGGCGTTTCTTTTGCCTCTGGATCTAAAGTCTCTTTCTGACAACAGACTGGTGAGGTGTCCCTGATAGAGTCTTCATCATTTGGTCATTCTCCTGCTTAAATCTTCTCAAAACCTACACATTTGCATGAGAGAATGTTTGAGTGTGTGTTTTCAGGACACTGCTGAAGCAGTGGCTTCTTAAGTGCCAGCTTCTCCCCACTGGTCTTGGAGTCCAGCGGGTTCAGATGCTCTCAGCTGCTAAACACACCACTTCTCCCAGGTCTCTAATGTGCTTGTGATTTTCACGTGCAGTTTTCTTTGCTAGAACTCTAGTTCACCTTCCCATCTTGGCCCTATCCCTTAACTCAACCTAAGGCTGAGAAAGCCTATTCAATGTACTGTTCTGATCCAAGAATCATCCTTCTATGTTTGGGTAACATTTACACTATATTTTGTTCTTCCAGACATACCACAGTCAGTATGCATATTGTTTACCTGTCCCTCTTAAGGGACTATATTTTCCTCAACCTCAGGCACCGTCACTATCGGCCCCACTGTCTGGAAGAGCTGATTTACAAATGCCTATTACATGGGGTGGGTGAGGGAAAGAGGCATGACCTGTTTATAATTAATTTTGGTTGTTCCAGAGGCTCTCAGATGCTTCATCAGAATTTTAAGGGAAGGCTTTGTAAAAGTTCATATAATGGCTGGTGTCACAGCTCAGTGGTAGAACACTGGTTTAGTATGCGGAAGGTATGCACATACACACACACACACACACACACACACACACACACACACAGAGAGAGAGAGAGAGAGAGAGAGAGAGAGAGAGAGAGAGAGAGATAAATTCAGAATTTCTGTATTTTCATAAATTCCTATAGGTGATTCTAACAGGCAATCATGGCTCAAAGTCACAAATATTAGCCTTATTTTCTTTAACAAACTGTTTTTAAACAGAAACTACTGACTTTAACACTTTACTCCAAAATAGAGAACAGAAAAGAGGAAGGTTCCTTTGTATTTACCTTTCTTTCTGAGACGCTTTCTGAGCAGAGCCAGGAGTGTCCCACCCACTGCCAGACCTGTTGTAGATGCCACTGCCCCACCCAAGTAAGTCAGCGCTTCCTGGATGGTCAGTGGTCCTGCTAAAATAAACACACGTGCAAGGTGTGAGTGTAGTGTGCACAGACCATTCATCCTTCTTGAGGCATCCCAAGAACAAAGACAGGGCCATAAGCAAGATCCTCAAAGGTCCTGCCAAGGCCAATAACCTGGCAGGAAAGATCTGGAAATCAGAAATCCACTGCAATGGAACAGAAAGCAGGGCATGACTGCATCCCAAGGCTTAAATATTTTGATTAATTTTGATTAAAAACCATGATTTCTAAACTGGACAAGATGAAAAGATCCCATGAAAGGAACTCAATAGTAGATACAAATTCATCAGTACAAGTGTATGATTATTTGGGTAAATGAAATGAATGTTGGGGTAATTTCTCTTTATCAATCAATGGTTTGGATATGTAACAGAAACAAGTCATAACTGCTAAGGGAAAGTAAGGGAGGAGTAAGGCTGAGATAAAGCTTGCAAACAGATGGGGCATAATTAAAGGACTTGAGGTATTTTTAGAGGTAGATGGTAAGCAAAAGTCTTCTGACACAACAAAGTAGGACTCTGTGTGAAAACCCTTGGCTAATGTATTTGAAGTTTCAAGGTGTGTTAAGTGGAGGCTATAAGAAGTGGGGAAATTAATTCCAGACAACTAAACAATAAAAAGGAATGGCAGGGATCCACATGGTCACCAGCCTCATCCCTAGGGCTCTTTATAAAGCAAGGGGAGCCTTTGTGGCTCATTGTGAAACACTCATCAAGCAATGGAGAGGGTCAGTGAAGGGAAGAAAAGCCACCGTGAGAGATATGCAGAAAAGAACCAGGGATTCTGTCTTCCATGCCAAGGTCATGTTCTAAACCATATGAAAAGTGTACCTTGGCACGTTGGCATGGCAGCTGACCAGCGGCCATTCTCTTGGCATGTTGCCCTTGTAGAACCATTCAGTAACTGGCCCTCTGGACAGTGGAAGGTGCAGGATGATCCATAGCTAAAGTTTCCCCAGGGGCTGGAACAGTTCATCGATCCTGGTGTGTCCATGTGCAATTCTGAGCATTTTATGGCTGCAAGGGAGAAAATGAATGAGAAACAGATAAACAGAAGGAAGGCAGATAGGTTGTGGTTTGCTTTTAACTTGACTGGAACTGACAGTAGATGGAGTCGATGTGAAAGGTCAGAAAGGAAGTCATCCACACCCAAGAACCACAGCAGCTCTTCAAAATAACATCTCACCAAATTATCCATAAAATAATACTAGCCAGAGAACAAGGATGACCCATAGAGCATGCAATAAATTGCTAATATACTGATCTAATCTCCAAAAAGTCTCCTTACAAAATTTGCCCCTCAAAAACACTACTGAATTTGTATCTCTGTGTTATTATTGATACACTGTGACTAACTGGCCATGTCAGCATTATGATTATTAAAATATTTATTTCATGTCCCTCACAGGTGGACATTGGAAGTTTGAAAGAGGAGACCACAATCCTCTTTAAACTATTTGTTAAGTAACTTCAGATTATTTTCTGTAAGTTGTGGAGAGGAAACGAACCTTGGGAAATCAGATTTAATTCAAATAGGTGTGATAGAGCAATCCTGACATTTCTAAAGCTCAATGCTGTGCTGTGGAAGCTATCAAGATGAAGGAGACTGGGGACTCTATGCTTTGGGAATAGTGTGGTAGCTCCTTAAGAAATGTCACTCAGGGCTAACATCTGAGTTCCAATCATTATGAAAATACTGTAGGTTGATACTGTCACCTAGTTAATAACATTGCAATTTATACTTCACCATTCATTGAGCTGGCTTTACATTTGCAAGCTTTTAGCTCTGACACATGTAGACATATGCACCTTTATGCCTGTGTCCTCTGTATAGAAAGTGGTTTGAGGGAGGGCCAAGCTGAAGGGGCTGCTGCACATTCCTTCTGCTTGGGACTGCTGTGGATTTCATGGAGGAGTGGGGGCTTGCAGCGGTTGTTAGGGCAGAGACATACAATGACGAACTCAAGCATGGACAGGAAGACAGCTTCAGAATCCCCTGCTCCTGCCTGGTTAGTTACCTCTGCACTCTGGAGTCACTGCTGTCCATTGTCCTGAAGTCCTGCATCTGAGCGAATTGGTTCCTCTGAGTGTAAACCCAGTTTTGCACCCAAAGTGACAAGTGGTGTTTGGACCAAAGCTTCCCAGGTGGTGTCTGCAGAACATTGTCCCCTGCCCAGGGGTAGTGAGAGCGGGACAGCGCACCTCTGGGTTAGGAAGTGATGTTACACCTATCATGAGAAAAACATTTCATTTGAACGCGTTCAGTACGTTCATGGGTTAAGGGATCATATCTGAACGAAGACTGTCATGGAATAGATGTCTTCATCTTTTCCCATAGCAAGGGATCTCTAGCAATTTATAGATGGAAGCTATGAAGATCTATTAATCTCAGATATGGAGAAAATTATCTAAGGGCTGAAGAGATGACTTGGTGGGTGAGAGTACTCGTTTTGAAAGCAAGAGGATCTCAGTTCAATCCACAGCATCCACATAAAAGCCAGTGTTAGCAGGCAGAGACAAGTAGATCCTGGGAACTTGATGGCCAGTCAGCCTAGGCAAAAAGCTGAGGTCAGGTGCATTGAGAGACCTTGACTCAGAAAATAAGGTGGGTAGTAACTAACAGGAAGATGGCTGCTGCCCTCCTCAGGCTTCTGTGTGCATGCACATGGGCTCTCATACCTGCATATATGAGCGTGCATACACCACACTTAAGTAAATAAATAATTTAGAAGAGATGATGTTTTAAAAAGTGCCCATGAAAAGCCATTGTCCTGGTCATAAGAAGAAGCAGAGTTGATATTACCAGTAGTTTAAAAGGGAGGCAGCTGGAGAGCTGCTACAAAGACCTAGCACTTCAAAAGAAGGCCACATTAAATGCAAGTAACTGCCTGTGCTCCCTAGGTTGTTGGCAGATAGACTACTCTCTGGTCCAAGGTCAACACGAAGATGAAATGGAAACAGTGCCACTGGCCTGGTCATACACTTGCCATGTGATAGATTGAAGATACTTGGTATCTCTGCATCTGGATTCCTGGTCCCAAACATTTGGCCCATAACTGCCACACAGCAATCTCAGCAAGTACAGTATACCACTCCCTTTGCTCAATAAAGATCCAAAATTTCTTCATAAGAATCAGTTATCTTTTAGTTGAGAACAGAAAAATCCTGTCACTTCTTAGAAAGTTTAAAAACCTACACCTGTGTTGACTACATTTCACCGACAGTGTATAATGTGCACTTGCCACAGAAGTTAGCTGCGTGTTAACTGTGTGGAAAGATAACCCCAAGTAAAGCTTCCCTGGTGAGCACGTCATTACCTTTGCAGGTTGGTGGAGGTGCTGACCATCGTCCAGAAGCCATGCATCCCACAGTTTTGGATCCAACTAGCTCAAATTCCTTGTTGCAGGAGAAGTGGCATGTGGAGCCAACACTGAATTCTTCCTGATCCTGAGAACAATCCAGGCTGCCTTGATCTGGGGCGAAGATCCTCGGGCACTTGATGGCTGGAGTATCAAATGAGAAAGTCCCAATATGGTGCTTATTAAGACCTTCTGTGTTTCACATAGTTTATCCTCTCAATGGTTGACAAATAGTGATTGACTACCTACTGTATCTCAGGCATTTTGCTGAGTAGCAGGCATACTGCAATGTATAAAAGAAGTTTGCTTCCAGAGGGAAGAGCGGGTAGGCATGCAGAAAGATGCATAGAGAAAGATCAGGAAGTCAAGTACTCAGTCTCCCTAACCCAGTTTTCAGGCCTTTCACTGAACTCAGACTTATTGTTGGAACTTATAACGTCACATTACACGCTGTAGCTCCTTTACCTACTGTATGTAAAGTTTCTAAAACCCCAACCATTCACTTTATCTAACATCATTCCCACTGTAGGTATCTCGGGGTTGGGAGTGGCAGTCAACAAGTACAGGTCAAAGGGCAGAACAAATGAATTTCTAATTTTCTCACCACAATCCTTTCCATCATTCAATTACCTGACACATGACCGACTTGCCAACAGCTATTGACAACAGTGACTGTTGTTTCTTTGAGTCCACTGTTATTCTGAAGGTAACGTCAGGTTCATTTTGCTTAGCCATTTGGATTCCTAAGGTTCTTTAAGTTTTATGTGCTGCCTCATGAAAAAGTATATGGGTATCTTGGTATATATGTGTTTGTAGTAACAGGCAGTTTGTGGGTGTTTTGTGGACCCTTCCATCAGTCCATTAAAACAGTCCAAGAAATGAAGCAAAATAGAGAAGTAAACTGTCCCAGGGTGCAGAGGGCACATGTTCACTGTATTCCAGAACCTGGACTTGGGTAAGCTGAAAAAACCAGAATGATGGAGCTGGAGGTGGATGTGAGACCAAGTCTCCGTTTCCTAAGAAGATTAAGCAAGGTATCAGGTGCTGAATTCAGTGGCCAACAAGGTCTCCCAAGGAACAGTGAGTGAGGAACCATGTTAGTGATAGGAGAGCAATAGTCTGTGTCAGGGAGGTGGCCTACAGATGGGGACCTAAGGGACACAGCCACTGGACTTAAGCAATCCAGCTCATAGACGGCATCATGGAAAGGAGATGTGCCTCAATCATTGCTGTGCTCATGGAGAAGATTTCCTGAGGGGGAAGGGCAGGTGGAGACAGGGAAATGTAGGCAGATCCTAAGTTTCAAGGGGCCCAGGGAACCAGTGTTCTTACCAAATGGAAATACTTGTGAATCCCCTCCCCCCCCTCCCCCCCCCCCCCCCCCCCGCTTAAATGGAAAACTCAGTGCACAGTGAAAAGAGAAGCTGGGGGTCCCACCTCATGATGACCCCAAGGCCCTGTGGTCCCTTCTAGGGTTCTGAAAAAAATAGTGTGTGAGAACCAGGGTTCCTAGGCAGAAATTAAGGGTGAAAATTCCAAAGATTGGTGGGAAAATGAAAAGGAATCACTTCCCGAAATATACAATGTGAATGTGGCTAATGAAAGAAGAACAGACATAAAAATATCTTAAAAGTAGGGTTAAGAAGATAAACAATACCGAGAACCACATTTTCTTAGAGCTGCTGCCCCTGGGTGGAGTCTGGGCCCACAGATAGGAGGCACAGGCTTCCTCCTGCACAGAAGAGAGGATTGGGGCAGAGTAGAGGGAAGTGGTGTGGGAGATCACAGGTTTAGCAACTGAGCTGGCTACATCAATAATTTAAAAGTTTAATGGAATTTATAAGTGGAATTTGGTTCTTTGCCCTTAAAATACAATCTGAAAAATTGAAAAACTTATGAACATGTTAATAGGGTAAGTGACAGAAACAGCGAGAAATAAAGGAATGAGTAATGTATACAAGGCATAAACTCTCCCTCCTCACGTGGCCCGGGTTCCTTGAGGTTAGTGTATTTTTTTTGACAGCAAGTGTTGGAATTTGTTACCCTATAGTACAGCAGTAAGATCTTGAGATATCAGTGTAGGGATGACTGAACAATATTTTAGCTGTTTTTCACAGTGCTAACAGATTTTTAAAGGCATAGTCTCTCAGCTGGTCACCAGTCACCACCATTTCTAAGGCTTGCTTCTGAAATCACACCTGCAGCCAGTGCTTGGACCCGGGGTTCAGAAGTCCTGCCGCTAGGTGGCAGTGTGGCATAGTGGTAAAAACACCCTGTAGCCTGTCATTCTGCCCTTCTTTCCATATGCCTATTGACAGCTACTCATTCTCTTGATGCCCCGTTTTCTTCATCTTTAAGAGGGCAATGACAATAACTTCTTTAGAGGTGGTTTGTGTAGACTGAATAAGAAAATGTCTGAAGTGCGGGTCTCATTATTCCCAACCCTGACTATGCTGAACAATAAATTGGAACAGTGACTCTTCTGAAACCAAAGAGGAACTATACATTAACTAACATGGTGCACTTCTCTTTCAGAACATACTATATGCCTATACTTATATGCGATACATTGTGCCCGCTGGGTGCTTCCAGGAAGTCAAAGGTAGGTGTGATTCACCCTGTTTTGGAGAGTTCCACCAGCTGGCACTGTCAGCAAAGCTGTGTTTGAGTGAGTGTGACTAGGAACGGATAAGCTTCTGTTCAACAGATGCTTGTTACTCTCTCATTTGATTCCATCTACTGCTGTAGGTGATTTAAAGATAAAGGAGGGGCTGAGGAGGTGGCTCAGGGGGCAAAATGTCTGCCAGGCAAGCCTAAGGTCCTAGGTCAGATCTCTGGGCTCTGTGTAAAAGCATGGCATGGTTGCACGCATCTGTAATCCCAGCACTGAGGGTGTTTAGACAGATAAATCTCTGGAGCTTGCTTGCTAGTCAGAATAGCCAATTGGTGAGTGCTGGGTTCTGTGGGAGACCATGTGTCTAAAAGATAAGGTCAAAAGAAATAATGGAAGACTGCCAACATCAACGGTTTTTGTATACACATACATACTACCCTTGCACACATACATACAACAGAAGCATGCACATATATTATTCACATACACATGCATGCATGTACAAGATGGAAGAAGCACAGCTTCTACCTCAATGAGTTTAAATCCCATAAAGAAGTAGGAGGAAAAATGAAAGCCAGGCTAGGTTAAATGACACCCATCCCCAAATAAGTTACTAGTCTGAGACTTAGTGGGGTTGGTGAAGGCAGATTAGAAATAAATAGCTAGAGAGCTTGATAGAAAAAGAGGAAGGGGTTTTATAAGAAAATAAATGCTTCAGTGCATAACTGAGTATCATCGTTTGTGAATGTCAATGGCCTTGGACTATCTCACCTCTGAGCTTGTTAGTTTCTCACCTGTAGCATGGAGATGATGTTGACTTCCCTTATTATTCTAGAATGATGATGTCATGTGCTATGATGATGTAAAAACATTGCTAAGACTGAAATGTTTTACTCAATTTGTTATTCATAGAGAAAGACATTTTTTATCTAGATTCCCATGCCTAGAGAAAGACATTTTTTATCTAGATTCCCATGCCTAGTGTTTAACCTGGGAACACCTTCACCCAAATATCTAATGTTTCTTACTTGTATGATGATATCTGAGAAGTCACAGGGTAGGGCAGACTCCTGTGCCTACCTTCACATGTGGGTGGTGTGCCTGTCCAGTGTCCAGATGGAGAACAATCCAATCTTTCTGGTCCAGATAAATAAAATCCTTCATCACAGGTGAACTGGCATGTGGATTTGTAAGTAGAACCTCCAAGAGGCTGGATACAGGTCACGGTTCCATTCTGAGGGCCGAGCAAAGGTGAGCAGGTGACAGCTGAGTGGGAAGGACAAGGTGGGAGAGGGGAGATCATGTTAGAACTCAGGGTTCTGAAATCCATCTTCTCTCTTTTTCTCTCTCTCCTTCCCCCGCCAGCCGTGTGTGTGTGTGTGTGTGTGTGTGTGTGTGTGTGTGTGTGTGTGTGTGTGTGCTGTTTGTCTCTGCTTGCTAGTTTAGCATTTTTTGTTGTTGTTGTTTGCATTTCTGGCTTTTTCTCTGTAAGAGGCCATGGAACTGGTGACAGCCACAGCTTCTTACAGTTGACTGTCATTCTGAGATCTCACCCACACAGGGTTCCTGGGGTAATTCTAAAAGGGCCTTAGGGCCTGTTGGAGAGATCTCCATTGGGGTTCACTTTTTTTAAAAAGATTTATTTATTTATTATGTATACAGAAGAGGGTGCCAGATCTCTTTACAGATGGTTGTGAGTCACCATGTGGGTGCTGGGAATTGAACTCAGGACCTCTGGAAGAATAGTCAGTGTTCTTAACCGCTGAGCCATCTCTCCAGCCCCTGGGGTTCACTTTTGATGCTTCCAGAATTCAGGGAAAGTTGCTCCCCTGATATCTTCTCAAGAAACAAGCCTAATGATGCTTCCATCAAACAGTGCCAAGAACTTAGAGATGGAAAATGGGGTGAATTTCTTTCTCCCATCCCCAGCAGGTGGTGGAGAGAATCTGGGCCTCTATCCTAGCTTGTGCTATGCATGGAGACCCTTTTCAACCTCAGCTGTCTCATTTTCAGTATATGGAAACCTGTAACTCTTGCCTTATAGCCACCCTGAGGTATATAGTGAATCACTTGAGTCACACTCACAGATGAACTGTGAAAGGGAATAAAGTAGGCAAGCATTTCATCAGTTGTCTACAAGTGCCAACTTCCACCTCAGAAGTCATCTCAACCTGCAGGACCAGGCATAAATGCCCCCCACCCCACCCCAGTTCGTTTTCCAGTAAAAGTTAAGTCAGGTCTCACAGTTCTTTGACACCATATATAAACACAAGTGTGAGGTGTTGGGAGACTGGCTTGGGCTGGTGATCATACTGTATGACTTTGGGCAAGTCGCTTAACCTCTCTGAATCTCAATATCTCAAAATGACTTAGTCAGACCAAGAGTGAATACGTTCTCAGCACCAATGTCAGTAGCTGTCAAGATGGTCCTCTCCCAACTCACTGAGCCATGAAGCCCAAGAGAATCTTACTGACACTCAGAAGAGAAGACTGATGGCAAACATGAGCTCAGGGACTTCTTTGCTGCTTGGCTTGGTTGCTCAGTATACAGCTTTAAAGCAGAGGACGGCGGGGTACAGCTGTCCCAGGTCAGCTGCCTATTGGTCAGCTTGCTCAGCAGCATGACATTTTAAGGTGTTGGCTGCACCTTGGCTTCTTCTTCCTTTCTCGAGCATCACTCCTCTCAATCTAATCTGTTTTTGCAGAGACTGAGGTACCATCAGCCACGTGCAAAGTCTTCCTGTGTTCAGTGGGGGGGGGGGGGTCAGGGATGGGAGGGCGGTAAGCTGGAAATACCAAGGGGGAAGGGGTGTGGGTCCTTGGCTTGGTGGAGTCATTTCCAGCTCTCCCATGACTTTGCAATGTTGAGCGTGGAGGGCTGTGAGGACAGCGACAAGGGAAATGATCTGATAACACGCTCTCCCTGGGAAGTGTCACAATAGCTTGTGGATTTCAGGCCTCATGTCACCTTCCTGCCTCAACCGCAAGTGAGAATTTCACTTGACTGGGCACCCAGCAAGAAGAGGAGAAAGTTCCCCCAGAGTAAACAAAGGGCTAGAAGCAGAAGGGAACTGGAAGGTCACAGGAAGCTGGGGTGAGTAGCAACCTCCTGGCTGTGAACACCCATAGCCAGGACTGTGGTTTGGCTTTCCTGGAAGGGCCTGATCACTCTGATAACCCTGCTCAGGAATTCTGAGCTCTTCTTCAAAGCTGTGCAGACTTCAGTGTGGTGAGGAGCTGAAGGAGCAAGTTCACAGCCCCACTCTGCTCTCTTCAGATCCAGCTCCTCATTCCCACCCCCAGCTCCTGCTCCCCATAGGTTCTGATGCCTGACATGAAGGACATCCTATTATGCTGTTAATTAATTCTTTTTTTTTTTTTTTGAGCTGAGGATTGAACCCAGGGCCTTGCGCTTGCTAGGCAAGCGCTCTACCACTGAGCTAAATCCCCAACCCTAATTAATTCTTTTAGTTATTCATACACGCATTATTGAATTTGCAATGGTGTGTGTGTGTGTGTGTGTGTGTGTGTGTGTGTGTGTGTGCACTTCTGTGACCTGAACAGCAAGTGGTTTCCTCTTCATGAAAAACATGACCTGCTTGCTTTTACTTAGATATTGAAGACCTATACAAAGTTAAAGGTATGACAAATGACACAGAAATATTTCATATTGCACATATTAAAATATTATTAAAATTGAATATACACAGTGAAAATAACTATTGTAAAGGAAAAAATTGGATGAGAAAATACAGGAAGCACTTTGTGCTAGAATGTTAGTAATATTTATTTTGGGGGGTTGGTGTTCAAGAGGATATTTTTTATTTTTCTGTTTTCTTATTGTATTACTATTTGTAGATTTTATAAATGAAAATCTTGTTTTGTTAAAGGTGTTTGTCATAAATCTGGCTAAGGTATTGGATATACTGAAAGGAAAAGGAATAGGAAAATTTGAAAATCACGCATCTGTCCTTCAAGTCATCAGATCAGGTGATTAGACCAGCTCCACTTCACACAAAATGATATGGTGCTCACAGGGCACAGTGACTTTCTGCCATCAAGTCTAACACAGGTATAAATGGTCTTAATGAATGTGCGTGCTGCTTTCTTCTGAAGATGCTCTAACCTCTAGTTCCTGGCGTGGACTCTTCCTTTCCTCAGCCTTCCCACTCTATCCTAAGCATGGTTCCCCACTATTATACAGATCTCAGTGAATGCTCACAACTTGGTTCTGTAATTCTACTGTTCTCATTCCAGCAGGACATACCATGATCCCTAAGAGGAAGAAAGTGCTGGACCAGCCTTGGAACAAACACTCAGAGCTAACTTTTCTTTGCCATCTTCTTTCTAGGTACTGTATTTAGTAGATGAGTACCATTCATGACAGGAGCCTGTGAGTCCTGATGTAGAATCTCATAAGGGCAGTGCAAAGGTCAGTGCCTTGCTGTCATCATTGCCAAATATCCTGACACTCACAGTATCTGCTTAGCTTCTGATTACATTTGTATGCAGGGTTCTTGGGTAGACGATGAAGGGGTTAGTGACAGTACTCATTCCTTTCCCATCTAGTTTCGTGGTAGACCCTACACAGTTACCACCACATACATAGCCTGTAAGCATACTGCTTCCAATTTACTTCCAGTGAAAATGGGAAGAATGCACTCTTACCTTGACATTCTGGAGGGGCCCCACTCCAGTCTCCGGTAGCCAAGCATCTTATTGTACTTGCGCCCACCAAGAGTGAGCCTTCATCACAGGCAAAGCTGCAGACTGACTGGTACTTCAGAGCACCAAAGGGGTCTGAGCAGGTCACCTGAGCTTTTCTTGGAACTGGAAAATCCTGACACTGCAACGCTAAGGAATGAAGAAGGCATGGAGTGAGGAAACAGTTACACACAAGTGTTTGTGACTTTAATCCATTAGTCCCTTTAGTGAAGGAATAAGGACGCATGAATTGGGTTTGTTTAGCTAAGATTTTTTTTTTTTTAAAAAAAGTTGTCATTAATGTCAATGATACTTGATGGATTTTTACAAGGAAAAAGTTTGAACCAGTGTTGGCTACATCAGTATTAGCATAGCCAGTGTAGAACAGTTTGGTAACATGCACTAATCAATCAATCAGTCTTAAGCTATCATATCTTTGGACTCAAGAATCTCTGAAAAGTGTAGAGATTCTTGAGATTAATAGCAAAATCAACTCAGGGGTTTTTGTCAAGGCATTATTTGTAAGAGTAAAACAAGCATCAATGAGGCATAAGTATGGGGCTCACCAAGTAAATTATGAGTTCATGAAAGGAATATTCATAGTTCTTAAATTTCATGTGTTTTACTTGCAAAAGATTTTGGAGGTATATCTACATATAATGTTAAATGGAAAGCAGAATAAAATTATGATCATGATCTAAGTGTGGTCTTTTTAAAACAATTTTAGTTAGCATACAAAATGATGGTTTCATTATGACATTTTATATATAAATATACATACATGCACCCATATATAATTGTACCTTTCTCATTTCATTCCCATTGCCCTATCTGCTCCTTCTCACTGTCTATCACTACACTATTATCTGTAAATAGATAGGAATAGTACTGTATGGAGAGAACACACTTATTTCACATTTTTCACCTCTAAAATATGAATAATAGCTTTCACTACCTCTTGGCATTAGACTATCTGAGATCATAGGAAATGCTCAATAAATCCTGGCTGTTAGCCACAGTAGCAGCCACAGAGGCACTAGCAGACACCAGAGCTCGCCTCAAGGCTGTATAGCAGCTGTAGACCTTGACTATTGAGGACAATAAAAGGAGTTACTGAGGCTTCAATTCCAGATGCTTAAGAAAATATCCAACCATCTGTTCCTGATCAGTTGACATTTATTTGCCTGGATACAGAGTAGCTTGAGCAATCCCTTGTGATCTTTTGAAAGAAAGGCACAGGGCTTAGCATGTCTACGTCTCCAGGACAATACACAACAGCACATTTAATCATCCTCGTGGTTTTACCACCATAAGGCACACACTTTTATTCCTCCACTGCCTGCGTTTCTTTTCACTGTTTTCATCATGCTAAACACATGAAGTATACAATCTGCTGTTCACCACTTTGCCAGTTGAAGTGTCTGGTTCTGGGTCCATTTGCATTTGTATTGTCAGACAGCATTCGTCACCGCTCACCCCCAGGACTCTTTTCAAGATCTCAGGCTGAGTTCCATGCTCACTAACAGTAATTCCTTTCCCTATCCCCTATCATTCTACTTTCTATCTTTGGTTATATTGTTTTCAACAAAATATACAGATAAGATTATATAGTATTTGATTTTTGGAGGATGACTCATTTTCCTTATCATTGTCTTTAAGATCTGTCCATATTGGAGCATATGTTGGACTTCCCTTTCTAACGCTGGATAGTATTCTAGTATATATGAATACCAGATTTTGTTTATCCCTTCCACCCACTGGTGCTTACTTCTTTCCACAGTTTACTGTTTGAATAGAGTCACCATGAACCTGAATATATACATATCCCTTCAAGTCCCACTTGCAATTCACAAATCACTGGAGGACCCATAGCTCGTCTCAAAATCAGGGTATACACAGCTCCAGGGATTCACACAGATTATTGAAGAGTACCACTAAATGTCTACATAAGATGCTACCACATACTTCTGGATCTTGGTTTTGTACAGATACCCTTTTTAAAATGAGGCAGTCCCAGTGACCTCCTTGTGACTTAGTCTTTATTTTAAAGCAAAACACTGAGAACATGAAATACTAAGGAGAGTCCTTTTTTTTTTTCAGATAAGACACAAACTTGGGATTTATAAAGTAACTGTTTCATTATGGCTTTCTCTGTGTTTATAAAGTTGACAGCAGTATTAGTGGCTTTAGAACACATTGACCCATAACTGTTGGCGACACAAGCAGGAAAAGCTGGTTATTAGTGCCTCGTTTTACCGGAAGTCACAGAACTCAGAAAGCCCCAAAGCCTGCTGACAAAAAATGATAGACCTAGACAAACTGCCTTGTCCATTCCTCTTCTACAATCTCATGATGTTCCTCATACATTGTTCTTTCCCTCAGCGCTGATCTCCTTGGCTCTCTCCAAACATGTGGACCAAAGCAACTCTCACCTTGACAATGCTGTTGTGAACACTGTGCTGAAAACATGTTTTACCTACTCTTTGATCCCTGACATCAGACACAAAGAGTCCAGCACATCTCAGGCTCTCTGTGAACGTCCAACAGATAAACGAATAATAGTGTTAAGTGCCAACTGTACTCAAGAGATACAGAGGAATGATTTGGTGTCACAGTACCTTCACAGACTGGAGCTGGGGCTGTCCACTGTCCCAAGTCAGCACACTGAATGGCATCATTTCCCTTCAGCATGAAGCCCTCTGCACAGCTGAACGTACAGCTGCTGTTGTACTCAAATGCTCCTGAGGATGGGGAGCAATCCATGCTTCCGTGGATGGGGCTCTCCAGAGGTTCACATGCAATGGCTGAAGGGAAAATTTCAGATACCAGGTCTTTCTCTGTAGAGTCTCTTGGGAGAGGCTGCTTCTTTTCTGCTCACATTGCCTACATATTCAAAACCTCAAGCTTTCTTTGTCCAAAAGGAAAACTACCCTTCCCATGTTCCTCTTTGCTGGCTCCCTCTTCAGGTCTAAGTTTTGACACTGTTTTCCTTCAGAAGGCTTCTTTTACACCCAAACTGAGGGATAGGGACTCCTCGTGTGGGTTCCTCAGATCCTGCATTGTGCTATTTATGCGTGAGTGCAGTTCTTCCCTCTTACAGCACAGTCTCCTTGATGTTGGGGTAGTCATTCAGAACTATATTCTGGAGCCCTACAGTCTGCTTGATAAATTCTGAGGGCTCATTAAATGTTTATCGGATTATAAAAGAACAGATACAGAAAAAGGCTTATTATGAGGAAGCAGGTGGAATAGTATCGCTTATTGTAGATACTCTGACCTAGTGCTGTATGATGATTCCAAGTGGGCTGTGTCCTAGAACACAGGATGTCATCTTAATCAGACATTGTTTGCCAGATGAGTGCAGCCCGAACTGGGTTCCTGCACATCGCTATGCTCTGAATGACCCCAGTTCTTATAGACAGTTTTCCTCAAACCCTTCTGTGGATAGTTCTATGTCTCTAGACACTCCTGTGAATGTGCAGAGCACAGAGACCACCTTGTCACTCTCGCCTCTAGTTTTGTCAGAATCAGAGCATGTAAGGGCCAAATGTCCTGTAGTGCTCCTCTTTCATCTTATACTCAAGAAAAAATGGGAATCAGAAATGGTACGCAGTTTCCCTAAAGTCTATGTGTTGAAGTGTATGCATGCTTGTGCTTGTGTGTGGGGGTGTGTGCGTGCACATGAGCATGCTCGTGCACGCTTGCATGTGCAAGCAACTGTCTGGGTGTGCTGGTGTAAAGGCCGCAGCTTGATGTCAGATTTCTGTCTCTATCACTCTCCACCTTATTTCTGAGACAGAGTCTCTTATTGAGCCTGGGGTTCGCTGCCGCAGCTAGACCAGCTGGCCAGCGAACTCAAGGGATCTCCCAGCCTGTAGTTCCCCAGCTCTAATGCTGAGGTTACAGGCACATGCCACCACACCTGGCTTTTATGCTGATTCTCAGAACCCCAATTCAGGTATTCAGGCTTGAAGAGCAAGTACTTTACCCACGGAGCCTTTGCCTTAGCCCCGCCCCCCAGAAACCTCCCAGCTAACAGTATTTGAGCTGGGCTTGTAATCTAGGTCTGGGAATTTACTCATCCAACCTTCCACCTCCCAGCTTCTCTCCCCCAACTCTGCCCCATAAGATGAAGGGATGAAGCAGCTGCCCACAGTTCAGTCTTCGTGTATTACATAATCACCCAGGTTTGCACCACAGCTGTTCTATAACACAGATTCCTTTATTCCTTTGCAGAGTCTACCTCCAAAGCTTTCTGACCCCAGCCAGATGCCTTGCCCTGCAGAATGTATACCCCAGTGGGACAGGAAGGGGATGTGGTTGAAATAGGCAGATCCTAAAGTAAGCAAGTGCCCAAGTCTACCCTCTGTATTTTATACTTGCCATTTCTTTTTTCCTTAGGCTTTTCTTTATTTTAATGTACGTTTTAGACAGGGTGTCATGCAGCCCAAGCTGGCCTCCAGCTCCCTGTGCAATCCAGGTTGGCATTTAATTTACAGAAACCCTACTGTCTTAGGCTCTCAAGTGCTGAGATTACACACATGTGACACCACATCCTGCTTATACCTTCTATTTCATTGTGTGCATTTCATATGTTTAATTCTCACAGTGCACCTGGCAATTCTTAGCCTCATTTCACAGATGAGAAATCTCCCAGCGGTTGAACAAATATGATCCTAGAGGAGGCTGTCTTGTCCTTAAGAGCCTTTGGTCATTCTAACATGGCATGGCTCCTTTTAGGTTATATTGAGTACTGATAAAACTAATCTTACCTTCACAGGTTGGCAATGGTCCGGTCCACTGGCCAGCATCAGTGCAATGGAGTATGTCTGAGCCCCTCACTTGATATCCAGGAAGGCACTCAAACTTACAGCGGGAGCCATAGGCAAAGGCAGTGAGAGGGTGCATACAGTCCATGGTTCCATGGATAGGGGCCTCCAGGCCCTGGCACTGCACAGCTAAACAGAAAAACCAATGCTAAAGAAAGGGGAGAATACCCAGCATAGAGGGAAGCCACACCCACAAGGAACAGTATGGGTCTGCCCGTGGAAACACAGATGGAGCTGGGAAGATATAGCGATCAGGAGTCTCTAGCCATTTTGACATGGAGTATCAATCCTCAGAGTGACCTGAACATCTTAACACAGAGTACCCCAAGCTCTCTCCTTAACATTCTTTATGCTTTGTGTACTATAATTCTGTCCCTGAAGGTCTGTGTGTTGATGTATCTGCCCTCTTATATGAAATACACAAATAATACCATTCTGAAACTGTTTGTGGTATATGAGTTGGGGAAAAAGTAGATTTTTTTCTATTTTGATCATAGCAAAATCAGCCCTTTGTTTTTCCACAGACTGATACTGTTTTCCCATCTCAGTGTTAAGCAATCTAGCTTAGTAGCTAAAGGAGGGAAAATTCAAAATTGACAATTCAGAACAGCTTCTCTGTGAGATGACCAGTTTCATCTGTGCTCCAGTTAAGACGGGGTGGAGTGGATATTATACATCTCAAGGTCCTGACATTTGCTTTTACACTCCAGAGACTGGAGCTATTCCCACCCCAAGGGACTCCATTGTTCCATCTTGAGCCAACTAAAGGGAGTCCCTCTTCACAGTGAAGCTACAGCTTCACTGATGCTGAAATGTTCCTGTAGGCCAGATGCCAGCCAGCCTTCCTCCTTCAGGATTGTTCATGGCTGAGCACTAGGAGGCCAAGGATAAGCACAGAGCCATGATGTTCATTCTGAGACAAGTTTCATCCAGTACTTTGCAAAATTGGGGATTCTGTGCCATTTATATTTTCCCAAAGTGGCAGACGAGGTCATTCTTAGTTAAGTAGAACTCAGTGGCTGGTCAGGGTTTCAAACAGCCATGGTTTTCTGCTTAAGAAGCAATGATTGATATAAGGTCAATCCTAAGTTCTCATCATTGTTCACAGTTTGCTTTTCAAGTAACAAAAGGAATTTGCCTAGGAATAAAAAAATTAAACTAATACCTCTACATAGGTAGGAGATGACCATGAAAATGAAAACCATGGTTAACCTGATTGACTAATAATTGTGGTAACTAGAATCTCTAGCTAATGTAGATTCTTATTCTTTTCTCAAGTTTTTATTTTTTAATTTACTTTAAAAGATTTTATGTTTATGGGTTTTTTGCCTGCATGTATGTCAGTATACTATATGTTTGCCTGATTACTGCAGAAGCCAAAAGAGGGCAATGGATCTCTTGTAAATGGAGTTAAAGATGTCTGTGAACCTGGATACTCTGGAAGAGCAACCAGTGCTCTTGACCACTGAGCTTTCTTTTCAGCCTCTATTTCACAAATTTTTAAATGGAAAATTCACTGCCCCATATATAGTCTCCCAAATTCTAATTATTTAGTAAGGATGGAAAAAATAAGGTCTGCATACCTTTACACTGTGGGGGTTTATTTGTCCAGATTCCAGAAGCCAAACACTCCAACTTGCTGGGTCCACTCAATTCGTACCCTTCCACACAGTGGAAACTACAGTTTGAGCTGAAAGAGAAGACCCCTAGAGGGTGGCTGCAGTTCATGAGCACGTGTGGAGGAAGGTCCAACTTTCCACACTCTTCAACTGTGGGGAACAAAAATAATGATTTTTCTCATTATAGACTTAAAATCTCTGCTGCATCTACAGCAAATTATAACTCTCTTTGCTCTCCCTCCTTAGGCTCCTAACTCAAGCCCTCTGTCTTAATCTGGATCCTCTGTATTGCCAGCATCTTAGAAAATAATTACTTTTTGGACAGCTCAATTCATTCATCATTTTTTAAATTTCAAATTCGTAAAAGTAAACTTTAAGGCTTTCATTTTGTCTTCCTGTGTTTGTATTTCTCTTTTATTCCTTGAAATACTATGAGTGAATGTTCTCTCCAAAAATAAAGTGACTTTTATCCTGGGAGTCTTGAGATACTTGTGTGGAGCAGGCAGATAGTGGGGACCTCCCACTTGCCTTTACTTGCTAGAGAGGCTCCATTGTAATTCACTTTCTGGCATTATCTCTCATGTAAGCTCAACCGCCAAAGCAGCACCACCCAAGTGCCAGCCTCACCGTATTCACACTCTGGCCCATAGAAGCCAGGGTAGCAGGAGCAGGTGTAGTTCCCGATGGTCTCAATGCACTCCCCTTGCTTATTGCAGGACGTGTCCTGGCAGGATGCTGCACAGATATCAGAGAGGTCAGAATCACAGAAGGCACAGGCTCCACCCTCTCACGAGCCATGTAGAGGACCGCCTTGCGCCCTGTGGAAGGCTGCAGTTTTCTAATAGAAAGTATCTCTTCCCTACTTTTACTCCAAGATGGTTAGGAGACAGATATGGGTCTCCAGGAAGGAGATTAACAGAGACTCGGAGACTCAATCTTTTCATGATAACATGTACTGAGACCTGACAAATCCTGCAGATAATTATCTCAACAACCAAACTTAATGTCTCATTGCGATATTCCTATCTACGTGCGGTCTCTCTCCCACAGGAGCCTCATTACATCTTATACTGCAAAACGTCAGTCATCGTCAATATGTCTAGAATATTGGGTTGTTAGGGAAATAGTCCCACTATGTCAGTAATTTCCCATGCCTTTTCTATCTTGTAAATTTGTCTTGAAAACCTCAGGGCCTTAAGAAATTAACACTTCCTGAGCATCGTGTCTTCGGTAATAATGGCAGTGCTAAAGTTCCTTTTGGTTTCAAATAGATGCTTTTCTCTAAACTTGATCTTTCATTCTCCAAGATGCTCGGTCATGCCGAGTCATTCTACATTTTCTTGTGCCCAACTTTGTGACCCCGTGTGACTGACTCAAGTGGTTACGTGCCTCAACCAGGAAAGACGTATTTTTAAGGGACGATGGCGAGAGCTCCGAGGAGGCCTCACCTGTGTAGCACAGGGCCCGCTTGCGTTTGGAGCAGGGTTCATCATTCCATTTGCCAGGGGCCGAGTTACTCTTGATGTAGATCTCCACGCAGTCCTGGTTGTTCCTCTTGTTGTTGGGCTCGTTCTCCGCCCAGTTCTCGGCCTCCTGTGTGAGAGTCTTATTGGTCCCCACCCAGGTCCACTTATTATTGATCTTTCGGATTCCAATCCAGTAGTAAGAGCTGAAGTATGGGATGACGTCGTTGAGGTGAGCGATTTCATTCTTATTCTGGATGGCCACTAAGTCCGTGAAGTACTTCTGGCAGAACGCCCGTGAGTAATTCCACGTGTATGCCCGTGTGCTGTAGTTGTAGGTCCACGCTACCACTTCCTTCTGATGTACAAACTCTGGGAGGTGGGGGGGGGGTAAACATGGGTTGGTATCACTCACTGGATGGAGCCTGATTCAAAGCTTACTTCTGCAAGTAAGATGAATGACTCACCGGGAGATGGACGCCAAGAACAAGGCTATTTTCTGCTTGATGTTATTTTAGGAAAAAGGGAGTATTTTCTATTTTCCACTTAAAAGTGCGTACCAAGTCAGAAAGGAAAGCACCATCTTCTAAAAGATTCTGCGTTAAAATATTCCTCATCTCAAGATACCAGAGAGGTCATCTGGTCTATTCTTGTTTCATAAATGGAGGGGCACATGAATGTGTGATGGAAATGAGATGTCTTGTGGCCTGGAGCCTCCTGCTAGCTCAGTCTCGGTACCTATCAAGTTTACTTTCTTCCTTATAGAACACCTACCTCGTTTATTTTGTTTCATTGAGTCAGGATCTTACAGCATAGCTCAGGCTGGCCTGGAACTCTGCCTCAGTCTCCCAAGCACTGGGGTCATAAGCATGCACCGCCATGCCTGGCTACTTCTTTGTCTTCCTTTGTGGTTGTCTTACTGTGTTGACTACACTTCCCTTCATCCCTGGTGAACTTCCTGTCTTCTGCTCCCCTTGATGGTTTCAGATAAACTTCATCTTTCTCCCTTCAGGCTCCCACATCTCTTACTGCCCCATGCTGCAATACCTGTTTCTGTGATGTGGCCCATACCCACCCCTGTGAAGCTGGCTGATTGTGGGCCTTTTCTTAGCTCTGGATTCTCATCATGAATCACAATGTTTAACCCTTAATAATTGTTCAGTAGATGCCTGCCGAATGAGTGAAACATCTCCCTACTTGCAGCCACACACTTTACTTCTCTTCGTTGTTACTCTTTGATAAGTAATCTCTTTCAAATCTACTTATTCATGCATTAAAATGGACCCTCCCTTGTAAGTGCTTGTGATATAAAAATGAAATAAATAAAGTATGACCCCTTGGATACAGTGGTTGTTATTAGAGCCCGTGGGAACTCATGGGGCAAAAGAGGCCAGTTCCCCAGAAGAGGTAGACAATGCCAGCAATCAGGCCTGGAAACAACTCCCTTCCTGTTTATAAAATTCTGTTTCTATTTGACCCGTGAGGATCTGCAATATTTCAGCTCCCCTCACTAGCACCCTTGTGGTGGTGTTTTGCCTTTAGACTTTACTCTGGAGGCAGGCAGGCATGGTGGTACACACCTATAACCTCAACGCTTGGGAAGCTGAGGCAGGAGGATCAGAAGCTTGAGGCCAACCTGGTCTGCATAGTAAGAGATGAGATTTAGTTGGACATAGCCAGGTTTACGCTATTGTTTCCATCAACTAAAAGGCAGTGATGAATGTATTAGTATTACATATCAAACTGTTTACTTTGACTTTGAAGAAATTCATTTTTATTTTTAAAAAAGATTTATTTTTATTTATGTGTGTGTGTGTGTGCTTGTGTGAATTTATGTGCACCACTTGTATAGAGGCATTGGCTGAGTCAGGAGGATGTCAGGTCCCCAGGAAGCAGAGTTACAGGAGATTGTAATCCACTTGATAGAGGTGCTGGAAACTAAACCTGGGTACTCCGGAAAAAAAGCAAGTGCTCTTAACTGTTGAGTCATCTTTCCAGTCCCCAAAATTATGTTTAAAGAAACTCAAATATTTTTGTGAGTCACTAAGAATATTGTGTGTTCTGTCTGCCTTGTCCAATGATGACGTTGACCCTGCATGTAGCAGCTTATTGTTTCTGAAGCCTTGTAGATCAGTGTGATTCTATCAGCTGTGTCTTTCTCTCAGGTCTCTGGGTGTGAGCAGTTTCCCATGTCTCCTAGCAGGCTACCATCCCAAACTACTCCCATGTGGCCCTGGGATCCCTCCTAAGTACTCAAGGTTAAGTGAAGGGTTTACCAGAGATCAGAGCAATGGACCAGATGAGCTGAGCACCTCCCAGGACCACACTCCAGAGTCTTGGCTTCCAGGAAGCTTTTAGGCAGCCGGCCTGAAACAAAACAGAAAACTTCCTCTTAGTATCTACAGCCAACCAATGGAACTGTCGAAATTCAGTTGATAATCATGGGGTTAATTCTTAATTTCAGCAGGAGGGTGTCACAAACCTTCCACTTCCTTCTGCTTTTGACCTACTCATCACTCTTTTGACCTACCCTAACGAGGCTGTGAAGGTTGTACCAAATCTATTGGCTTTTAAAAGGTGATTTTAGACAGATAAGTTCTAGAAATGTTGACCTACCCTAACGAGGCTGTGAAGGTTGTACCAAATCTATTGGCTTTTAAAAGGTGATTTTAGACAGATAAGTTCTAGAAATGCTCAACTTGTCCAAGCTCTTATTACACACAGCCACACAAACTTGTAGCATCTAAATGACATCTTACAGATGACACCTGCAGACTTTGACACAGAAGCTGTCTACTTGCCATTTCTACCTTCATCAACCCCTAAGATTTCAAATTCACACTGCATCACCTTTGAGGATGTGGAGTGTGAGGCATGACCAAGCTGAGAAGGGTACCAATATCCCTCCAAGGCTGCTCTAACATTTATGGCCAGTGTGAAAACAATGCCTTTGTGTTTAAATGTTGTCGTTCTATTTCTTCAGAGAAATGGCTTCCTAGAGCCATTACTGTATAGAGAATCTGAATTACCTCAGACTGTACGGCAGTAAAAGATGATGCAGGGTACAGGGTGGATAGCACACGTCTGAAGATGCAGGTGCACTGCTGACACAGGCTGACCAGACACCAAGACGTGCACAACTCAAATCACAGCAAGTCTTCTAGTCAGTGGCACCTGTCCTTGTCAGCTTGGAACTTTCTACCCCACCCTGGAGTTTCTGAATGCTGGCTTTTATAAGAAGGTAGAATGTCCTCATAAGCTAGCATGCTAGTCAGCTGACTTCTGCATAGTCACCTCTCCAACCCCAAATTTTTTTCTCTCCTTTTTTAATTTATTATATTTGTGTTTTAATTTTACACATCCAACCCCAAATTTATAGTGTATTTGTCACATCTTAATTGCATACTAAATGTGTGTAAATGTGCATGTATGTATGAGTTTGTGTTTGCATGTGTGAGGGAGAAACACACAGAGGGAGAAAGAGAAAGAAGAGAGAGAGAGAGAGAGAGAGAGAGAGAGAGAGAGAGAGAGAGAGAGAGAGAGAGAGAACAGTGGTTTGAAGCAATGCAACGTTTTAGAACATTGGTAGTGCTCTGATGAAATCATGACATCTGAAAAAAGGAGAACATGAATCTCTGTGCACCTGTTCCATCATGATATATCTGTTCTTCCAAATTATTAAATACCAAGACTCATTTTCCTGGGCTATTTCAGTCCTGTAGGAGATGCTAGGATTCCTGCCACATCAATTCAGTATTTCCCTGGCATTATACGGTAGGTGTTCTGCCCTACTAATGGGTGATCACCACTACCCACCATTGAGTAGAAGTGATTTTCCCAAGTTGGCTAGCTAAATGCACATCAGGTCAACATATCAATTCTTAGTCTCATGAGGCTCATGAACTTTGGAAACAGCGGGGAAGAAAATGTTTATTTGCAGTGATTAGACTCCTTCTCAAAGGCTCATGGATCCATTAATTCTTCTGTGGTAATTCTTAGGTAGTCTAGGCTAACTTTAAATTTTCTATGTAGTGAGTTCCTCAGCCTCCTGCCTCCATCTTCCATGCACTAAGAGTGAGCCTCCATGCTCAGGTGCATCTCCTCATTCTGACCATACTTAATGGACCCCCAAATCAAACCCCTGTGTCAACAGTAAGGTTGTCTGTTGACTTAATGATGGTTGACAAGACTGTATGTGTGGGTGTGAAAGGTGGGAGTATTTGAAAGTTTTACTTAGTAATAATTTTCCTCTGGAATGTCCTTTGGGTGGTGGCGGCCTTTTATCCCTGCTCCTATTCCACAGTACAGCTTTAGGGATAGTATCACATCTAGGACGCTGAAGAGTTAAGGGCCCTGTATATCAAGAAGTGGTGTAGAGGAAATGTCTCTCTAGGAGAAGCAGCCATGTGCTCTGCTAATCTTTAATACTGTCTGGCAACCTGCTACAAACTGGAAGTGGCTGGAAAAGAGTCTGAGACTGACTGGGTCATTACAATAACATCCTGTGACTGCACAAACCTTGTGGAAGCACCCTGGTTGTTGGCAATGCTACTGAGCGACTGCAGAGTACAGGAGGGAGCAGAGAGAAAGTGTGAGAGCCTTTGACCCTTGGCCTCCCATTTGAAGGAAGAGGTACCAGCATGCAAGAGTCTCATGACCACAGAGAGAGGACCACAGTGCAGCAGTTCAGAAGCAGAGGTGGTGTCCCTTCTTGACTTTTGTCTGCCTTGTCCAGATCCTCTTGGCTTTCTTTGCTTCCTCTCAAGCTAGAAGTTTGTAACTCCCCTGCCTCTTCTTTGTTTTCCAGCCTACAGCTTCCACCTTCTTATCAAACTGCTCTTTTGAACTTTATCATGAACTTGCAAATCACCCAACTGAATGACAGCTTTGCGCCTCTATCTTACTTGAACTCTGTGCGCCAGCATTTGCTGTAGACCAATTCATTTTGCTTAATGTGATGTTTCTCAAATGACTTGAGCAATCTTTCCGAGTGTTCCTTTGAATTTCCCTCAACTCTCTGTCCTTGGTGCATTCCTGCTTTCATGGTTCTGTTTTCTTCTTCTTTTGCTTGACCTTATGGTCCTTTATTTGTAAAGGTCCCCGAATCAGCATCTCCATTTCTGGCCTCACTCTCGACCATGAGGCCCCCAACACGAATACTGAGCAGACACAGGAGCATGCAGGTTGTCAGGTCCTAAAGAAACTATGGCAACTGAAACAACTGGCTAACTGTAGTGCCTATTAGCATACCCGTGGCTCCTCTCAGCCCTTCTCAACACGTGGAAATGTGTTAAATAGTAAATAAGTGATAATCATAATTTAGTACCTATGATACAATATGATATACTAGAGACTGTGTCTGAGTAAAAAATGTTACCAACCATCAGGAAGATCTGAAAAACAATATTCTTGCCATTTACTCTACTCATTAAAGTACATACTTATTGGGTGACATGTCGAGAAACCTAACGTGCAACATGACCACTATAGGTCATAAAACATATATTTCCTGTGAATTCCTGTTAAATGAGACTTTAGCTATTCTTTCCACAAAAAACGAAACTAAAAATGAGCAATGGCAACCATTTGGCTACCTGTATGTATCCCATTACATCATGCTCTATATTTAAATATCCACATAAAGTATATTTTTAAAAAAATGAATTATGGATTTCTACATACACAAATGAATAATGAAATTTGAAATAAACCAAATGAATCAATATAAATAAAATAATAATGGTGAGAGAGTGACTGGAAATAAGGCAGATGTCTGCTAAATAAGGAGCTATCAGGAAAGCACATACATATCCCTGACACTTTCCCTCACTGTACTTGATGTGAGAGAAACAAGAGATTGATGGATCTCTCCCCTACATCTGTAGGAGATGAGATGAGCCTGACTGACTCTCTAATGTAACTTGTGACACCAAAGGAAGATCAGACAATCGATGCAGATTCTTATAATCGACAGTAACATTGACCTGAGCTCCTTCATCTACATCCCCATGGTGACCTGAACTCCTTCATCAAGTAGGAGCAGGGAGGGAGGACCAAGAGACTTTCCCTTGTCTGAACCCTTTACAACAACCTGCCATCAAAGCCTAATGACTTTACCATCTGGTGAGAAACTGGACACTCTCCAAATTTTCACTTGAATTGTCACAGAACTGGCTTGTATGTCATCATTTCTTTTCTGGACCTGAGAAATCAGCTCCTAATTGGCCTTGTCCCTCAAGATTAGCTATGGCTAATTACTTCTCTAAAATGCAATCAAAATTATTATCTTTCTTTTCTTCTTTCTTTTTGTGGTTCTGGGACCAAACACAGAACCTGATGAATGCTATGCAAGTGTTCTGCTATTGAGGAATATCCCCAGCCCAGAATGACGTTTCTAACAAAATGTGGTCATGTTGCTTTACTACTTAAAAACCTTCAATGGTTCCTCGTCTCTAAGCCACACATTCAAATTCTACAAGATGCACATATGAGGCCCTTTAAAACATGGATCCTTCCTGTTTGACAGTTCTCTCCTGCCACCACTTCTCAGCTTCCTAATCCTTCTTGTAATACTAAATGAAGTTATAGTAAGATGTGCTACAATTTCCATAATACATTGTATGCTCCCTGTATTTCTATGCCAAGAGTACCTATGTGTATCAGCCCAGCTCCCCTTAATTTTCTCCTTCAAGTAGCTTGGCTATCAAGACCACTTCTTTCTCCACACCAAACAGCCACTCTCTTGTTACTCTCTGTGGTTTATTTTCCCATTAGTTACTTCAGCAATGACTAAGTTCCTAAAAACCCTCAGACACATTGCCAGGGAGAGGAGTTAAAATAATGGAAGTAGAGTCAATTTCTGTCCTCACAGAATGTACAGTATTGTAGCACTAAACAAAGACGAAAATGCAGGACAGAAGCATTCAGGTAAAAATTGAAGTATTGAGAGAGTGACTGACTGGTGGGCTAAGTCAGACGGGGCATCAAGGCAGGCCTCTGCAGGAAGGTGATAGTTAATCCAACAGCAAAATGACCAGAGAAAACTGTCAAGCAGGAAGCAGAGAGAACATGAAAGCCTTTAACACAGGAACAAGTGCAAGGCCAAACAACACAAAGAAAGAAATGTGGCTGGAATGGATGGTGTAAAGGGCAGACAAATATAACAGGAGAGTAGTTCAAAGGTCATGCCAGGCTCTTGGAGCCAAAGGAAGGGATGAGATCTTATTCTAAGTACAGGAAGAAGCCAAGGGGGCAACTTTAAAAGAAGTATGGTGTGGTCTGACTGATGCTGAAAGACCCTGGGGATTAAGTGAAAAGGTAGCTCATTTAAATAGGTCTTGTGTTAGATGCCAATCAACAAAAGGGAGCCAACTTCACTGTTCTAAATAAGAAGCCCCATGAAAAGATGCACCTGATAGGGTTGTTGTTGTTGTTAAGCAGGAACAAGAAGCCTGAGCTACAAAAAGCAGAGGCTGTTACCATGGTGCTGATGGAAGTTAAAGAGGACCTGATGGGCTGCAGTCAGTGGGAATGGAGAAGGGAAGGAAGATAAGACACTCATCAGGGACGAAGAGCCATACAGCCACAGAGTGGCAAAGTTCAGGTATCACAGGCTTTGCACAGTTCCAGTCTCAGTGTCCTTAGCTTTCTGAATGCTGGTGGTGAATTGGCAAGACCCTAGCAGCCCCCTCTTCTAGAAAAATAACACACAGAAAAGAGCTTGTCTCTAAGTCCAACAGATTTCAAATAAAATTAGACAAATCCTAGTACCTGACCATTCTGAACCAAAGCCTATATTTAAATCAGATTAGGCATGGCCATTATGTAAAATGAAACAGTAGCATTAAAATAAAATGCATATTTAATTTTCAAAAAGACCGTGAGACCTTAGATGAGTTACATCCCTAAAACATGAAGGATTTTCTCTGCATTCGACATTGTAGAGTATCTCCTTCACTTTTCCATCAGAGACGTTAGACAGCTGGAAGGCAATACAGTGACCATCACTATCAAATCACCTCCCTTGAGGCCCTTGCTTGGAGCTATTATGTCAAAAGTCATGATTTCTTTGGCAATTAGACTAATAATCTTCTATGTCCAGAGCTCTAAAGATGCCTATTCTAAGAGCTGATTGTCAGCCCAAAGCACCATGGAGCAGAAATAATGGAAGAAACAGTAGAAACTGGAAGCTGGAGCCTGAAGTGGTTACAAGTTCACATGAAGTGATCCTGAGCTGCTCCTTGGCCTGATAAAGCCTTGACAGACCTAAGGGTAATTTAACTGGAAATCCTTAAGCAGAAGTTCCATGTCAGCTGGTTGAAAACATCCCACATACAACTTAACTTCATTCTCTTGGATCCTAATTGAAGCCATTGTCTAAACATGAAGCAGATCTCACACAGACAAACTGAGGTTTCTGAATCCTAAGAGCCAAATGTGTTTAGAGAGGAAGAAATCTAAGTATTATGGCCAGTCCCAGGGCTGGGTCCCTAGCACTTCATTGAAGAGTTCCAGCCTCTTTCAAGGTGAGAACTGAGGAGCGTCTGAGTATAACACATAGGAGGGAAAAGTCTTCAGCGTTTCCTGGGACCCACCCAGAAGTCCAGCGACCTCCTAAAGTTGTCTGTAAAGGTCATCTTATATGGAGATTTGTATCTAGGCAGAGGAATTGTAGCTTTCCTCAGAATCCTCAACAATGCCATGATGTAATATGTTTGTCTTTGAGACAGAAGAAGATGTCAAAAAGAACAGAAGGAAGAAATTGATGGTTCATTCACTATGTCAACCGATTCAGAAGAATGACATGTAAAAAGACACCAGCAATCTCATTTTATGTCATGATCATTTAAATAGTGCAGGCTCAAATGTCATCCTTCTACCACTGTTTTTCTATTCACACACACACACACACACACACACACACACACACACACACACACATGGGGTGGGGTGTTGGGAAGGTGTATTGCAGTAAAGTAAGGAGGACGGAGGAGTTATATGCAAGCATGGCTTTCTTCATGAGTGCTGTAGAAATATGCCAATAGAAAACACTGGTGTGTTAATTACCTCATTAGGTACAGACTAGAAGATCTTGAATTCCAAGACTATGTGAGATACTCCTAGCATATACACATGGAAGGGCCCCAACTATGTGTGTTTTATCCAGAGTCATTGTACTGAGTTCAAAACACTTGGTTGCCTATGTATCTCCACTCAATCCCAACCTCACTATACCTCTGGAGTTTTCTCTCACTTACACAGTAGCTAGATATAGAAACACTCTTCAGTGTAGCCTTATTTAATCTCTACTGGTATTGTATATGTATAATATTAGTATTACATCCCATTTGTAGATGAGGAGACTGAGTTAGTAACATTGAAGATAGAAATTTAGATCAGAACCATGTGCATATTCTAGATTGGTCCCAGAAAACTCTCGAGACTTAGAGGAAGCGTCTGGAAGGTTGAGAATAGGAAGAGTAAGAAGCTGTTCAATTGTGGCTATGTCCCAATGCTCGTTCTCAGCCTTCCATTTATCCCAGAGAGACCGGCAGACTTAGCAGAGGTGACATTCTTGCCAAAATCTACTCCAAGGGAGTTCCTACAAGTTCTAGTAGAAAGAAAAGCAGTCAGGCAGCCAGAAAATGAGATCAAGTCTTAACAGGCAAGTAGCCATTGGTTAAGTGCCTGCCCACTGTAAGCCACAACAGTTCTACGTGTAAAATAGAAATTATCCAAACTTATAAAGAATATTGGGAGAATCAAAATGGACAGTAGCCTTTTTAAAAATGCTTGCAAACTGGACATGATAATGTGTGCCTATAAGCCTTACCTATCCAGGAAGCGGAGTCAGGAGGATAGCAAGTTTAGTGAGCCAAAGTAACAAGACCCCATTTCAAAAAAAGAGAAAAATGCCTTCAAATTCTAACCAGCTATTCAACATAAAGCCCCATGGCTATAATGGCTTTAATGGCTATTGCTGTTCTCTACTTTTGAGCCTTTCTTCTGTCTGCTTCAGCCACAAACCACTTCAGCTCCTCTCTTTCCCATACAGAGAAAAGTGTACTCACCATCTCCTCCACGACTCTGTTGGCTCTCTTCCTTCTGGCCAAGCCACACTTCTTATACTTTTGCTGCCTCCCCTTGGTGTCAGGCTGCCTCAAAAAACAACTTCCTATTTGCTTTTGAGAAATTTACCACGGCCTTTCCCCTAAAGTTAGAATGTTGATACTGGAGGACCGTGTTGGCAGCTTGGAAGAAGCTGTTGCCAAGGGGGCAGCAGGTCACTCCTTCCAGGGGAGACCGTCTGGAGACAGGCGCAGGTGTGAATCATGCCTGGACATCCCAGGCTGAGCAAAGCAGGAACAGTCCCCATGCCCTCAGGGGTCAGGTTTCCTTTGATTATGATATGAGTTCCAATCTAAGGTCATAGGTTTGGGAGACTTGCTTTGTACTAGTCACAAATTCCCAGTGTAAATTCCAGTTAGTGGGAGATGCCAGAGAATGTTTGTGATTCCAGTAGCCTTCTGAGGGGACAGAGCAAAAATAGACACCAAAAAACTAAGCAGGTAGCAAAGGGAAAACCCAGTGAGAGTTTCTGACACTTGGGGAATACTGGTGGAAACAGTTTTAAAGTGACATATGGAACAGGCACAGGCCATCTGAGCAGAACTCTGCTTCTCATGTCAAAAAAGGGAGAATGGGAAAGTGTGGTGACACATACCTATAATCCCAGCACTTGGGAGCAGGGGAAGGATTCAGAGTTCTGGGTGAGAGTGAGCTGGAGAATTAGACTCTCTCTCCATAACAAAGGGAAGGTTTGTATTTCTCTTCTCATGGGGCGTGTGGTCATGTGGGACCAAACATTCTGTTAGTGCAATGGTTAGGGCTTGGCTGAACATTTAAACTTCTTGAGACCTATTCTTAATCCGTTTGTAGTCATCTATCGGGCAAGTCACTAAATTAATGAGATTCTCTACCCTATTTTCTCAGCTGTGAATCAGAATGGTAACAGTGGGTCTTACCCCTCTGGGTTTTGTGAAATTACATGGATTGATATAAGGAGAGAGCTAGAAATAATAGCAGACTCACAGTAGGCGTTCCACAAATGTTGATAATCATGGCTACTTTCCAGATGAGTAGCAAAATTTTAAAAAACAAGTGTTCTGCATCAAATTGAAAAAAAAAAAAAACCAGACAATTTATCCTTCTAGAATTCTAGTCCATAGTGTTGGACATTATTCTTTTCACTCTCTTTAGGATTGTTACAGTTTCTTCACAAACATCTCATGGTTCAAATCTGGCGGAAGTGTTATGGTCTGGAAGAAAGCCAAAAGGCAAAAGTAAATTAAGGAATGTGTGAACCTGCTCTCACGCTTTGGGGTCTAGGACCAAGGCAAAGTACTTTAGTACACAGGTAAGGTAGAAGGGCCATTTACAGAGGTAGTCAAAAAGAATGGCCAACAAGGAGTAAGGGAAGACGAGTGAGAAAAAGATCGGGGAACTCTGAGGTTGCATGAAACAGGGGTTTAGAGACCACACCCTAGAGCCAGACTGCCTGACTCCACCGATTCCCAACTGTATGAAATGAGTAAGTTACTGACTTCTTCAAGACTCGTTCTCCCAAGTCATGTGAATAAACAATGATAACAATCACCAAGCGTGGGGATTTCAGGGCAATTATAGAAACTCAGTGCTTGGAATAATACCATGCCTAGTGTCAAGTGTAAGTGCCAGCTTGCAGACACTCACTTCAATCTTCCTCTAGTCTTACTTTTTTTATTCCCTAGTCTCTCTGTCTGGCATTGCTCCATTAAAAAAAAAAAAAAAAAGAATAACAAAAAAGAATCTCAGACAGGGCTGAAGGAGGATGCTATGGATAATGATAGATTCCTACTGAGAATGTGGCTTTAAGTTAGATAATATTAAACTGTAGTATTGGAAATGGCGAAAATTTTCCTGGAGAGGTGATGTCAGCAAGATAGTGGAGTACACAATTCTAGACTCTGTACACCCTGACATCCTCCCCCACCACACAGACAGCTATCCACAAATCAAAACAGCCTTGGGAGAGCACAAAGGCTCATGTAAAGATCTTCAGCACCACAGTGGAACAAAACACCAGAGGTTACACACAGAGAGAAAATGATTGGTGAGTCAACATATAGGTGATACCTGGAGACACATGGGCATAAGGAGAAAGGCAGAGGTGGTCATTATCAGTCACAGAGTCCCCCAGTACCTCTTGGTGGCCCCATTGTCTGTAGGAGACATTGGCATTGTTTTCCACAGAGGTAACTTACCACAATTCCTATTGCAAACTCCTAGCAAAGAAGACACATCTTTACATATCCCTCCCAAAGAGCAACTGCTTGTACCATCCTGGGACAGGAACCAGGGCCACTACTTCTCACAAGGCCATGTGTCACCTGAACCTCTATGCTGAAGGTGCCCTGCAAGAGTCCTTACCCCACACCCTGCTGCTGTGGTTACATGATGGTTTGGGTTTTGTTTTTTTTCATTTGTTGGTTTGATTTTGTTTTTTTCTCTTCAGATACCAGAACCATCACCATTGTGATCTAGATCTCACCTCAGGTGTCTGTGCTCTTCTCAAGATGTCAGTTAAACAATCACAGAGAGATAGGTGGTGCCTCAATCCCTGGAGTCAGTGTACCTTTGTACAAACTCAAGCTCTGAGCCCTAGCTCTGAGGCAATGCTTTGTGTACCCATGACTCAGATTCTACCCATCGCTGTCGACAGACATTCTGTACCCAGCCAATGTATCTCTGTGAGAGCCAATGCTTTAGACATCATCAGTGCAGACACCATAGGGAGTTAGCCTGTGTCCTAGATACCAGAACTACTACAATAGAAAGGTGCTCCTGTTCTAGACCCCAGCTCTAAGGTTGTCCTTCTTGTACCCATACCCCCAATCACCACACTGAGTGAGTTCGAACCCTAGGATCCAGAGTCTCTATCCATGCTTTAGTGACCAGCTCAGCTGCTAAGGAGATCCATCCCATGGCCTAGACCCTGAAACCAGTGAGCTCTGCACATGCCCACACTCCAGCCTTTGGTTCCTCAGATGTTTGGGAAGACTTAACATCTTGTACATTACCAATGTAGCAACAGTGATTCCTGTGCCAATCCCTGGCTTCATTACTTCCCTGGAACCCAGTGCTGTGGTCCATCCATGCATGCCTGTGCTTTAGGCTTTGACTTTGGCTACTTTATGAACATTGATCTGTGGATATCAGTGTCACTCCTGTTTGGGGGCAGACCCGTAAGTCAGATTGAGTGCCAAAAGGAAATCTCCTGATACTAAGTTTCTAGGTTAGAGAAAAAATATTGTCAAAGGCAAATAAATAAATGTAAAGGAATGGAGAAAACTTAGAGAGTCATGGGACAGCATCAAGACATGAGCATTATCAGGGTTGAATTTTATGGAGAACGTAGAAAGGGATAGAAGCTTATTGGAAGAAAGGATAATTGAAGATTCTTAAATCTGAGAAAAGATGTCATTACTCAGGCCACAAGTCAATGGTGGGTGTCTTCTTCAATTGCTTATGCATCTTATTTTTTGAGACACAGTCTCCCACTGATTCAGCTACCAAGGCTGGCCACAACTGTAGTGGGTAGCCATCCCAGTCTTGGCCTGGAAGTTCCAACCCCCATTGAGGCTTCAGTAATGGTCACGCCCACAAGGCGGGGCAGGGGTTGGAACTTCCAGGCCAAAGCTGGAATGGCTACCCACTACACACAACCTCTAGAGATCCATCTGTCTCCACCGCCCCAGTGCTGGGACTGACTGCAAACACACCTCTGCACAGCCTTTTTATCTGGATATGAGGGAATCCTAACGGGCTCTCCTGCTTGTACAACAAGCACTTTACTGACTAACCCATCTCCTTAGCCTGTTAAAGAGAGTTCTTTTAGTGTGTGTGTGTGTGTGTGTGTGTGTGTGTGTGTGTGTGTATGTGTGTGAATGTAGACATGTACATGCATGTGTTCATGTTGGTGTGCTTTCCTATATGTGCAGAGGCCTGAGGAAGATGTTGGAAATCCTGCTCTATTACTCTCTGCCCTGGTCTCTGGAGACAGGGTCTCTCACTGAACATGTAACTGGGCTGGCAGGCAGCAGGCCCTAGCAATCCTTCTCTCTCTGCTTCCCCACCCACCACTGTGGATGCAGGTGTGTGCAGCCATACCTTGTTGGGTAGCTTTGTCTGTTTGTTTTGTTTTTAGCTCAGGCACACTTTCTTTAGAGTTTAAAAGAAAAACTCCCCAAAGCAGACAAATTATAAATTAGCAGCTTGCCTGGAGGGAGTTAGAGGGTAGAGAAAGAGGAGGATGGAAGGTGGAGGAGGAGGAGGTGGGAGCCATGTTTGAGTTAGGCAGATGTGTAGGTCAGCCACACGGCAGACAAGCAGCCACATGGTAGGAGGGAGTGTGGGAGAAAGCGTGAATTCTGCATGTTAAGGAAAGTGTGCTTAGAAAAGAGATAGAAGAAAAGGAAAACTTATGCTTTCTGAGTCAGTATGCAGGAAAGCAGTGGAAACTCATAGTGGGTCTTCAGCAACTGGACTAGAGCGTGGGGATTGTGGAATGAAAAGGGACAGTATCTCAGCAGTAGGATAATTATTCCTCCTGTCTTCTTAGTGTGGCACAAGGTGAGCTTGCCTTCCTAAGAGGTGGTCCCTTAGCCAGGTGATTGATCTGACCAATCAGATTAGTATTTTTATATTTTGGGTAGTTTAGAATGCTAGGTCTCCATTCAGGCTAAAGAAAAATCATTTAAAAACCAGATCATGGATCAGAGCTCTTAAATTAGAAATTTATCTAGAAGTCCGTACTGTCATTTCAAAGGCAACTGAAACTCATTTGGAATTCGTTGCCTTTTGTAACCAAGTACAAAGGAGCCTAGATTGTCAAGCTCAACTGAAGAATTACGTGTGTGTGTGTGTGTGTGTGTGTGTGTGTGTTGAGGAACAAACCCATACACTACTTTGCACATGCCAGGAAAATACATAAAATCACATAAAAGAATCTTGTATAATAACGTAGTAGCTGGGAATGCAGCTGAGCAGCACAGTGCTTGCTTAGCATGTGTGGGGCCCTGGGCACACTCTCCAGTACAGCAAAATGAATTTTAACAGAGAGGCCTGGCCAAGCAGGGTGGTCCTTCCACTGTCCCCCTCATCCCCACTAGGAGCATCTTTATATTGTGGGATGTACAATAATGGCTTTTGTTCAAAGGGATTTTCCCTCTAACTGTTCTCAAGGGCACAGTGTTCTTTTTGATTCTGGTTATTTACTTTTTTTTCTCTCTCTGGTACAGAATCAAGGAGCCAGCCTGACTTAGTACAGGGAATTTTGGAGGACACTTGAAATAACAAATTATGTCTCAAGTGACTGGGCCTGCTTGCTCCCAGGATCTATGCTCAATAAGCACAACCACACATGACAATTTGCCAACACAATTCGTATTCCAGCTGTATGGTAGAGAGTTTTCCTAACATATTCAAGGCCCCGAGTATGGTCTCCAGCACTGTAACAAACAAGCAAACAGAATAAAAATGTTGAACTCCTAGAAGCAGAGAGTCAGATAATGACTACTGAGGATTTGAACCTGGGACCAGGAGGACATTGGTCTAAGGATATAAAATTCCAACTGGATAGGAGAGTGAGTTCAAGAGATCTATTTCATGAGACGGTGACTAGAGTTAAAAACTATGGTATGTTTGACTGTTGTTCTACCTCAGTTTCTGTTCCATTACTGAAGGACGACAAGGCAGACGCTGAAGCAGAAACCATGGAGGAATGCTGCTCAGTGGCTTGCTCCCATGACTCACTCAGCTTTTGAACTTTTTTCCTTTTATTGAAATTTAGATTTTTGTCATATAATACACTCTGATTGTGGTTGATTTCCCCTCCCCCACTCCTGACAGTCCCCTCCCCTTCCCCTCTCATCCAGATCCGTACCCTCTCTGTCTCTTGTTAGAAAACAGACAAGCAGCTAAGCAATCATAATAAAACAAAATAAGATAAGACAAAAACGAACAAACAGAAAGAAAAAGCATAAGAAACAAATATAGACCCAGATACATACATGTTCACACACATAGGAGTCCATAAAAACACAAAACCAGAAGCCATAATACACACACACACACACAGACACACACACACAGACACACACACACACACACACACACACACACACACACACACACACACACACACACACACACACACACACACACACACAGAGAGAGAGAGAGAGAGAGAGAGAGAGAGAGAGAGAGAGAGAGAGAGAGAGAGACTCTGTAAGGTTAAAAAAAATGCCCTGACAAAACAATATGACACAAAGAACCTCCAAAGATGCCTCCAAGTTCATTTTGTGTAAGCCATTTACTGCTGAGCAAGTGGTACCCTTAAGCAAGACTATCTTTAAGAGTGGTTTATTTCTCCAGTGAGAGACGCCCTTGGAGAAAACTTTTCATTTGCAAGTGGTTATCAACTGGAGACAGCTTTTGGGTTATGGATGGGGGCTTGTGCTCTCATTCTTGGACCCTATCTGGTACAGACCTATGCAGGTTCAATGCATACTGCCATGGTCTCTGTGAGTTCACATGTGTGTAAGTCATGCTGTGTTTTGGTCTTGTTTCCTTGGTGTCCTTTGTTCTGCAGAGTTTTCCCTGAGTTGTAAGGGGGAGGGATTTGATGGAGATATCCTGTTTCGGGATGTTCCAAGGTCTTTCACTTTCTGTGCTTTGTCTGGCTATGGGTCTCTGTATTTGTGCCCATCTGCTGCAGGAGGAAGCTTCTGTGATGATGGCTGAGCAAGATGCTGATCTATGAGAATAGCTAGGAGTCATTGTATTGCTATGCTCCTTTAGCAGAACAGCAGTATTTAGTTTTCCCCTAGAACCTTGGCTTATCTATTCTCAGGTTCTTGACTACCCAAGCAGTGTCAGGTATGGGTTCCATCTCTTGGAATGGGCCTTAAGTCAAATCAAATATTGTTGGTTACTCCCATAAGTTTTGTGCCACTATTGCACCAGTATATCTTGCAGGCAGGTTACCATTGTAGATCAAAGGGTTTGTAGCTGGACTGGTATCCAACTTTTTCCTTTGGCAGTACTCAAAGTACCTTCCATTACCATGAACACTTGTCTACAGGGGCAAAGACTCTAGGTAGGCATCAGCTCAACTTCTCCATGTTCAATAAGTTGTGTAGGTTTTATCTTCAGCAATAGAGCCTTGCTGTCAGCTTGTGGGAAGCTACCAATAGCTTTGGCAATAGCCTGAGTTACTTGGAGATTTCCATAGGATCTTTTTGGACAATCGATTAGATTTAATACAATTCCTATAGTGGAACCTTTATTTGGCGACAACAGATTTCTAGTTGGGATTCTGCCTCTTCAGTTATTCGATGATTTCATTTAGATCACCTTCAAATATATATAATTTAGGAATCTTCTACTGTATTAGGTTTCCATGTGACTCCTCAAATGGTCCTTAGTTTTAGTTGTCCTTCATAGTTCCTCCCTTGCCCCTTCTCTTCTCCCTCATTGCTTGATCCTCCTTTTCTAGTCCCCTCCTTGTCCATCCATGACTATCTATTCTATTCCCCCTCCTAAGGCTACCCCTCTCTCCCACATAGTCCCTTACTCTACATGTAACCTCTGTGGTTCTACGGAAAGTAGCTTGACTATCAGTGGCTTAACAGCTGACATCAATATATAAGTGAATACATATATTTGTCTTACTGGGTCTAAGTTAACTCACTCAGGATGATTTTTCTAGTTCCACCCATTTACCTATGGATTTCATTTTTTAACAGCTGAGTAATAATCCAATGTGTAAATGCACTATATTTATTATCCATTCATCCACTGGTAGACATCTAGGTTGTTTCCAATTTCTGGCTATTATGAATAGTGCAGCAATGAGCATGGTTGAGTGGTGTCTCCATAATAGGATGATGCATCCTCTAAATCCTCTAGGTATATGCCCAAGAATGGTATATCAGCTTGGTTTTTTTTATACAAACCTAGGGCCACTTGTCCAAGAGTGCCATTGTCCACAGTGGGTGAGGCCCTCATACATCAGTCATTAATACAGAAAATGCCCCACAGACTTGCCTTCAGGCCAATCTGATGGAGGCATTTCCTCCATTAGGTTCCATCCTCTCAGATATGTCTAGTTTGTGTCAAGATGACAAAAATCCAAGCAGTACAAGTTAAGTAAGTTAATACATTTTAAGTATTCTTATAGCAAAATGCTAAGCAAGTGGAGGAACTAATATGCTAATTAACTTTTCTTAGCATTCTACAAAGTAACGTCAAAACATATTGAACATTGTAAATATAAATCATTTTTATTGTGTATTAAACACACTTATACATAGAGACTGAGAGAGAGGGAGGAAGAAAAGGTGAGGAGGAGGAGAGAGAGAGATGCTGAGAGAGGAAAAGGATCTCTAAGGATAGGAATGATGTAAATACAGTACATATATGTGAAATTTTAAAAATGAATATATTTACCTTTAAAAGGAAGAATGTCAAAAAAAGAATAGCAATGGGAAGGAATACTGTTAGATTGTGTTTAAAAGACACTCAGGTTGATACCATTTGCTGATGTGAATATGATATTTAGATAATTTAGGTTGTTTCAAATTGTATATAAGCACAATATAATTCTGGTTCCAGTATAAGTTAATTAATCATGTCCTATAACATAATCTAATTAGCTTTGAAATGTAATATAGTCAGGACAAAATATTATTACTGTGATCTAAACATGATATAATTATTTTAAAACATAAAATAATTATGTTTAAGCTATGATATAATTTATATACAACTTAACACTGTTATATATTTGTTATGTTTTCTCATCTCTTCAAATTGTAGTATGTTTCCAAAGCTTAGAGACCCTTTCCTATAATATTTTTCTCTTTTCTAAAGTGTTTAGGAGAGGTTGAATAGACACTCATCAGTCATTTCTTAGGTTGGTGACACCAGGTAGACACAACGAAGAACTCCCACCTAGCTTCCTTCCTGAACCCCATGGTCTCACTATTCTGATCCATTCACACAGACTGGAAATATTGAAGTCTTTCTGAGACTCTTGGTGGTTTGAAATCTTTGGGAATGCAATAATGAGCAAACTTCATATGGCTAACCGTTTTGTTGCAAGAGAGAACACATATCAATATTAAACAAAAATCACATCACTAGACGCAAGGGGAAGAAAGAAAAAAGAAGAACATAATCCAGTGACATGATGTCAGGATCTCAGCCTAAAATAGGCTCCTAAGAGTTAATGGCCACAGAGGTAAGATCCAGATGTTGAGAATGTTTTACATCAGTTAAGGTTTAGAGGTGCCTGGGAGCCTAGAGACAGACATGGTGGCTGTGTGGACAAGAAAGTAAACTGGAGAAGTTGAAAGGACTTTGGCTACATTATGTTAAACCTGTGTTTTCATGTGTGCTGCCTATTATCAATCAAACGAAAGGAAGTTAATACCCTGGGAAGGTTCAACTTACCAGCTGTTCCCTCTAGTTAGAGAACAGGAAACTTTCTAACAGAATAGGTTGTAGGATGTCAAGTTATGGTTAAAAAAAAGAAAAAGAATACATAGGGTTTTTGTTTTTACTCTTTTGGCTAATATAGTATATGATCATTGCAAAAAGTTAAAAGTATGGAAAAACACAAAGAAGGACAAACCACTAAAGGTTGTCACCAATGGAATTATACATTAGACATTATTTTATATCTGCTTTTATCATTAGATGCATTATCATCTGCTTTTCGTATATGAAAATATATTCCTGCTCTAGCTGCAATGTCACCTACCAAAATCAACATACAGAGAGATGGATATTTAGATATTAATATAGATCTAAAAATAACATAGAGATACAACACAGAGGTGAGGAATGAGGGGTAATTTTGACCTCCCTATGGTTGAGCATGGAAATGTCCCAGGCAGCAGAGCCCTCCTGACCTTTGTTCCTTAAATGTCTTTTCCTTCCTTTAATGCTCTCTACTCCCCACATAGCCTTAGGAAGCTATCTCAAGCATGCTTCATTAGCGTCTAACTCTTCCTGTTGAGAGTCTATTTAAGTTGCTCTGTGGTGTTATGCTTAAGCATTTCTTTTCTCTATCTTTGCTCTCCAGTTTTCTGAAAAGGAAGGAAAGGCAAGGAAATCAACTGGCTTGGCAAAGATCCCAAACAACAAACATGAAATTTTGTAAGTCTATCCACCCACATGACCATAAATAGAAATGGGATTCGTAGGACACATTCTATATTGCCACATTTATACCAGCTTAGTACCATAGAGGGATTCATTTATTCAGCTTATGGTGTGTGTGTGTGTGTGTGTGTGTGTGTGTGTGTGTGTGTGTGTGAAATAAAGAGAGAGAGAGAGCCTGTAATCCAAACTATGCTCTAAAGACATGAAAGCAGATGAGACATAGTCCCTATTCTAAAGGATCTCATAGACCACTCCAGAGACAGGCAGATGGACAGCTGAGTATAAACAATAGGGTGGAGGTGGTATCTACATGGATTTGTGTGAGATCCACTCAGGACATCTGATGGCTTATTGGTGGTGATGGATTGACAGCTGGAAGACTGTAGAGGGGTGGAAGAAATCAGTATTTTGTGAAAACAGCATGACTTTAGTTAGACATGTGCACACAGAAAAGGCTCTAGACTCAGTAGATGATTAGGAAGTGGGTTTTCACAGTAACAACACTTTTACCCTTCTAAAAGCTTACTGTTTCTGAGCCCAGGGAGTACCAGAGGGCTGAGATAACCACAGAAGTCTTATCACCTACCCTAACACAGTAGAATTCGTTTAAATGAGTGACTTGTTTACAAATGAACATTTGTGAGTAGACTAAAGCTATCAAGAAAATGAAACAGAAATATTATATTTATGATCTATCAATATTGAACCATTATTCTTGGGCCAGAACCTACACTAAGCATTTTTAATGCTGTCTCAATTCTTACAACAAATTCATGTGACAGGTATTTTCTGCAGTTCTTTGTCTATCTACCCCAAAAGTATTTTGACATGGATTTTATTATAAATGAAATTGAGGGTTGGAAGATTAAGTATTTTAACATGGCACAGTTCTTAAGTGGGAAGGTTGGACTTAATCTACAACGACACTACAGTTGATTAGAAAGTGAAGTTTTTCTTTAAGCTCATTACAAAGTGCTTTCTGAGGAGAGAAGCCCTTTGATCCTTTAATCTTATGAGGGTACTTACATATGCTAGAAATCTCTAGCAATTTCAAACTAAATAGGAGTGAGATTGAATTGAATTGAGCTGCATCTCATATCCATGCCAAAAAACATGAACCCTATCTCAGGGCAAGGTCTTCTGTGTAATTCAGCCTCCCGGGATGAAATAACCTTGAATACAAAGGTTTGGCTTAATTTGTTGGGGAGTGTGTATTTTATCTGGAAATACAAAGAACACATCAAAAGAGCTTCATGTCTGAAGGAAGAAGCTTAGGTGGGATAGGAAGTAAAATTGGCAAATTTCTAAGACTCTATACAGTCATCAAAATGAGGAATATTTTGGTTCTGAGCTGCCCACGACTTTTTAGTTAATTTCTACCATTTCCCATTATCAGCTGTAGTAAAGATTAAAGAACAGGTAACATAAAACACACAGTGCATAATGTGATTTGCTTTCTGCTGCCGCATGTAGGGGAATGTTACTCTAAAGACGTTTACATCAGCCGTCAGCTGTCTGCAGCCGTTCACTTCCTTAGAGATAAGATTCAGAAGGGAAACATAGATTTCATATTTTTCCAATATGTATATTTAGATAGAATTTCTTTCTTTCTTTCTTCCTTTCTTTCTTTCTTTCTTTCTTTCTTTCTTTCTCTCTCTCTCTCTCTCTCTCTCTCTCTCTTTCTTTCTTTTTTGATATTGGAAAGTCAATTCAGTGATTACGAAGATTGGCTATTCTTCCAGAGGACCTGGGTTCACTTTCCAGAACCTATACAGTGGCTCACAATTGTCTGTAATTCCAGACCTAGGCAATTAAACACCTTCTCTGGCCTCTTTGGGCACTACAAGCATGATGTGAACAGACATGCATGAAGGCAAAATGTTCATATATAAAATAAAATGAAAAAAAAAGAATTTCTTTTTTACTATGTAGTTCTGGTTGGTCTGAAACTCACTAAAAAAAGGAAATTTATCTACCAAAATCATTTACTGATTCAGTTATTGTTTGTCTCTTCTCTGGGTCTATTTCTCCCATAGGATCCTAGACTTGTGGCAAATCAGAATTAAAAATACTAATTCAGCCTTCAGAGATATCTCTAGTGGTCAAAAAACATTGCTCCCCTTAACATTTTCTGTTTAGAAATCAATTCAAAATGGGTGAGCTGGGCAGTGGTGGTGTATACCTTTAATCCTAGCACCAGGAGGCAGAGGCAGGTGGATCTCTGTGAGTTCGAGGCCAGCCTGCTCTACAGAGCGAGTTCCAGGACAGGCTCCAAAGCTACACAGAGAAACCCTGCTCGAAGAAAACAGAACAAAACAAAATGGGTGAGACCCAAAGGCAAGATTTGAAATTCTAAAATTCCTAAAAGAGACTGAAGGGGGAAGATGCCAGCAATGAATTTTTGGAGATGATCTGTGTCTCGGGCCAAAGAAGCAAAACTAAACAAATGGAGATGCAACAAGAGAAGACATTTCTGTTCATCTAAGGGGATAACCAGCAACGTAGAAAGATAATCTATGAATTGGGAGAAATACTTGAAAAGCACATATTTGGGTTTAATATTTGGGTTTAACATACAAATGAATCAGGAGCTCACATAACTTAGCGGCAGAAAAATGAATAACCAAATTTAAAAACTGGCAAAAGACTTTGCTGTGGTTCACAACTTGAAAATCCCCTAAAGGCTCTTATAATGATAAAACCTTGGTCCTTCGCTGCACAGTGCTATTGAGAACAGCTTCAGATGGGACAGGAGAGAATTACAGGAGAAAAGTACATTGTATCCCCTCACACACACCTGCAGATACACTTTCTAAGTTGTTTTCAACTACAGTGAATACTTCTCAATTTGATAAATATTTTCCCCTTTTCATTAACATCTGCTAGGCTTCTATGAATAACCTTTGCTACATAGCCTGAAGTGGAGACAGGTATCCATGGATAAGTTTCCTTGTAGACTGGAGCAGGCTTTAAAAGGACAGCAAGATGCTGTGAACATGATCTTTCATGTGGATGCCAAGTGCCCTGTTGGCCTACATCCACATTGAGCCTGATCATTTACCTCCCATAGTAGACGGGAAATTCTTTGCTGCAGAAATCCTGTCTTAGTCATCTGTACAGTGTCTGGTCTGTACCATTCTTGCCAAAAGTCAATGCAAGTTGTATGAAGTTCACTGTCCTGAAAGAGTCCTTCTTGAAATGTAACATTTATTCAGTACAATTTTCTCTCCCTATACCAACCACAATTTCACTATTCTAGTGGAATTAACTTCTTCTCCATGAATCATTCAGCACATAGTTCATGTGCTAAAGAAAATTTCATGAACATTTCTCATTCAAGAGGTTGCACTCATGTTCTCTTCTTCCTGATACACATGAAGTATGAATCCGACAAATTACTTTTTCATTTGAAAGGAAAGTATAATAGAACTGTAGATATACCTGATTCTTTCCAAATTCTCTGGAAAATGTGTCTTTTTTCTTTTCTTTTCTTTCCTTTTCTCTTCTTTTCTTTTCTCTCCTTTTTCTTTTTTTTGGAAATGGCCTTTTGCACAGTATCTCTATCTGCCCTGAAATTAGGGATAAGAAGAGAAGGCTGATGTCCTCTGTATTCTTACTTATGAAAGTGCCAGTTTCTCAGACGCAAAGAGAACGGAGCAAAGGTGACTTGGAGCACGCCTCTCACCAGCCCCAGTGTCCTTGGGTAAGCCTTACAGGTAGATGCATAGTTTTGAGCTGTGTTCCAAATTTTTCATAGCTAATTAAAAGTTATTTCATTTGTTTGTAAATATCTGGCTCATCAAAATGTATACTGTACACATAAACTTCAACTGTAACGTTAAATAAGAGATTATTTAAAAAAATAAATAAATGGGAAAGTGGCAAGCATATAACTATTTAGCTGGAAGTAATCAAATTAAGTCCAGTTTTTAAATCCTCAAATAATTCTATGATCCTGGCTCCTGATAACAGGGAATTTTCCTACCAAGAAGAATAATAGTTCCCTGGGGACTTGTTTTTCTTTGAACACGAAGGAGGCAGGAAAGGCAGTACTGGAGATTTGAATTTGGTGACTTACTTGTTTGTGCTTAAACTCTGCTTAATAAACTTTCTTTTCCTAAGCTATATTTTGTGTTATTTTCATTGTTATTGAATTAAACTTTACAGTTTTAGAGATAATAATAAGCTTTATGAAAATAGTCTTAAAAGCAGAGATTAAAATTGGGAAGCAATTTCTTTCTTGATTTCTTTTGTAAGTCATTATCATTCAATAGTGTGTTGTTTATTCTCCATGATTCTATGTAGTTTCTGTTTTTGCTATCCAGATTTATTCTTTTGCAGTTAGATAGGGTGCAGGATGTGATTTCAATTTTTCTATATTTTGCAGTTATTGACAGTTGACACAATAGTATATAGAGAGGCATGGTCTGAATTTTTGTATCTCCCTAAATTTATTTGTTGAAACCTAATTCCTAAAAATAATGATAATTAATCTCTTCATAGAGAGGAGATTAAGTGATGAGACCTTTGGCCTTCTGGAAGGAATTAACACTTTTACTAAGATAGTTGGGAGAGCTAGATCACCTTCCTCCATGTGAGGACATAGAAGATGCCATCAATAAACAGGAAGTGGGCTCTCACTAAACCCCAACAATTTTAGTACCTTCATCTTAGCCTTCTCAGTCTCAATTTAAGATATTCATTTCTACTACTTATAATCCTATTATTATAAGGTATTTTATTGTTGCACCCCAAAAGACTTCAGCTGGATGGAAATGGCCAGCAAGGAGAAGATCAACATTGGGATACAGACACTACCTGATTTTAGGACTTACTGAATTCTAAATTAGTGAAGTCAGTACTAGTGAGAGAAAAGGATAGATCAGTGAAGCAGACCCAGAAATAGACCTCATAAACACAGCTGTGTGATTTCGAGCAAGGGAACAAGAATGGAAGGAGGAGGCAAAGACAGTGTTCTCGAGACACGGTGGCATGGCTGTGAAATGGCTCAGTGCATCAAGGTGCCTGGCACCAAGTGTCACGATCTGACTTTAATCTCTGGGACCCACATGATGGAAGAACAGAACTGCTCTCTGTGTGTGTGTGTGTGTCTCTGTGTCTCTGTCTCTGTCTCTGTCTCTCTGTCTCTCTCTCTCTCAAATAAAAATTTTAAAGAAAACAGTTGTTCCAATTTCTGGAACAACTGGATATTTATATACCATCAAGAGAAAGGCAAAGGATTTAGACACAGACTTTACAAAATGTAACTATAAAGAGTCTGGGAGATAATGAAAGAAAATCCAGATGTTTCTGATGATGACTTTTTAGGAAAGTCCCAATAGAAACAGTATCAAGAATACCAGAAGACAAGCCAAATATGCAAACAACTATTAAACTTCAACAATAAGAAAAAATTTTAAAATCTCAGCTAAATTGCATTAAAGATCTTAACAAACACTTCATCAAAGAAGATACAGAAGTGGAAAGTAAATACAGGAAAAATACTCCACACCAAATATCAGAGGAGTGTTTTATTAAATTAATAAATGTTTACTGAGCATCCAGTTCTTGCCAGTCTCTGTATCATCATGAGCTATAGCAATGAGCATGACAGGAAGTGACCGTCCATGAGGACATAAGTCATGCTAGCGAGAGCAACCTACTTAAAATAAGCGATTATTAGTGTGACATGCTGATTACATACATACTATGTAATTGACACTTCACAGACAGTAAAAGTGAGGGGTCAGCAAGATAGTTGCCTTATAGGAGATGAAATATTTTATATGTAACTGTCTACTCACTGTTCTCAATGAGATGGAAGAATATGGCATTAGAAGCAGTTTTGAGAAATATACAATTTGATGAAATATAAGCATAAGAAGTAAAGGCTATAAGTAGTAAAAAGCAGAATAGTTAATACAGAAAAGGAAATGGTCAATGGAAGAAGATTCTATATACTGTAATGATTTAGAACTTGACAGACATATTTGTCCCTAATGGAATTACAATTGTGCCATGTATTCCTCAAATGAGTTTGAACAAGTTACTGAAGCTCTATCTCTCTCTACAAGATGAGAATAATGGACAAGATAACATGTTTCTAGTTTAATCTAGTACCTGGCACATAGCAAATGCTCCATAAAATAACGCCCCTTTTAACTTATATTCCAACCTATAAAGTCAATGTTTATTTGAATGGAGACACTTAGGATCCTTTGTTACAATGTTACCATCACTAGAAGGGATAGACATTAAAATATTATCATTATTGTTGAATATCTGCTTCCTTTAAGGCAAATTTATCAAACAAAATATCTTATCAATAGTATAAAGATACCAAAATCCAGAAGAGAGAAGACAACTAATATTCTGAAGTATGAGGTGATCTGAGTTTCTCATTGTCGCCACGAATACCCTGGGTCAAAGAGGACACGGAGGAAGTGCCACCATTTTGGTTCCTCCCACCCCCATACTCATTCCTGAAAGATAATGATGGTACTTTCAGACCCCAGTGTTTGGTGTGGGATAACGAGCTATTTTTCCATTGCCTACTAAAGACTCATGTCTACACAAAGGTCCCTGATCTTACCAGGTTGAACAGTTTATGTTCCTTTCCTTTGAAGATAGTTAATTTGGCTGGTTAGTTTGTTTTTGTTTTGTTTTGAGACAGGGTTTCTTTGCACAACCTTGGCTGTCCTGGAGATAGTTAATTTTGAATTATTACACAGAAAGAGTCAGGGAATGGGCTAAGAAAATTAAATTAACATCATTTCTCTACACACCAATGGTGGCGGTTAGTGCCAGGGAAAAAAATTGCCAACCACTGAGTTAAATCATTTTGAAGTATGGTCTATATATGAATGAAGAAGAGAGCCATAATCTCGGCTTTCAGTGAACAAGATGAGACCAAAGTTATGCTAGAAAAAAGGGGATGGGGATCACTACAGACCAATTTAAACCACATAACCATCAGGCTGGTCAGAGCTTTGGTTTGGGCACAAGGGCAGGGATATCCGGGCAGCAGCATCCTTTCCTGTCTTCAAGCATCCAGGGAATTAATCAGGAAGTCAGATACTGTTGAGGGCAAACTTGGATGATCAGGCACAGTGGCCTTTCCCAGGCAGCATTGTGCTTCCCTTGCGAATGCCTCCCATTGTGACAAAGCTAGATAAACAAGAATTAACGGGAATCCAGAATCTTCCTCTCTACACTAAGTTTCCTTGCTGAAGTCTTTTAGGAAATTCCACTTTGTCATGAGGGTTAGGAGGTTGGAAAAAGAAAGTCTTAACATTAGTGAATGTTGCTTTAAAACTATGAGTGTTGAAAATGAGTATCTAATTTTAAAAAGTCTAACACATATAGCAAAGGTGGAGATCTATCTAGTACAACAAAAATGAAAGAATCTCATAAAAGAATAAACCAGGCCACAAAATGAAGACATTCTGAAAGACAGCAATACACAGATCAGAGACAAGGGGGACCAATCCGTAGTGCTGGTAGACATGGGAAGAGGAACTGCCCTTGGTGACAAGGACCATTTAATGATCAGAAGCCAGAGCAGGAACACCTTGGGATGTGGCACTGGTCTGGTTCTGGACCTGGATGCTGGTCATAGGAGCATATTTAGGTAGTAAGATTTTATCAGATACTGTACACTTGTTAGACACCTGTTTTCATACACGCATTACACTTCTAAAAAGATAAAATAGTGATTTTTCACAATGCCGGAAAGATTAGTTAAGGGACATCAGCATTCTGGCCATTTCCAGAAGAGAATCCTTAAGTCATGTTAAGAATGGACAAATTTCAGGAGAAGTTCAGGGTGAATAAATTCAGAATGTGAGTTTGTTGAGTAAGATCCTCTGTATGTTATAGTATTGTTATGGAGTCTAAACATTGTGCCTTTTTTTGGTGTGAGAAAGACAGGAAGACCCACTCTTAAGGGTATTTGACTGGAAGAAAACACTTTGTTAGTTAGAACTTATTAAAGAACAATATTAGACTCTAACGTCTAATGAGAGCTTGATTACAGCACTCCTTGACGTTTTTAACTGACTGACACTGTCAGGCATGAGCCGATTAGCTGCCTATCCCTACCTGAGAGTTCTCAGATCCTCCTTCATACTTGGTACATGAGTACTGCCCGGCTGCAGATCTGGTGCCTAAATGGGGCCTGGATACAGACTAGTCCTGTCATCTATGAAGGCTGTGAACGATATTTTTGCCTCTGCTGAGGATCTCTGGTAGCTACAAAAAGCACAGCTTCAAACCGATCATTTTCCCAGAGGCCCTGGGAGCTCTAAATTGAACAACTACTCCTTCAATGTATCAACAGCTAAGGCTGCTGGAAAAGTCTTGGGGATGCTTGGGAGACTTGGACCCAGCAGTAAGCACCCCGAGGAAACTACAAACCAGGCATCGATGCTCTGAAGAGATCTAATTCTAGTCCCAGAGACCACAACTGTTAATATGACAGACTCGAAGCCTTGGCTTCTGCTGTAGGAGCTCACCCCTAGGCCCGCTTTTCGTGCCCCGACTATTCCATACACCCTGTAGTGACTCAGAGGGCTTTGCTTCATCCATGACACCTTTGGATGACCCTCAGATGACCTTACTCACACTCTGGATCTTTCCACCAAAGCTCTGTGTGATCGGCACATGGCAGCAAGGAGCAGGCAGATCTAATCTGCCTGCTCCAACTGTGTAAGCAGAAAGCTTGTGTCTAGCAGAAGGGACGCTGTGCTCCCATGGTAACCGGCTCTGTAAGCAATGCCCTTCTCAAACCCCTTGAAGAAGTTGTAGAGCCCTCCCTGCGTGTCCCCCAGCCTCAGTGTCATTGCTGAGGTCCCAGTGAAGTATAATCTTACGTGGGCTTTATGGGTAGGGAGGGCTAAGCTGGCGGCACAGTTAGCAACTTCCGGGGTTGGTAGCCCTAGGCGCACCTGCACCTAACAACAGCTAAAAAGGGGTTAAGTGTTCCAGATTCCTGCTGGAATCACAGAGGGTGCTGGTGCTATGCAAAACAGAAAAGTGTGAAGAGATGAGGTACAGAGCATCTTCAGGTCTTGGTCTCTGGAGGAAAGTCCCAGAAAGCTGTAGGAACTGGCTCTAGCCGGTGAGGAACCATAACACTAAGAGCCGAGGGTCCCGATACCCCAAGCTTTGGGATTCTAACACTAGCTGCAACCCTTAGGTGCTCAGCCACTAGCTCAGAGCTGTGACTGTAAGAGCAAGCAGGGAGTCATGACATGTTATAACACCTTACACAGTGTTTACCATCAAGGAGTCAAGGAAGAAATAAAGAAAGAAATTAAAGACTTCCTAGAATTCAATGAAAATGAATGTACAACACACCCAAACTCATGGGACACTACGAACGCAGTACTAAGGAAAGTTCGTGACACTAAAAGCCTACATAAAGAAGTTGGAGCAATCTCACACTAGCGACTTAAAAGCACACCTGAAAGCTCTAGAATAAAAAGAAGCAAACTCATCCAGGAGAAACAGACACCAGGGAATAATTAAATTAAGAGCTGAAATCAACAAAATAGAAACAAAGAGAACAATACAAAGAATCAATAAAACAAAGAGTTGTTTATTTGAGAAAATCAACCAGATAGACAAACTCTTATCCAAACCAAAAGGCAGAGAAAGAACACCAAAATTAACAAAATTGGAAACAAAAGGGAGATATAACAACAGACACTGAGGAAATCCAGATAATATTAAATCATACTCCACAAAATTGGAAAATATAAAAGAAATGGAAAATTCTATCATATCATATCAAAACTAAACCAAGATCAGATAAGCAATTTGTTTATTCATTGGTTTTTCAAGACAGAGTTTCTCTGTGTAGCTTTGCACCTTTCCTGGAACTTGCTTGGTAGACCAGGCTGGCCTCGAACTCAGATAAGCAATTTAAACAGACCTATAATGTCCAAGTAAATAGAAGCAGTCATTGAAAGTCTCCCAACCAAGAAAAGTCCAGGCCCAGATGGTTTCAAAACAGAATTCTACCAAAATGTCAAAGAAGAGGTGATATCATTACTCCTCAAACTGTTCCATAAAATAGAAACATAAGAAACATTACCAAGTTCTTTTTGAGGCCACAGTTACCCTGATACCCAAACCACACAAAGACTCAACAAAGAAAGACAACTAAGCAAAACAAATACTACTGAATCCAAGAACATATCAAAAAGATCATCCAACCAGGTAGTGGTGGTGCATGCCTTTAATCCCAGAACTCGGGAGGCTGAGCCAGGCAGATCTCTGTGAGTTTAATACCATCCTGGTCTACAGAGCAAGATACAGGACAGGCATCAAAACTACTGTCTCAAAAAACAAAACAAAACAAAAAGATCATTCATGATTAAGTGGGCTTAATCCCAGAGATGCATGGATGGTTCAACATATAAAAATCTGCCAGTGTAATCCACCATATGAACAAGCTGAAAGAAAAAAAAAAGCCATATGATCACATTAAATGCTGGAAAAAGCCTTTGACAAAATCTAACATCCCTCATGACAAAAGTCTTGAGAGATCAGGGATATAAGGAACATACCTAAATATAATAAAAGCAATATACAGCAAGCAGACAGCCAACATCAAATTAAATGGAGAGAAACTCAATGCAGTTCCACTAAAATCAGGAACCACACAAGGTTGTCCACTCTCTTATATCTATTAAATAGAGTACTTGAAGTTCTAGCTAGAGCAGTAAGAGAACAAAAGATCAAGGGGATACAAATTGGAAAAGAAGAAATCAAAGTATTTTTCTTTGCAGTTGGCATGATAGTATACACAAGTGACCCCCAAAATTCTACCAGGAAACTCCTACAGCTGATAAACACCTTTAGTGAAGTAGCTGGATACAAGATTAACTGAAAAAAAATCAGTAGCCCTCTTATATATAAATAATATAAGGACTGAGAAAGAAATCAGGGAAACAACATCCTTCACAATAGCCACAAACAATGTAAAATTCATTCTAACCAAGCAAGTGAAAGACCTGTATGACAAGAACTTCAAGCCTTTGAAGAAAAAAATTGGAGAAGATATCAGAAGATAGAAAGATCTCCCATGCTCCATGGATCAGAAGGATTAACCTTAGTAAAAATTGCAGTCTTACCAAAAGCAATCTACAGATTTAATGTAAACCCCATCAAAATTCTAACCCAATTCTTTACAGATCTTGAAAGAACAATACTCAATTATATAGGGAAAAAACAAAAACCCTGGGATAGCAAAAATAATGCTGTATATTAAAAGAACTTCAGGAGGTACCACCATCCCTGATCTCAAGCTCTTCTACAGAGCTATAGTAATAAAAACAGCATGATATTGGCATAAAAACACATACTGCACTTATTTAATTATATAAAGATGTGTTGCATTTGTTTCACCTTGTTTGCCTAAGGCACCTGATTTGGTTTCATAAAGAGCTGAATGGTCAATAGCTAGGCAGGAGAAAGGATAGGTGAGGCTGGTGGGTAGAGAGAATAAATAGGAATAAAAAGGAGAGAGGGAGGAGAAGAGGAAGAATGAGAGAAGAAGGAGGAGAGAACAAGGGACACACCCAGGGCAAAAAGCCAGCCAGATGCCAGCCAGCCAGACACAGGAGGCAGTGAAAGTAAGATATACAGAAGTAAGAAGGGTAGTAAGCCCTGAGGTTAATTAAGCAGGTTAATTTAAGTTAAAATTAATTAAGTTAAGTTAAGAGAGTTAGCCAGAAATGATCCTAAGCTAGGCTGAGCATTCAAAACTAATAACAGGTCTTTGTGTCATGATTTGGGAGCTGGTTGGTGACCCAAAAGATCAAGATTGGTACACAATCTACCTTAAGACCCAATGATACCACTCTTGGGCATATACCGAAAGGATGCTCAACCATACCATAAGGACACATGCTCAACTGTTTTTATAGCAGCTTTGTTTGAAATAGCCAGATTCTGGAAAGAACCCAGGTGCCCCTCAACTGAGGAATGAATGAAGAAAATATGGTACCTTTACACAGTGGAGTATTACTTAGTTGTCAAAAACAATGACGTCTGGAAATTTGAAGGCAAATGGATGGAACTAGAAAAAATCCTCCCTAGTGAGATCACCTAGACCCAGGAAGACAAACATGATATGTACTCACTTGTAAATGGATATTAGCTGTAAAGTAAAGAATAACCAACCTACAATCCACAGACCCAGAGAGGCTAGGTAACAAGGAGGGCATAAGAGTGGACACATGGCTCTACCTCAGAAGGGGAAATAGAGAACTCCTGGGTGGACTGAGGATGGGTGGAGATGGGAACTTGAGGGATCTGGCTGGGGGGATGTTTGGAGGGGAGAGTACTGAGAGAGATGACTGGAAATGGGGGCTTTACAGGGCTGGGTAGAAGCCTGATACAAGGGAAACTCATGAGTCTACAAGGATGGCCTCAGCTAAGACTCCTGGCAGCAGTGAATACATAGCCTGAACTGGTCATCCCTTGTAATCAGATTGATGACTACCCCGGTTGTCAGTCACTGGAACCTTCCTCCAGTGACTGACAGAGACAGATTCAGAGACTCACAGCTAAACATTGGGTCAACCTTGAGGATTCATGCTGAGGAAAGGGAGGAGGGAGTGTAGGACAGGGTATAGAGGGTACATAGCAGGAAAACCCACAGAAACAGCTATCCTGGTCCATGGGAACCCACAGAGTTTGAACCAATAGTCAGGGAGCCTGCATGGGACTGACCTAGGCCCTCTGCATATATGAGACAGATGTATAGCTTGGTCTATTTGTGGGACTCCTGGCAATAGGAGCAGGGACTGTCCCTGGTGCTTTGACTGACTCTTGGGAACCCATTCTTCATGCTAGAGTGCCTTGACCAGCCTCACTACAGGGTGGAGGGGTGCTTGGTTTTATGGCAGCTTGATGGGTCCTGCTTTGCTGACTCAGAGAAGAGGCCTGCCCCTTTCTGAGCAAACATGGAGGAGGGGGTAGGTTGGAGGGGAGGGGGGAGGAAGTGAGAGGAGAGGAAGAAGGGGAAGCTGTGGTTGGGATGTAAAATAAATAAATAATTTTTTTTTTTAAATTTTTGGTTTTTCAAGACAGGGTTTCTCTGTAGCTTTGGAGACTGCCCTGGAACTCGCTTTGTAGACCAGGCTGGCCTTGAACTCACAGAGATCCACCTGCCTCTGCCTCCCGAGTGCTGGAATTACAGGCGTGCTCCACCACCACCTGGCCATAAATAAATAAATAAATTTAAAGCATTAAATTTTAGGTTATCTTACTGTATTAATTGCTTCATGCACAGTTATGACAAATACCTGGCAAAAGCTACTTCCTGAAGAAAGGTTTTTCTCCTCTCTGGGCTCGCAGTTCAAGGGACTAGTCAATCACGGCGTGCACATTGTGATGCTAAGAATTTGGAGATGAACAGTAGCACTGCCTTTGTTCTTTTATTAGGTTTGACAGCCAGAATGAGACTTCCCACCCCCGTTAACCTAGTGTAGAAAATCCCCACAGACATTTCCAGAGATTTCTCTCCAAGGTGATCCTACATCCTATCAAAGTGACAATCATTATAAACCACCAAACTTGCCAACTTGACACCCAAACATCGTTTTCCACTAAGCCCAAGAGTTTGATCCCAGGGACCCACAAGGTAGATGGAGAGAATCAACTGTTAAAAGTTTCCCACTGCCCTCCACACATACCTGCACACAGGCAGAAACATGCAAAATAAATTAGCAAATGAGTAAATAATTAAAATGTAATAAATTATCTATCACGCATGCGGAGTAATGGGTTTGTGCTGTTAGAGTGTTCCCCTGCCACCCCTCCCCACTCTCCTCCTCCTTCCAGCTGGTTCCCTTTCTTCACACACAGCTAGCGCTCCCTCTTCTGCTTTCTAACTGTATGTACTCCATGCCCTCTTCTGTGTCCACCTTCCTGAAGATTACTCCCTTTCATCCCATGATCCCTTTCTAGTTTCATAACCTGCATGCATGTCTGACTAGAATAATTTCTAGTCAGCTGTATCCATTTTTTTTTCAGAAAATAGTGTCTCATTTTTTTCTTTATGGCTGCATAAAACTCCATTGGGTCCATGTGCCAAGTGTACTTATCTGTTCTGTTCTGTTACTTGACAGCTGGGCTGGTTTCAGTTCCTGGTTACTGTGAATAGTGCAGTATGAAAATGGATGCGTCAGTATCTATTACAAGATGTTCTGAGTGAAAAAAAAATGTTTATTCAATATTTAACTCAGACACTTCATTGAACTAGTTATATTTTTGTGTGATTTCAGCACAGAGGTAAATCTCATCAAACAGTATATTGTCGTTTTTATCCCTTCGGGCATAGCTCTTCATAGCATTAGCTCTTTTTTTCTTCTCAAACCCACTTAAAAGATGTATTTTTAATAAAAATCTTGTTTCAATAGTACATGTGGTATTTTTCTGTAATGAAAGCATTCTTTTTAGAAGTACATGAGGCATTTTTCTATAACAAAATAATCATTTTTAGAATTGTCACCATGTTGTTTTTGTTTTAAGAATTTGAATTTATCTATGTGTGGCTCATGTTTGTATTCCTAGCACTCAGGAGTCAGGATATGGTTCAAAGCTGACCTAAGTCACAAAGTGAGTTCAATGATAGCCTGGGCTACTTAGCAAAACCTTGCCCCAGAAGACAAATAACAACAAAAACAGTTAATGTTAAAATTGAGAAGAAAAAAATTTGAATATTCCAAAATTCTATTGCTCATAGATAAGAGTGTTTAAATTTTTAATATATGTATAAGTACGTATACACAGATAGTCTACACTTACGTATATACATATAGCATCATAATTTTCTTTCTGTGTGTAAATACAAAGACAGATAGTTAGTAAAAATGAGAGTAATGCTTTTTGAATAAAATTGAATATTTTTATATTCTTTAATTTTACACAATGACTTTTCTTTATAGGATATATCATGGCAGTCAATAAACAATCAATGTTTATGACTGTCATATAAATTCTGGAAACAGCCATAAACTGGATTTTAATCTCAGACCTTTCCTTAGCCAGCTTTGCAATCCTGAGCTAGGTTCTCTTGTCAGTTCTGTCTTCATTTGTAGAATAAAAGAGATTAGAAATAATTATTTCACAAAACTGACGTGAGAATTAGATGATGGAGAACACAGAGAGCGATGTCTATCACATGCCAAATCAAACGTATTATTAGTTGTTGTCTTGTTTGCTGAATGTTTTGATGTTTTCTTCCCACGAAATACGTGCAGGGATCATATCAGTCTTGTTCTCTATGGCATCCTCACTCTGCTATACAGTGTACTGAAGAATTTGTGGAGTATTAGTGAAATTTAGTAACTACTTATTGACTGGAGAAATAAGTCACTTATTGCGGCCAGTATGTGAGATTGACGATATAGTGAGGAAAAGCTCACACTGTGAAATCAAACATGTTTCAAGACTGTAGTATTGTGTCCTCCATTACTAACATTGGGGTTGGATATATGGAGTGGGGTGACTTACTGAACTTTTCTGAGCCCCAAATTTCCCATCTATAAAATAGAGACGATGCCCAAGGTTTCAGTTTATGAATATTCTATTCTGAGTATTCCTGATGTCTTTTGATCCTGGAAGTTAAACAAGGTCTAGCCTGGTAAGTACTTCAGCAAGAGATAATTCATCCTTACAATGTAGTTTGCCATATATAGATTTAATAAATTGTGCAAATTTTGAAAAATTGCAAAAATTTGTATCATTAAAGGGTGTCTAATTTTATTGGATGCTTTCAGTGTATCCATTGGAATATTTATATGTTAGACATTTTATTGTATGAATATGATTATTTTACTTTGCTTTATGTTCCTTTAATAAATAGCATGATCAAAAAAACAAATGCTTATTGATGAAAATGTTGATTTGGCTTATTTGTCCCCCAAAAAGTCCACCTTTAAAGGAAGTCAGAGCAGTACTCAAATGAGAGAGGCGGAACCATGGAGGAACACTACTTTCTGGCTTGCTCACCTACCTTTCTTCTATAACCCAGGCTGCCCAGGGATGGTATAGTACACAGTAGGCTGGGCCCTCCAACAGTAGTCAGAAATCATGAAAATGCCTCAAAGATATGCCCACAGGCCAATCTGATGGAGGCAATTCCTCAATTGGGATCACCTCTTTCCTAGGAAGATCTAGGTTCATGTCAAGTTGACGAAGACAGCTATGACGATGATGTATGACATGTATTGATTTGCATATATTAAACCATCTTTTCTTTTCTATGATAAATACCATTTGATTATGGTATTTAATCTATTGCTTTATTATTATATTCAGTTTGCTAGTATTTTGTCAAGGATTTTCATATCAATAGTCATAAAAACTGACCTATGCTTTATTTTATTTTATTTTATTTTTAGTTATTTAATTGCTTGGATTTTATATCTCAGTAATGCTGGTCTTACAGAAATAAGGCAAAAAATTCTTTCTCAAAATTAATTTTGAGAAAAAAATAGTATTGGGCTTTTTTGAAAATGTTAGATTCTAGGTCATGCAGGCTTCTTGGTTGGGAAACAGTTTTATCGTTGACTGACTTTCATGGCTCTTTGTTGGTCTATTGTGGTTTCTACTCCTTCATGGCTCAGCCATGGTATGTCATACATGTCCACGACCTTATCCTTTTCTTCAGTGTTTGTCAGGTTTGGGGCACACAGCTCTCATACTGTTCCTGGATCATCTTTTCTATTTCTGTAATGACATTTGTAACACTTCTTTGTCATCCCCGATTTTTATTTTTTGAAGCTGCTCTTGGTTTTCTTACTCTAGCTAGAGGTTTGTCAGTTTGGTTATCTTGATTTTGTTGGAGGTTTTCTAGTTGTTTGCACTTTATTAGTACTTGAACTCTTTTTATTTCTTTTTTAAAAGATGTATTTTTATTTCTGTATGTGTGTGTGTGCCTGCACAAGTTCAAGTGTTCCATGTGCATGTAGGTGCCCGTGGAGGCCAGGACAGGGTGTTGTGTTCTGTATTTGAGTTATAAGTGGTTGCAAGCTGTCTGATGTGGGAACTGAACCCAAGTCTTCTGCAAGAGCAATGTCCTGTTCATTTGATGTCAACTTGATACACATTAGAATCATTTGGGAAGAGGGAACCACATGAAAATGCCCCTACCAGATTGGCCTATGTGCAAAACTATGGTACATTCTCTTGAGTGGTGATTGACCTGGGAGGATCTCATTCACTGTGGCTGATGCCACTCCTGAGATGGTTGATCCTGGGTGCTGTAAGAAAACAGGCTGAACAAGCCCTGAGGAGCAAGCCAGGAAGCATTGTTCCTCCATGGTCTCTGTTTCTGGTTCTGCCTCCAGGTTCTTGTCCTGTTTGGGTTCCTGCCCTGACTTCCCTAGTGACAGATTATAATGTGGAACTGTAAGCTGAAATAAACCCTCTGCATCCCAAATTAATTTTGGTCATGGTCTTTATCACAGCCATAGAAACCCTAACAAAGACAAACAGTAAGCATTATTAACAGCTAAGCCATCTCCCCAATCCTTTTTCTACCTTTTCACATAGGTATTAGTTGCTATAATTCTACGAAGTAGGCTTACTCAGTAGTATAATTTTTTTCTGTATCTATTTCTCTATGTTCACTTGTTTCAAGAAAAAAAATTTTCACTTTTAATTGCTTCATGACCCAGTAGTTATTCAAAATGATATTATTTGGTTTTCCTGCATTATTACAATTTTCAGTTTCTATTATGATTGTGTCTAATTTTATCCTGTTTGGGTCATAGAAGATACTGGCTATAATTTTGAATTTTTTTTATTTGTAAAGACTTGTTTTATGACCTAACATGATCTGTTCTGAAGAAATCCATGAGGTAATGAGATGAATGTTTATCTTGCAAGTAGTGGGTGAAATGTCCTATAAATGTCCTGGATTCATTTGTCTCTGGCTGATATGGCTATTGATAAAAGTGAGGGTTGAAGTCCCTGGTCATTGTGTATGGCAGCTTCTAGCTCCCTTTAGATATTGTAATTTATGATTGGTACATTTGGGTGATCTGGTGTTGGACATTACTCTGTTGGTCTTTTGCTTATTGTACAGAAAACTTTTTTCTAGGTTTTTTGTCTTAAAAATTTATTTACGTTTTGGGAGGTTTTTTCTTTGTTTGGCTGGTTTTTGATTTTTGTTTTTTGGGCTTTTTGAGACAGGGTTTCTCTGTATGTAGCCCTGGATGTCCTGGAACTTGCTCTGTAGACCAGGCTGGCCTTAAACTCAGAGTTCCACCTGTCCCTCTGCCTCTTGAATGCTGGGATTAAAGGCATGCACCACCACTGCCTAGCTAAAATCTATATTTAATTGAGGAATACGACTTTTCATTGAGGAATTTAATCCATTTAACATGGAAGTGACTATTGATGGTGAAAACCTGCACTGTCCCAGTGTTAGTTGTTTTGTTATTTTGTGTATCTGTTGCTCATTTTTTCCTCTCTTGTTGTGAATCATTGTGGTTTGGCGGTTTTCTGTAGTGAAAAGCTTTGATTTCTTACTGTTTCTCATTTGTGTATCCACTCCACCAGAGAGTTTCAAGCTTTTGCATGTTTTCACAATGGCTGCACCCTTGAGTACTTCATAAAATCTTTCATAGTATTGATGAAATCCTTCAGATTTTGTTTCTCTTTCATTTACGGAGGATGTCTTTGCTGTCTAACATTCTCCATCGGCTGCTTTTTCTTAGTTCTCAGAATATATTATCCTATCTTCTTTAGGGCTGCAAGACCTCTAATCTGCTGTTGGCGTAGAAAGGATTTCCATATAGGTGACTCAACACCCTTCCCAAGCTGCTTTAGAATTCTTTCTTTTTGACTTTTGACTGGTTAAATACAGCACTTTGGAGAAGGCCTCTTTGGTTTGTGTCTAATCAGGACTCTAAGATTCACTGGCCTGGGCGTTCATGTTTCTCTCACAGCTTAGGACCCTCACAGCCATTCTTTCCTCAGATATTCTTTCTGTGGCTTTCTTCATCTTCCTGCATCCGAAATTCCAGAATGCAAGTACTTGCCCATCCATTGGTGTCTCACGGGTTCTGTAGAATTTCCCCCTCCCCCAACAGTTTCTGCTTTCCATCTTTAGGTTAACAAAAATAAAACCTACCTTTAAGGGGTTGGGGATTTAGCTCAGTGGTAGAGCACTTGCCTAGCAAGCGCAAGGCCCTGGGTTCGATCCTCAGCTCTGGAAAACAAACAAACAAACAAATAAAAAAAAAATCCTACCTTTAAATGTAGGGAGTTTTTCCTCTGTTTAATCCAGTCTGTTGTGGCACTTGATTTTTATTTATTTTAGTCATTGAGTTTTTCAAGCCAAATTTCTGTTTGATTCATCTTTGTAATGTCTCTCTCTGTTGAAATTCTCACTTAGATTGTGAATTGTCATCCAGATGTCACCAAACTGTCCTCTGTATTCTCACTGAAACATCGTTCAGAATTCCACTTTTTGTATCTCCTTTCTTTGTGTCTATCTGTCACTATAGGAATATTAGATTTCCTTAGGGCTGTCATTGTTTGTTTGTTTTTTCATGTTTCCTGTGTCCCTACACTGGTATCTGAACATCTAGTGAAACAGGTGCATTTTTCCAATTTGGGGAGGTTTATTTTCCCCATAAGAAGAGGAGATTCCTGTGTTGTGTACTAGGATACTGGTTAGTTATAGTTAGTCAGCTCTGAATCTGTGTATAGTTGGCATTGTCTTGTTGCTAGTTCAGCTATATTCCTTATAAAAAGGAATTCTGCAGTTGTGTTAGTGGACAAGACTGTGGGTGTCTATAGATACGATTTGCGTAGTATGATTTTCCTGGGGGTAAGATCACTGCCTGGCTGTCTATAGCAAGTACCTAGAGATGGTGTGAGGCCAGGGACTATGTGGTGGGCTACCTGTCATGCAACACTCCTTCGCCTTCATGTGAGCCAAGCCTCGCCAGCTGTGCAACAGGGCCACCAGGGAGGCTGTTATCTCGATGCTGGGTCTGAGACTATTTCAGATAGGAGTGTAGGCATTGCAGTTTAGCTCATCATACAGGGGGGCATTCTAGAGGACTGGGGTTACTACTTGTTTTGGGGAGGCCAATGGTATGGCAGCCTCCCTGAGATGAGCAAGGCAACCACTCCATAGCTGTCAGGTTGGGTTTGGTTATACACTTCTTATGGGCTGGCCAGCTTTGTGGTGTGCTCTCAATCAGGGCGGGGGATTTAGATGGTTGTTGGGATGGTGGCAAAAGGACAAAGGTGCTGCATGCTGAGTGCCTGTGCAGTGCTTAACAAGAAACACAGGCTACTGACCAGTCATCTTTTAGGTCATATAGCCATAGGGTCTTTGCCGAGTTCTCTTTCATTCAGGTACACCTGTTTGGGGGAAATGGGGCATTGTATATGTTTGGAAGCCAATGTGGTGGCAGCCTTGCTGCTGGGCACAGGCAGAGTATTTGTGTGGTTACGGGGGTGCTGTTTATGTTAGCATGGTTGGATGACAGCAATCTCTAGAATGGAGATATGCTACGAACAGTGGCCAGCCTCAGGATGGTGGCTCTATGCCAGAGGGTTCACTTTTTAAGACAGCACTGAGTCTCGGCTGCTTACATTAGGTGTGAACTGCATGAGCTCTGTAGTTGTGTAACTGCACATTGAGCAGGCTTCCATACTACATCCAGAGACTGTGGTGACAGAGGAGTCTCCCGTCCTAACAACAGAAGCAGCAATGACACCATAAGGAGCCTGCAGCTTATTTTCCCCCATAGAAACCCTGGCTCGGAAATGACTTTCAGGTGGAACAGATGCAAGGCACCTTACTTTTCTTTCTGCAAGACTGTGCTGTGTTTTCAAACCCCAGAGGATCTCAACCACTTCTCTACGATTCTTTTCCGTACTTGTCCATTAATCCCTTATTGTAGCGTTACCAGTCCTTTGTCTCCTCCTATCGCCTCGGGGAATGAGTGACAGGTAACTCCATGCAGCTCTGTTGCTGATGTCACTGATGTAGTCATTTTAAACCATGGAAAATGGGTCATACCTATGAATTCTAGGCCTAAGTTTAGGCTCCAAGTTTATTAACCTGTAAAATCTGCTGTACCCGGTGAGCAAGGACGAAGACGAAGGCTATTTTAAGCAACTTCCTGTGCAGAACCTACTTGGTGCAGTGTTCGCATCCTCTTCTTATTTACTATTCATTCAACATCTTCCAGATTCGCAGGGCTAAAGGACAACTGACTGCATGCCATGCTTTCTCTCTTCCTTGCATCTAGAATCAGTACAGTTGGTACCTTTTGATCAGTGGTGTTCACATAAGAATGGAATTTCATGGCACAGGTAGCTGCTTGTCTGTTTCATGAACAGAGGATGAATCACTAGGTAAACAGATGAGCAGGATGTTTGGCAGGAGAAGTTGCCACAGAGTCTGCTGACACGCTCCTTGTCAGCAGTGCAAAGCAAAAAGCTAAATTCATCTTCAGTTTGCACCAGTTCACCCTGTTGTACAAATGCCTTGTGTGTTTGTTTCTGCTGCCGTTGCCTAGTTCATGAATCAGGACCTAAACAGACAAGTTTCCCCAGAACTTTCTTACAGGCATTGTCTTAAAATGTTTGGGAAATACGGAAAATAGTCCTAAGTTAGTACATTGGAGAGCTAACCTAGGGAGTTGATAGGGCTTGGCCAGGGATTGCATATCAGTGCAGTCAGTAGGAAGAGGAAATGGTGGCCTATAACCTCAGGGAATGTTGCCAGCTGTCCACGCCCCTCTCACCCCTGTCCAGAGGAAGTAACAGCCCGAGGGCAGTATCTCACTTGGGAGAAAAGCAAACCCAAAGCCGCCTTAGCTCTCACCCTGCTCCTGGAGACGACATTTTCACGAGTACTACCAACTTCTATTCAAACTCTTGAAAGCATCCAAATACTCGCAGAAATGAATTTTGTTGTGTCATCTGTAGCTGCACTATTGTTCTTGAGCCCCTTGAGCCAGCCAATCCCATCTGTGCAGGGATCCTTCAAAAAACCAGGAATAATGGATCACCAGAGTCAGAATCAAAGGAACTTCCTGAATGCCATGCTAATTAAATGCTAAGTTTTTTTTTTTTTTTTTTTTTTTCCAAACTGTTGTTGTTTTCAGGAAGAATTGGGCCTGAAGAAGGTAGAAGTCTAAAATGGTCTTGCAGTTGGCTGTGGCTCTGAAAGGTTTGGCGCCAACTCCGATGCTGCATTCATGCTGTTACTCTTTCAGTGGAGGACAGTGGTGAGTGAAAAGGTTGGGTTACCTGTGAAACCTGACGGGTGGACAAGGATGTTATTCTGATTCAACTCTAACATCTACAAAGCACAGCCATGGAAGTTGGGTGTGCCTAAATTTTGGGGATTCAGGAAATTTTGCCTCAGACCCAAAGCTCGGCTCCAGAGACTGAAGTTTGGAAAGAGTAGAGGTGATGACAGCTCAAACAAAGACTGGACGACAGAAGTGCAGGCAGAGAATTCAAGGAAAGGGAACTGCTGTGCTGTGTCCAAAACACAGGCTCAAGGAGTAGAGACTTCTGGGTAACGCACTGGCCAGACCTCTAGTATGTAATGAAATGTTGGATGGAGGCAGTGACAATTAATTAATGTGTTTTCCAAAATGCATGAACTATAAGGGTAATTATTTAGGAAATGTTTTGGAGAGGTATCTATGAAAGGCTAGAGGAGTAGCCAAGAGCGGCCTTTGGAATAGAGTGCAGACATAACATCTGTGGGGGGGAGGGGGGAAGAGGGAAGTTGAGGGAGCACTTCAGACTCAGAGTCCTGGACCAGTTACAACCAGGTGGATGGAGAGTCCTTCAGGCACATCATCTATTGTCCAAGTCTCACACCCATGGGAGGGGCCTGCACTGGTGTGTTCCTGTGCTCCATCACTGACTGAGAGCAGCCTGAGGAACATAGAGCCTCCCTGTGGAATTGTGTCAGATCCCAGAAGGGAGGTGAGTGGGGCTGTCAGTCAACCGAGTTCTGTAATACAGAAGGCCTGGATTCAAGGTGAATTGTGAGTCCAAATGAGGAACCAAAAAGTACCAAGTGCCTAGTTCAGGCTCAGGCTTGTTTTCAGTGCCCAGATTTTTCATTTGTAAGGTAGGATTATGAACAGATAGGTAGTGGTTAAGGCAAAGACTCATAAGTGCTCAAAGTCTGAGAACAAAAGACTGAGAATGTTTAGCTATAGATAGTTCTCTGTCTCTCTGTAGGCAGAGTTTCTCTGTGTCAGGGCAGATGCTCCCAAATAACCACACAAAGGCTTATTATTAATTATGAATGCTCAACTGATAGCTTAGACTCGGTTTTAGCTGGCTCTTATCATTTAAACCAACCCATTTCTATTCATCTGTGTCCTGACCTAATTTACCTCATGTATGTACTTTCCAACCTGCTCACTCTGTGTCTCATGGTGTCTCCTCTGACTCCATCCTTCTCCACAGCATGCTCTCTGCCCCAAAATTCTGCCTAACCATCTGCCAATCAACTCTTTATTAACAATGAAACCAACATGTTTTCCCCAGTGTACAAAAGGATTATTTCACAGCAAATTCCAGAAAAACAAAACCTTACAGGATGGACAGTTATCTGAAGTGATGAGATGGAATGCTAGAATAGAAAAGTAATTGTCTTACAAGACTTGACCAGATCTGCTTAATTCCTCACACTTCTTCCTCTACTCTACTTCCTCTGTTTAAGGATAAAGTTCATGTCAGTAGTGTGAAAATGGGTGTGTGGGGGTCATTGGACCCCATTTATTTGTTCCTCTCCCCAGGGTAACCACATTAAATAAATCCCTCTTTGCTTTTCACCATCCTCAGCAGAGGATCAGCACAAGTCTCTTATCTTGGGATTCTGAGTAGGATAGTAGAGAAGGCCAAGTCATATACTTAAGACCAGACTACTATTAGATAGCAGAAACACAGATCTTTGAAATTAATGATAATAACAATTATTATATCAGCAGCTATCATCTGGTGCTTTCTATTTTCCAGTCACTTTCCTAAGTTCTTTGCACGCATTAACCCATTTAATCCGTACAACTAACCAATGAGGCTGGACTAAACTGACCACCATGTAGTGATAAGAAGATTGGCATAAAGGGCTTCAGTAACTTGCACAGTTACACAGCACAGTGACACTACAATGTTGCTCCATGTTGCTGGTAAACTTCAAAAGCATGAGAAGGAGACCTAAAGTCACAAAGTCATTAAGATTAAAATTAGACTAGGAACACAGCTCAATGGTAGGGTACTTGTCTATCACACACAAGGCCTTGTGTTCAGTTCCCAATACTGAAAGAAACCAAAACTGGGAGTTCTAGATATTCCCCTTCCCACTACAGCACCAAAGATCAGAGATAGAGGTTGTGTGTTGCTCTGGGGTGTTTTGACAGGTGAATCTCCAGGGAAGCTCTGATCTTCTGTCGATGAGAAGCAAGAGTGAGCCCTTGAAAGTTTTGCATAGTGTAAGAAACCTTAAGTAGTCTCAGGATGAGGAATTTTTAAAAAACAAAAAACAAAACCCACAAAACATTTGTTTATTATTGCTATCAGCAAGAGCAAATCTCTCAAAACAGTTATCCTTGGTGATGGAAGTATGATCAGGAACATTGCTCAGCCAACGCTGTTATTCCTCAGGTGTTGAGTTGGGGCTGGTTCATACACACCACCAGCCGCAAGAGCCTCCTTATGCAAGAAGGAAAAGAAACTTGGAAGTCAGAGTATAGCTTGACCATGCATGAGTCCCTACATCTCTCTTAATTACTTCTAAATATTAAAATGTAAGTATCACCCTGCCATTTAATAAGCACATCTAAGAGAAAACTATGGCAACTATTGATGCAGGTATATGCTTTCTAAGGAGAACCAATTTATCTAGAAGGTTATGAAATACTCTAGAGCAAGTAGTACAATTGTGTCAGTCCATCATTCAACACACTTGCTACCTTCTTACTCTAAATCTACATGAAACCAACCTAAGAGGCAAATGTGAATCCAACGAACAGGAGCTTCTTACAGCTTCCCAGCACCCTGACAGAGGCTGATCAATCTGTATCAGTGTCTCTACCTAAACTGTGTTCATGAAACTTGTTTTCTTGTGAGTGAGCAGAATTGATTACCAACTGCATTTTAAAGAGCAGTTTAGATCTGGGGCCTTTTCCCATTCCTACTCTTCTCCAACTGTCTTTGTGAGTTTACAGGCATTTGTGCTACATCCTTGACTTGATCCTGTATTAAGAATAAATAAGATAGGTTCATATAGGGGAAAAATAACAAAGGAGGGACTTTCCTACAAGATCTTTGAAAAGAAAGGACATTTGCATAAGCCATATTTAACCAGCATCTTTGTTTTATGTTTTTCCTTTCTAAGGGCTTTGGTGGACTCCCTCCTAGTCTCCACCCTCCCATTAATCAGAGAACAAAGGCTTCAGGTTGCCTCCTAGGGACCTTCCTGGCTCATCATCTTCATGCCTGGACAATTACATTTAATGATTTGCACCTCCTGCTTCCATTCCCTCTTAAATCATCAATATGCTCCTCTTCCAGATGTGGCTGTGATTCTGTCCTTCTCTTGCTCTCGCTTTCCAAAGATAGTGGCACAAGCTTCATGAGTTTTAGTTTGAAATTTAAAGCCATGTGATGTCATTTTCATCTCCGCTTTTCTTTAAGCCAGTAACATTTGTCTGCATAGCAATAGGCTCAGTAACATTTCTTTTCTTCCCTTCTTTCTTTCTTTTAAACTTTTATTCTTCTTTCATATATTACATCCTGACTGCAGTTTCCCCTCCCTTTACTCCTCCCAAGTCCCTACCCCCACCTTCCCTCTTCCCCAGATCCACTCTTCCTCTGTTTCCCCTTAAAAAAAAAAGCAGGCCTCCCAGGGATACCCACAGAACATGGCCTAAGAAGATACAATAAGATTGTGCACAAACCCTCCTATCAAGGCTGGGCCAAGAAATCCAGCAGGAGAAAAAGGGTCCCAAGTGCAAGCAAAAGAGTCAGAGACACTCCCCACTCCCATTATTGCGAGTCTCAAAAGAAGACTAAACTACATAGCCCTAAGGCATATGCAGAATATCTAGTTCAGACCCATACAAGGTCCTTGTTTGTCAATTTGGTCGCTGTGAGCCCTTATGAGCTCTGCTTAGTTGATTTTGTGGGCCCCTCTGGCTCCTACAATCCTTCCTCCCTAGCTTCGGTGGGGTTCCCCTGGCTCCACCTAGTGCTCTGCATCTGCTCTCATCAGTTTCTAGATGATGCACCTGTTATGAGAACTAGCACCTACCTTTGAGTATAGCAGGATATCATTAGGAATCATTTCACTGATTTTTTTTTTTTTTTTTTGCCAGTCGTGTTTGGATGCATGGATCTTCCAGAGAAGGGGAAATAGAATAGATTTTGTAAGTGGACTGGGGGCCAGTAGGGATGGGGACAGGAAGGGGGTCAGGTGGGAGTGAGAAGGACAGAGGGAGAGAGTACTAGGAGAGACTACTGGAACTAGGGAGCATTTGGAGTGTGATGTAGAGACCTAGTGTAGTAGAAACTCCCTGGAATCTACAAGAGGGACTATAGAGAAGTCTCCTAACAATGGGGGATACAAAGCTTGAACTAGCCATCTTCTATAACCAGGCAAGGCTCCTAGCAGTGTTACTGGGACATCCAGCCACAAAACCTCTGACCTATAATCTGAACTGCCTACAAGATATGCTGGGGTAATGGTAGTGCAAAACTTTTGGGAGTAGACAATCAATGACTGTTCCAACTTGAGATCCAGGCCACGAGAGGGAGCCCACGCCTGACACTGCCTGGATGGTCAGGGACCAGAAGCAGGACAGTCCAAAGACCCAGAATAGAACCAAATACGCTGGCAGTAAAATTCTTTCAAATAATAAAATTTAAAGTTTCAGTTCACAAAGCAGCTTCACAACATCACAATAACCCTATGATGTAAACAGGTAGACTTCCTTATTTTAAAGGCAAATAAACTAAATCTCAAGGTAATAAACTCTACAGTCTTTGAGATTTATCTCATCATTGTAATAAAATTCTTAAATCACATACTAAATTTACATCCTGAATAGAAGACTGTATTTTGAAATCTTTATACATTGTGCCCTCTAAGAAATAGTCTTTCTTTTTGGTTCCTTGTCCCCTATGTTTTAAGTGACTAAGCATTTCAGGCAGGGCTGTGAGCACTTGAGTTTATCCTTGTGTACTATGTTTCTCTATAGGGTGCACACTAAGCCACGTGATTGTGATTGACACCTACTAGTAGACACACTGTATGAAGGGTCTTTTTTGCAATAGTGATAGAATCTGACATGACTTTAAGAAAGAAAAAAATCCTTATTTAAAAAAAATACTCTCACAAGATGTGAAAATGTACATAAGAACAGCATTGGGCATGAAACAGGAAAATATTGCCAGCCAGTTTCTTTTCTTTTTCTTTCTCTCTCTTTCTTTCTTTCTCTCTTTCTTTCTTTCTTTCTTTCTTTCTTTCTTTCTTTCTTTCTTTCCTTCTTTCTTCCTTTCATTTATTTATGTATGTCTCATAATTTATTTATTTATTTGTTTGTTGTTTGTTTGTTTTGGACTATGTAGCCCTGGCTGGCCTGGAACTCACTATGTAGACCAGGATGGCCTTGAGCTCACAGAGCTCTGCCTGCCTCAGTCTTTACCTCCCAAGTGCATGCATTAAAGGCATATGCCACTACATCCAACTCCAGTCAGTTTCTAACAATGTCCTGTCCTCCCATAGGTATTCAGGTGTTGAAGTTAGCTGAATACTCATCACTGCACTTATATACTTTTTCTAATTTATTTGAATGTATTTTATTCATTTACTGTTACTATTGTAGTTGGTGGCATGAACCTGGGAGAGTGGAGACTGAAAATGAGGTGGACTATAGTCTCATACAAAAGTCATCTTTATTCAGGGCATCAGAAAGTTTGTATTTTGAGGGTTAGACAAAGTCATAGGGGCAAAGTTTGAGAATTCAGGCAGCATACAGTCATGGGGACAAGGTCACATGAGTTTTGTCTTATACAGTCACAAGGGCAAGGGCATGTTAGTTCAAGTTATATACAGTCACGAGGACAACCTGTGCTTGGAAACATCATCTAAATAATAATGGCGAAATGATGGGTAATCTGAGGAAAACCCACTCCTGTTCACACCGGCAAGGGTGAAAGTACATTCCAAGAAAAAATCCAGTTCCGCAGGAACAGAGGTTTCAGGTCTCTCGTCTTGTTTGCTTGGAGATTTCTCACAAGCTCTCAGAAATCTCCTCCCACAGCTTTCCTCATGGACTGGGTCCCAACAATTTACCAAGTGTCAAGTAACAAACTAGGAACTCCAGAGGTCTGGCACAATCTCTTCCCTCAAGAAAGGTACAATCTCATCTAGGAAAAAAAAAAAAAAACACCAGCATATGTTCTCATACACAAACAACAGACACACAGTTTAAAACTTCTGCGGTGTTTCAATGAATTATGTTACAGATTTGCAAAGTGAAGTCGAGAAATGAGACGGCCTATGAAAGAGCTAGTTATAAAAGAGGGGGCAAGGGTTGGGGGATAGCTCTCCTGAAACTTAGAGAACAGAATTCATGTAAATGAGTGGGAGAAACTGGGCAAAGGGAAAGGTGTCATTGCAGCCTGAGGCCAGGAATCTTTCTACCTGTTTGATCTCATCTTCCTAATATCCAAGATATATTACCTGCAGCTCCAAAACAGTGGACTGTGTCATTATTAACAGTTAGTGATGGTCAGAACACTGACCCCAAGGAAGCTAGTGACATCTAATAAAGAGAAGGGAAAATTTAAAACTAAAAGTCAGTGCAGACGATTTTCTCTTATTTGTTCAGTGGCTATGAAATGCTGTGTGTGGAAGTCAGCCACCTAAGCAAAGGCAATAGGGAAGGTGATGTGAACTACCCCAGTGGCTTCTGCTCACAGCAAGCGGAGCTACAGCACAAAGGAGACTTTTCCAACTTGGATAGAACATCATTCTTTGGAGGTGGGAAGCAAAGCTTTTAAAAAAATGAACAGTATCATAGTTTATGGACTATGTGCAAGCAGAATGAGTTTCCAGTTACACATGTATCAAATTTTCACTGTGCTTGGCATCAAGTCCAGTACTGAATTGAAGTAAGAAATGAGATTTAGGAAAGAGAAAATCAGACATCTTTATATTCCACTGCAATCCTTTTCCTCAATAGTCTTATTTGTTCCTCCACCAAAAAGATAATAAAATACTGAACTACATAAACAAAAATTATGGGCTAGGGTTAGGAGCTGAGGAGACAGGGAGGAAGTTAGAGGAACTGTTGCTCATGTAGAAATCCTTCCGGATACACCGAAGCAAACATTTCTTCTTCAGTGTGGGAGATGCCTGTGTGCAAAATCTTTGAGGGAGGATTTGAAGTTGTTTCCCAGTGGTTTTTTTAGTACCTCGTGACTTTTCCTTTCACAGAGGATGAGTTAGTATGGATCATCCACCCTGAAAGAGAATCAGCAGATTATAAAATTAAACTATGGAGCTTTTAAAAATGGCAAAAAAAAATGTTAGTAATACAGATGAACATTCTCTAGCTGAGAGAGGCAAGGAAATTGCAACAACAACAACAACAATAATAGAGGTAAACAGCCACTAACATGAAGAAGAAGAGCAAGGAATTGCTTCCAGTTGGGAATTGTGGACAGGATGTGGAACATTTTCAAATACATGGAGAGGAGACAGTAAAGCAACATTTTACATGCTTATGTATTACCACCCCAAAATTAATGTTCTAAAGATTTATTTTGCTTTTAGTAGTGCATGTGTGTATATGTGTATGTGCACATATGAGTGAAGTTGTCTGAGGAGGCCAGAAGAGGGTGTTGGAGTCCCTGGCGTTGGAGTTACTGGCAGTTGTGAGCCACACCCAATGCAGATGCCAGGAACTTGGATTCTCTGCAAGAGCAGTACACACTCTTAGCTGCTGAGTCAGCTCTCTGCACGCGCGCGCCCCCCACCCCACCCGCCCCCAAGTAAATATTTTAAATGTAAACTTGGATTTAGCCTAAAGTCTTGATTCTCTAAGAAGCTCCCCAGTGATGTTCCTACTGCTGGTCTACAGATCACATCTTGTCATATTTCTGCAATACTGCTGATTTCCATGTCTAACACTTGAAGGACACTGCATGCCGAATTACAGTGGAGAGGTGGGCAAGTGGAAGGTGATAAGCTCAAATGAAAAGAGAGACCAGAGAAAATAAAAACCCATGAAAATAGTGGTGTCAGTTCTAAATGCTAGATTCTGGTGGAACATGACTTAGAGAAATGTTCACAAATTTAGATTTGTGAATACAGGTGCCACCATATTCTATGTTTCAACCGTGCCATTCTTGGAAAGGGTGGAGGAAAACCACATTTCTGTGTGTTTGCACCTTTCAAAATGAGAGCCAGATTCTGAGGCTCTGGTCTCGTGATGAACTGTCAGGGTAAACCACCATGACAGCTGCAAACTTGCTTGCCAGTGTAGAAAGAAAAAACGTTGGTGAAAGCAGAATCTCGCACATACCCTCCTCTGAGGTTGGCATCATATCTTCCTGTGTATCTTGGGTGTAGCTTTTACCCAGGTAGAATTTAGAAACTAGAAACCAAATGAGGTGATAAACAGAACCCATTTGCAGAAGAGTCAAAATAACTAGCAAGAATCAAAACCACATGTGCTCAAGGAGTCATTCATTCATTAGCCAGACACTAATAGGAATGAGTACAAAGAACTGTGAGAATCAACTTAAGTCAGAAAAAAAAAAAATACCCTATGGTGTTTAGTGTGATAGTGTTCATCTTCCCCTTGGCTTATTCTAGAGACACACCCTATTTCTTGCACCCCACCCTTCCTCAGTGCTATCACACAATGGTTTAGTGAGAAAATAAATCACATTACTGGAAGAGGTGGGCCTCTGGTACTAACAACTTTAACTTGGAAGTCAAGGAGACTGAGATCTAGAAGTATAATAGTTATCGGGCATTATCCCTGGACGCGGGCGCTGCAAATCTCAGCTTCTCCCTTTATTCAATGACTTCCCTTAAGCTCCTGTCATTTCCCCTTCTTCTGTTTCTTTACTGTAATTAGGGATAGCAATACTCCCTATCTACACAGGCTTGTAGGCACTATTTAATCACTTCAAACTTAAAACACTAGGAATAGTATGCAACGTGGACTGTATATTTGATGAAAGTTTATTTTTATTATTGTTTATTGTTGTAACTCTGTCACTGGCTCAAGGCCTGTAGGTAAAGTTATTTACATAATGACAGAGATAGTTTTAACATCATGTCCTCCATCTTTCTAACCTAAAATCTATGAATTGGGATCACATTAGCTAATTAATGAGAGATGTCACAAGGCAGCCAATCAGTTGATAGGTTCTAGAATACCTGGTAGTGAACTGCTCTGGACGTGCTGGTGTGAGAGAGACACTCTTCTTTTCAATCCTCAATAAACCAGGGGCTCTAGGAAGGTCCAATCCTGGCCCCCAAATTTGCTTTTAGACTTACCTTATTATGCCATTGTTTGAGTTATTTTTGTCTTGAACCTTTTGATGATTCTCTCCCAGGTTCTGCCTTTCTTATAAGATATTTCTGTGATCACTTAGACCAATGATTTTGTTTTATCAGTACAAAGTTTATCAGCCATTACCATTTCTGCCTTTTATTGTTCTGCACTGCTAAATAACTCTGTCTTCACTCTCCAATTAGATAACTATTTCCCTGAGGTTAGAGTCAAGAACTTGATGCTTTGAGTGTCTCAGTAAAGCTTAGCATTGTTCCAACATAAAAATGTTCAATAAACAACTATTATTTGAGTAATTATTTTAAAAATCAACACACCGTTCATAAGCAATTGGTAACTAATCTTATGCTAGCTATTTTTGGCCAGCATCTTCAGCTGGGCTCCCAGTCCTTGAACTGAACTGAACTGCTTTTGTTCTCTAGCTATCAAAGCAGGTGTTGCTCTGGCCAGAACACCACTCTGCCTAGATAGAACGTGCCAACAGACTTTCACTCAGTGGGTAGGAGCACAAAAGAAATCTTTACATCCTGTGGGTTTCCTGCTACAGAGAGAGGAGGCCAGCCCCCACAGAGACCCTTTGCTTGCTAGGGCTCCATTTACACAATTACAGTAATGAAACAAAGTAAGAAAAGACTCCACCAACGCTCCGTCCCCACCCTACCCCCTCCCCTTCTTCATGGCAAATTCTAGAGAAAACAGAACCCGCTCTGCCTCCAGCCCATTGTCCTCATCTCTTCCCCAGCCAACTTCTGCCTTGTTCTATGCGCTGAAAGTGGCCCTTTAATGCACCCAGTGGAAATGGGATGGTTGTTCTGGCTGCATTTGAGACTTTCCACTTTTGTCTTTCCTTAGTATCTGGGATTCCCAGATATTCTTCACCCTCCTTCATCTGTCTCCCTGACACCTCTTTTCATCCTCCTTTTCTTCATTCCTGCCAGGCAGGCCAGGCACTGCCGTGTGTCTGTGTCTTTCCCCAGCAATCTACGTTATTACTCTAACGATAGAATTAGAGCATTGAGAACAGACTGGAGCAAATGCTTTTCTAGGGAAGCAGTGGGTAGAGTTCACACTCCACAGCCTTTTCTCATTTCTGAAGGCCAGTGCTTATTAGAGTAGTGGTCATTCACTTTTTTGTGTTAAGTATTGAGGGTCTGTGCCTGAGCAGTTCCTTGTTATGTTCCAGATATGTTAGTTGCTGGAAATGCTCATTGAATTGGATGTTTCTCAACTGTTATATGTTGGTCTTGTAAGCTAAGACAAGAAGAAACATAACAGCATGCTTCTAACCCTCAAGAAAAAAATTCAGAGACTACCAGGAAACATTCCCATCATATGCAATATTCTTTCCTAATAGATATATTTGCATGTCCATTAATTCAATTCCACTAGCATCAAAAAACCTAAAGATTTTAATGGAAGCCAGTGCTCAACTACCTTACCTGGAAATGCCATTTGTATGAGACCCCTATATAAATAACTACAAAGGGGTTGTTGTTCTATCTATAATAGGAAGCACCCTAAGGAAATATAGAGATGAGATAAATAGATTTGTAAATTCTTCATTGAAAAACTTACCTTTTCTGAGATTTCTTGCCTAAAAATAGAAGAGAGAATAGGAATATGGTATCATCAAAAAGTAGACAATTTCAATTTTTTAAGTAAAGGCTGTGCACATGCTCATAACTGTCTTTTGAGGTACATTATGCATTTGATAAGTGGGCACCCATGTGTGACTACGTGGATGTGGGGTACCAGTGAACATTCAGGGCTGTAGCACAACAAGCATGATGCATGTGCTTCTCGGGATTCCATTCCACCTACTCTGCTGCTCCTGAAGCCAGAGCCTAGGCTGGATTCTGTCCCGGTCAGACCTAGTGTCCCATTCATAATTTTATATCACACTTCATGCAGCTTCTAGCCCTTCCTTGAAGGACTTAGGTGCTAACAATATGAACCAATGTGTCAATGTCTCTGAGCTTCTCTTATGTGTATCCTGAGAATTTTACTCTGGTCTTATTTGTTAGTAGGAATCAGTGGGAAGTGTGCAGCCTAATTTGAGTAACTTACGTAGTTTCATCTATTTATGCAATCATATATAAAATTCATATATCATACACATCTGCTTTCTCTTTGACTGGTTGCATGGGATCTAGATCTGAAAGTCACTTCCATCAAGTGGGTAGGACTCCATGACACATGTTTGTGTCCTAACATAAACTTTGGTTCCAACTTAGCTTTGCTTACTCAGTTGGGGCTTTCATTTCCTTACACTTTAGGTAATTTTGGTTGACTTCACAGTGTGTATTTTGTGAACTGAACTATGCTCTTTTTTAATGGAAAAGTATTGATTACTTAATGGTCTGAAGAACTGAGGTCTGTCAAAAAGATAAGAAAACAGAAAAAAAAAAGAAAACTCTCTAAGAAGAAGACCCCTTTGAGAGAAGAGGATTTCGTGTATTTCTGTGACTGTAAGCTGGTATTCTAGAACTGTCCCCCACAGATTGTAACTTTCTTATTGGTTTAATTAAAGAACTGATACTTAAAATGCTTAGGCCAAGGCAAGGAATATAATATACAGTACTCCAGCTGCTTTTTAATTTTTTAAAATTTTCTAGAAATTAGTATTTCAAACCTTTTCATTCAAAATTTTGCTTTCAGATGATACAGACCAAATACGTTGATCAGGGAGAATCAAGTTCAAGTCCATTTGTTCATCTTCACAGAACTGAAATTTTTCCCTTTTATGAACAATGAAAGCAATAACAATAGATGAACAAAACCTGGTCATACTGAGGGAGTGCCTAGACCTACTGAGGAAGTGTCTAGTCCTACTGAAGAAGTGTCTAGTCCTACTGAGGGGGTGCCTAGACCTACTGAGGAAGGGTCTAGTCCTACTGAAGAAGTGTCTAGTCCTACTGAGGGGGCGCCTAGTCCTACTGAGGAAGTGTCTAGTCCTACTGAGGAAGTGTCTAGTCCTACTGAGGAAGTGTCTAGTCCTACTGAGGGAGTGTTTATTGAAGAGAAGAGAACTAATGGAGATGTGTTCAGTTTCATGAACTGGACTAACCCTGTGTGTTGGGTCAGGTGGAAAACTCTTCCAATCGAGGTTGAACCCGAAGGCAAATGCTTTTTAGAGGTGCTATTCTGGATGAAAGAACCACCTCTGACCTGAGCTCCTACTAAGGAATGATTTTAGAGCTTGGCCTAAAAATGCCATTGCCCTAGAGAATGAGAAAAATTAGGAGTACTGCGTGTTTCTCCCTGAGCCCACAGCCAGAGTGCTTGTTTGTGGCTCCAAGAAAGGAAAGCTGAAGGCTAACTAGACCCCAAGATGATTAGGGCACAGGCAGGCCTGGCACCAGGTTCATAGGGTCCATCTGAAAGAAGAATGTTTGGTCCTTTCATTGGCGCTCATGATCTGGATTGTCACTTGTCTCCCTATCCAATTTGATTAACCCAATAAACCAATAACATGTATGTAATAATGTATAAATATAAAATTATTATTTTCACTATGATGCTTATAAATGTATCTGTTTAATCTCTATGGGTTTATCTTGGGGACCTAGCCACCAGTTCTACCAGTGACTCTCCAGGGGAAAAAAAAGAGACACTATTCATGTTGTAAAGAGCCAACTTATGGCTAAAATTTTTGGAGGATAAAGTCATTCACTCACAAGCTGGAGAGAGCAGTAGATGTCTCACAGTCAAAAACTACTGAAGACAGCGTAGTTACCCCAAATTTCCCTCCAGAGCCAGTGATCTCTGGGAGCTGGCACTCCCTTCGGTGGCATAACTGTCACTAGCCCAAGAGCCCGTTATCTGCTTCCTGTTTGCCCCACTCCGATTCCCACAGCAGGGGCATGCCATTTTATCAGTTTGAGATCTTGTACAGAAATGACTGACTCCAAGGTTAAAACTTTTATAAACAACCTACGGCCGTTCTCATCCCACTCAGAACACAGCCTTAGCCAGCTAGCACCCACCAGACCCATGTGTCTTTCATTCCATTCCTTTGCATCTATAACCACCTAGGAAAGGGATGGAATTTGGGGGTCACTACCTTCCTCAATAATAGGACTTATCACCCTTGAAGTTACTGAGCTGGTAGCCACCTTATTCAGGGAGCATGTATGATGAATAGCTAGCTGCCTTGTTCTCAACTCAAGGCAGCAAGACAGTTGGAGTGAGGTTTTGAAGTCTCAGTGAAAAGACTTGTCAACGGTGGAAGAAAAATGTCACCCTTTATTTCATGCTGGTGCTGTACTCAGTACTTGGTACAGTCTTGTGTGACAGTAGTATCCAAACTCATGGAATTTCCATCAGCACAAGAGACATTTCATCTGTTCAGTGCTGACACATTTTAGTTAGTGGTGTTCTTGGACACAGGTAGTGCAGCCTCCGTTGTCTTTATGGATTGGTGGAAAATGGATCTACCACCTCTTATTTTTAAATTTGGACAGAAGATCAGATCATAGCCGGAGATCATTTGAGACTGGTAGGTAATATTCTTTCAGTTGCCAGTGCACCTGGGCTGGCTAACAAACTCCACAGTAATGAATGTGATGGAAAGGAAATTTAAGTGGCCATCAGCTTACATCACAGAAGTAGCACATAGGAGTCAGCAGTTGTTTTAAGGTCATTTGTAGTCCCTGACATTAATACAAGGGTGTCTTGAAAGCTGCAGGGGTATATGAATTTTACAGTTCTGAATAGATCTGTTAGATGAACTTGGGCACAGGTGGTAGTACACACCCCAAGGTTGCTGCAGACTGTGGCTGGTATACTGATCTTGCCTAAAGGCAAAGGTATCCAGGAGGGAGGAAGGGGCAAAAGGAGGAATATTGTGTTCTCATGTGGTGTTCTACTTCCTGGGTGTCAGAGAATGAAGTTTTGAGGAAGCCCTCCTTTTTACCTTTTCTTCTTTCCCCAATATATACATGCCGTACAAGGTTACAGTCTCAGTGAATAGATTCCAGAGAAAATCCGCAAGGATTTCTTCTAAGGGCAATACAACTTCCTTGTGCCAATACCCAGACAGTTATGCAATTCTTTTCTTTTCTTTCCTTTTTTTTTTTTTAAAGTTTTTTGAGACAGGGTTTCCCTGTGTAGCTTTGCGCCTTTCCTGGAACTCACTTGGTAGCCCAGGCTGGCCTCGAACTCACAGAGATCCACCTGGCTCTGCCTCCTGAGTGCTAGGATTAAAGGCGTGTGCCACCACCACCTGGCAGTTATGTGACTCTTAAAGACATCAGATGTTTGAAAACCTAAGATGGTAATAAATTCATTTTCCAATGATACTGCAGTGCTAAGATCAAAGTCATCCAGGCTCCTGGAAGACGGTGGCAATGCATCCTCTCTTCGAACAGATATAGAACCAAAGAACCCTTACAGTGTTTCATTTAGCCAAGCTCCGCATAGCAAGCTGTCATGAAAAGGTCTACCGAGGGTGAACCATTGGCTGGCTCTTTTAGATAAAGGTGTATGTCAAGCTCAATGTCTCCAGGGACTTATGTTGATGGAGCATAGAAGTCACTTGGCACCTGCTACAGTTAAATGTCTTGCACTTTATTTCCTGTGGGGTTTCTTTCTCCTTTTTTTCTACTTTAAAATTGTTTTGACTTTGATGTTATTGAACACACCTACCTTTTTTTAACCTCCTTGCCAGCCAAATGATAAATGCCAGCCCTGAGAATGCGGTAACCGTGACAGCCACCGGAATGAAGAGGGGGTTGTAATCGCCTTCCTTGATCTTTGAGAAACTTCTGTCTGTCTCTGAAAGAGGAGTCAGTAAGGCATATGGTAAGAGCATTATTTCCTTATGATATTTGGCATTTTGGTCTCCTGATATTTTCCCAATAATAACATATACAACAGATGAGGAAAGTAGCATGGGAAGACCCATGATGAGTATCCAACTGGGCTAGCCTCTAGCCTGGTGCCTATGGGATCACAGTTCTCAGATCTGCAGTCCATGGAATTCCTGGGGATGAGTCTAAAAACACCAACAAGAAGTAGTCAGCATGATGTTCTGTCCCTGGTCTCATTTAAAGGCTGGCTTCTGAGCACAGAGAAGGGCTAGGAAGCTTTATATATAACTGCAAGGAAAATGAAGTCAGTGATCTGAGCTGGGTAAGCTGTCAATCAAAGGAAGGTGTTACCACTCCTTAGTTAGGAGGTGTGCAAAACTGTTATTGCTTATATATCCAGGATCTGCAGTGATCTAAAGAGATGCAGTGGTGCCACTTGCCTTCATTTCCACCCAAGTAAATTAAAAGGACACTTCTACACATGCTTTTGTAAATACAAACTAGCTTTGTTTACAGCCTTTCATTGGAAAAATGTTAATCTGAAAAAAAAAAATCTATCTTCTGACACTCCCAGGTGAAGGAATCTACTTTTATGTATTGGCAGCTGTTCATTTGCTAACGATGAGGAAATGAAAACTGAGCCGACTCAAAAGGAAATGTACTGAATAAGCCTGGCATACAGCCTTACTGTAACATCCGCTCTACCCCTCCCTGCCTCCACCTGCACTCTTCTCCAAATGCCCAGAGTTCTTCAATGACAGCTTCTTGGGGGCCCAACCTTCTATAACCTGTGCAGACGGTATCAGGGCAGACATTGGGAGCTGCTATTTCATAAGCTAATGTAATGCTCACATATTTTTAGCATTTTTAAAATGTGCTCTGTTAGGGGGTGTATAGACAAAGATGAGGGAGACGTGACTCTTCTCATGCACAGAGAGATTTGGAAGACTCAGCTTAGGATAATGGAGAATTGTCCACTGTGTTGGGAGTTAGGTAGTCATTGATGACCTTTGAAGAGGCATATTAAAGGACTGACAGAGAAATCAGGCTGTGGTAGAATAGAAAACATGGGTAATATGTAAATCAGTAGATAATGAGTTTAAAAGTAAGAAGAGAGTTGAGATTGAAAAAGAGAATTATCATTAAAGGAAAGGCTGAGAATAGCCAGGATTTTATAGCACGTGAGTGCACACACGTTTTTAGGCCACATGTATTGAGGGAAAAGGAAAGTAAATGTTTGTTAGCTCTTTCCCACCTTCTGCTAGTCAGCCAGCTCCCCATTCAAGTCCCCAGTATTTCTGAGCAAAATGACTCACTTTGACATATTGGACGAGGACTGGACCAGATGCCAGCTGACCCGCAGACAGTTACTCTCTCCCCAATTAAGTCAGTTCCTTCGGAGCAGGAGAAGGTGCAAGCAGAAGTGAAGCTGAAGTTGGCCAGGGGATGGCTGCATTCAATCACTCCCAAATCAGGGGCCGAGAGAGGCTGGCACTGAGTCACTTCAGCAGAGACACAACAACCCAGAACAGCATTGGTGACCAAAGGCATTTTTCAAGCTTTTATTAGCATAAACTAATTATGCACAATAATGGATTTCATTTTGACGTTTCCATAGATGATGTTTGCATTGTAGTTCGATTCACATTCAGACCACCCCCTTCAGCTTCTCTTGTCCCAGTCTGTCTCATTATTAGTCTTGAGGCTTTTGTTTCATTTTGTTTTTTATTTTTATGCATATGAAGACCTGCATGTATGTATGTGCGGCACAGGATTATCTTTAACTGGAATTGCAGGTGGTAGTGAGCCACCTAATGCAACCAACACAGGTCCTCTGCTGGAGGAACAAGTGCTCTTAAGCACTGAGCCTTCTCTCCAGCCCCCAATCACAAGTTTTCAACCAAAGCCACCAGACTTAATCACTGGAACCATCCACATGAATCTAGACATTTCTAATTTATAGCAATTACTTTTGACAATGCTTTCGGGATTTTTTTTTAAAGTGACATTGAATAACAGTTGGTCACGGATGGAGCCAACAAGGCACGGATAGCCCATGGTGGCATAAGGTAGTCATTCCAGGCTGCTGCCCCAGCATGGGGATATGCCAACCCTGCTGGAAATGTCATACCATATAGCCTTGGACTCAAGAGCATGCATGGGACATTCTCAGTGCCTGCAAAGATTTCAGCCTTCTCATGTATTGTGACATCTACTCAGGCAGTTTTGACAGGCACCCCATTCCCCAAAGCGAGCTTAACTTTATAAAATTCATCACTTAACATCAATTGAGTTCTATGATTTCAATGATGGATTTTTGTTTTCATTAGAGAATTAAACCAGGGAATTAGAAATATAAATGTAGAAAACCTAACCAGAACTTCATAAACACAACTCCCACCAGTTTTTATTTTCCATCTATGTGTGGCAAACCTTGTCAGTCAAAAGAGGGTGAAACCTACTCTGTTTCAGATGAAAACAATAAAGAGTATGGCCTTTGTTTTTCACAGCTATTGTTATTCTCCTGAGAGCTTTCACAGGAGAAAAACAAACAAAAGATGACTTTAAAAATGTACCAAATGCAACAACCAAGAAAGACCTCTACTACTTCTGAGGGAAACTGGTTGGTGCTAAGTAGGGCACCACATAAAATGGATGTTCTTGAAAGGAGAGGAACCAAAGTTCAAATGAGGTTCATCAAGGCTTATTGGATGACAATGAGAAAAAATGAAATATAGAGTATAACTCCAATGTATTGCCATCAATCACATTATAGAATGCCAGGTGACTTTTGGGTTTTTTTGTTTTGTTTTGTTTTTTGCTTATTTGTTTTGCCTTTCATTTTAGTAAGGCAAAAAAGAAAACCTTTTGAAAAGCATCAAACTACAATCAAAGTTGGGTTAAATTATTTATAGAAGAAGAAACAATCTTCTAGGCAAGAGTCCTCTATGTTTTCTCAGATTGTAGGCACAAGGTTGTCACAATGAAGAATCCACTCTAAAGTCACATACCTTGACAGACTGGCTCTAGGGATGACCAGTTTCCATAAGGTCCACAGTGTGTTTCTCCAATCCCAAGTAGCTCTGATCCCTCAGAACAGTTGAAAGCACACTGTGAGTGGAAGCTGAAGTCTCCCAAGGGGTGAGTGCAGTCCATAGCACCCAGTTCTGGGGCCATCAAAGGCTCACACTGGACCACTTTAATGGGGAGAGAAGAAGCAAGGTTGGAAAGAGTTACAAGGATCAGATGGATTTGAGTCTTGTCTCTGTTTCTTGATAATCATTGGTCTGTCTAGGGGTCCAAAGAAATATTCTAGGAAGAAGTGGTCTCTGAACTATGTTTTAAAGATGACCAGGTTTGTGATCCAAATGTAGAGTCACAGAGAAGGTCATAAACAAAGCCACCAGAACACAAAGTGTATGTGGAAAGCAGAAAATTGCCAAAACATTGATATTGATGAGTCAGAGCGCCATCTGAGGTATGTATAGGGAGAGGGGAGCAGAGACAAAGTACTCATTGTTTTCATTCCACTAATGAGCACCTGTTATGTATCAAGCATCATTTTTAAACTTAATGAGCTCAGATTTTACCAAGACAAATGATAGAGTCAAATTAAAGAGTGAATGGTCATGTGTGTGTGTGTGTGTGTGTGTGTGTGTGTGTGTGTGTGTGTGTTTGTGTGTGTTCTGATTATTTTTCATCGTCAGCCTGCCTGCAGTATGAGTAACTTACTTGCAGGGAGCTATTTTAAAGTTCTGAAGCTCATCTAGTGACTACAACAGTAACAGGAGAAAGACAAGGGCAAGGCTAGTAGACAAGCAGGAGAGAAATTGGAGAAGTACCAAGTTATAAAATGCAATTAACGGGGTTGGGGATTTAGCTCAGTGATAGAGCGCTTGCCTAGCAAGCACAAGGCCCTGGGTTCGATCCTCAGCTCCGGATAATAAAAATAAAAAATAAAAAATAAAATAAACAAGAGGACTGGTTGGGAAGAAGAAGGGGATTGGCTGAAGTGGAATGGGGGAAGGGGTTGAATGTTATCACTGTGCTTTATATGCAAGTGTGATAGTGCCAGAAAATATAAATTAATAAAAATTATTTTATTGAATTGTATGTGTATGGGAGTTTTGTCTGCATTTGTGCACCATTTGTGTGCCTGAAACCACAGGAGGTCAGAAGAGGGCATTGTATCCTCTGGAACAGAGTTATAGATATCTGTGGGCCACCATGTGGATACTGGGAACGGAACTCAGTTCTTCTGTAAGAGCAGCAAGTGCTCTTAAGCCAACCCATCTCTCCAGCCCCATAACATAAAGTTTTTGAAAACTGAATTTGCATTACATTATTGTACACAAGTGTTGGAGGAGGTGACAGTTTCACAGTAGAGTCATTTCATGTGTTATTTCCATGTAATGTGGTTACAACCACACACACAAAAACTGGCTGGGGGACACTTGACTTGTAGATATCCAAGACAGCATCCTTAGCATATTTAGAGGTCATGGCTAAAGACAGGTTTGTCACTCCAAAGATCATGTCGGTGTGTAAGTCCACAAAATTCAGGAAATTTGATGAAAGAAACCAACCCAGTCAGGAAAACAATAGAAAAGAGAGATGCTAAGACAAAGGGTTTATGGCCTTGGTTAAGTACCCATGGAAGAACCCAGGAGAAATGATTATACTTCAAAAGACAATCAGAAAAAGATATGATGGAAAGCAAGAAAGAAAACATGATGGTTAAAAAGGAGTGGCATAAATGGACAGACCAACAATACAGTAGAGGGAAGGTGACTGAGGAGAGTCACAGCGTGGGGATAAGTGAATTAGTCAGATCTAATTCAGTTGGTCAATACTGAAATTAATGTTAGTTTCAGTCCTTTATTCCTTAAAAACATTACTTTTCTTCTTCTTATAGCTTTCCATTGTGTGCGTTAGACACATCAAACACATTCTGAAACTCAGCCAGCCTCAATCCAAGGACTTGATCCTCCTTTCAGGAGTCATTGACCGAGTCCACGCCTCGGACTTCGCACATGTGTGCTCTCTCCTTTCCATGTCTATCCCAGCATCTCTGAGTGACTTCATGAGGCTCCCAATGACTCTTTCCATCCCCTTTCCTTGGAGGTCATAGCAGAGCTCCTTTGTGTTGTTTCTAGGATAATGGCCCTCGGTGTTGGTGGTGAGACAGGGTGGACACTCATTGCAAATAAAGGACAAGTGATTTTATTAGGAAATTTCCCCACAAGCTGATTCCTGTTCATATCATATTCCTTCAAGCTTGATCATTGAACATATATAATTTCTATTAATTAACTGTAAATCCCATAAGTACTTTCATAATTTGCTTCTGTATTCTCCAGAAATACCCAAACACCCAGAGTAGGATTTATTACTAAATAACTGTGGCATAGTCTGTGTATAATATATGAGTTCTTCCTTTACTACTTCTCATCATGTCTGTCTATAGAAGAGCAGGAGTGCCTTCCAGATACCTCACTCTCCTAATGATGAATATAATTGTTTGTGTCAGTTTTCAGAGTTCTACATAATCCAGTAGGCTCATTAGATTATGACATCTTTGAAAGCAGGGATCCACAAGACCTGGTTTCTTATTGTAATCTGCTCAGCTTTGGCAAATCTCAACACCTCGTTCCTTGTGGTACTTCAAAACACTTGTGAAGTAAATTGAAACTGCACGTTGACTTATGAAATGTTTACAGGAAGATAGCATTGTGAAAGCCCAATTTTCTGCTCAGAACTTCCCATTTCTTAGAATGGTTCATATTAGGTTGTTCCTGGTGTATCATTTTGCCCCAACCAGCTGCTATCCTAAGCTATTATGGTTCTTGTGACTAGGGGTGAGAAGAAACAAGAGAACAATCAAAAAGGAAGAGGCTTACCATACTGACACTGGGGCCCATAAAACCCCTCGTCACAGCTGCAGGTGTAATTGTTGATGGTTTCCACACATTCTCCATGGCCACTGCAAGACTCTGACTTGCAAGAGGCTATAAGTAGATAAGACAAAGACATTTTAGTGTGATTACATCAATACTCCCTTTCTCTCTCTCTCTCTCGCTCTCTCTCTCTCTCTCTCTCTCTCTCTCTCTCTCACACACACACACACACACACACACACATACACACAAAGCTTTTGTTTGACACTATTATAAACAAGAAAGATTTGCTTAAGTACTCATAACATTTTTGCACAGTAATACATACTAAAATTTTTATTTATGGGATTGTCTAGCCATTTGGCTATAGACATTTATTTGCTTTTAGAATGAATTAACTCACAGTAATGCTCTGTATGACTTTTGGAGGTGTTAGAGGAAGAGCTTGAAAAACCACCCAGATCTTGGCATCATGTTCCTGCCTGTCACCGGGACACAGGCTGTCTATCCCTATTTCCCACATAACATACAACCTGGATAGAACTTGACCTAGTTGTGGAGCCCAGGGACCAGCTTTACATACAGAATACCCAGAAGTGCTATGCTTAAGGTTTATTTAGGATTATTTCAGAATGAACTAGCAGTTTCTAGGTAATGAGTCACATTATTCCAACTTCAGTCCTCCCAAGTCAGAGTTGGACAGGAGTCTGGTCACTGCTCACCTGTGTAGCAGAGAGCTGCCTTTCGTTTGTGGCAGGCGTCATCATTCCATTTCCCAGAGTCTTTTTCCCTCTTGATATAGATTTCTACGCAATCCTCTTTGGACTTCTTGTTGTTGGGCTCCCCAGCTCCCCAGTTCTCTGCTTCTTTAGTGAGAGGCTTGTTGGTTCCTACCCATGTCCATGTTTTTCCAATTTTCCGGATTCCTATCCAGTAGTAAGTAGGGTTTTTGGGCAAGGTCTTCTCCAAGTACTCAATTTCTCTCTTGTTTTGTATGGCCACTAAATCTGTGTAATTTTCCTTGCAGAACTTTCTAGCATTTTCCCAGTTCATGGATTTTTCAGAATAGTGGTAAGTCCAACAGTGAGTTCCATGGTGTGCCAGGAATTCTGAAAAACATCAGAAAATATGATGACTTATAGAATGTTCTAGGACCAGGCACTGATGCAGGCTGCCCATCACTCAGAGATGAAAAAGCAAGAGCCCAAGAGAACAGGTGTGCATCTTAGGTTCACAGTGTTAGCCATTTGCAGACTATTATACATAAATACATCTTTGCAGATTTATTTTAATGGAAAACGTTTCTCAAAATTCTTTCAAGTGTAATTTATCCAACATACTTTAGAAATATGTGTCACTAACAGCTCTAAACTTCACACTATATTTTCTAGTTCTGGGATAACTTCCTGAAGGCTAACACAGCACACGTACAAAATTTCTCTTTTAGGTAAAGTAAAATAGAATCAGGAAACACAGTGACATAATTTTAAGTACTTTTCTGTAACATAAAAAGATAAAACTTTATTGTAGAATAAGCTGCTAGTGGGTAAGCCTCCATATATTGTCCAATTGTTGTACATCTAAACTCACTGTAAAGAAAGAGCAACAGACATAAAAAGTAATTCAAAGCTACAAAATTGACTTCATCATGTTCTATATTCAAAGATACTCAAATAATGGTGTCCAATAACCATATGGGGGCTTCAGGCATGAGGGGTTTGAAGAAAGCAAACACAACACATAATTGTACACACTGACCATGATGATATTGGCCTTTTAAGTATGGTATAATCTCTGTGAAGTAAAATAAGAGATTTCACAGCCATCAATTCATTGAGCTTTTACTTCATAAAGTGAGTACTACTGAGAAATACCAAAACTTCCTTCTAAATATTTTTGCTTAAGCCCATAGTCCTGAGAGGCTCTCAATCTGGATCAAGAGATTTCTTTCTCAAGTGGACAGCAGTCAATAGAGGGATGCGTAACCACTAAATTCTGAGAATAAGCGACTCAGTGCTCAGCCCTAAATGGTCTTTAATCCTAGCATTTCAGAGACAGAAATCCCTCTGGATCTCTGAGTTCAAGGCCACATTAGAAACAGCCAGGCATGGTGACACACGCCTTTAATCCCAGAAATCCAGCCTTTAATCCCAGGGAGTGATGGTAGGAAGTAGAAAGATTATGTAAGGCATGAAGACCAGAAACTAGCAGCACTGGGCTAGTTAAGCATTTGGCTGTTTAAGCATTCAGGCTTTTGAGCAACAGTTCATCTGAGAGCCATTGTGATGAGGACACAGAAGTTTGTAGTCTGAGGAAACAAGACCAGCTGAGGAACTGGCGAGGTTAGGAAACTGTGGCTTGTTCTGCTTCTCTGATCTTCCAGCATTCACCCCAATAACTCAGGTTTGATTTTATTAACAAGACTCTTTAAGATTCCTGCTGCACATCTCTGTTAAAGCCACAACCATCAAGGCTCATTGCAGAAAAGACACAAAGGATGTAAGAGCCAGAGGATGGGGAGGGGCGCTGTGCAATGCGGGCTTCTGGACATGAGGTGGTGAATGCACTCTTGAACTTACAGCAGCTGTGGTTGTCTGCACAAAACCTCCACAAGATCAGGTAGATGGGGTAGAGGATAGATGGGGCAGAGGATCTCTGGCCCCAGCCCTTACTGAGGAGCTATTGGCAGTGAAACACTGCTGGGGAGGGAGCACCATTCTTACTGAGGAAGCAGCCACTGCTAGGTTTCCCAAGCTCCAGCAGAAGGATCACATCCATAAACATATGGGGAGCACTAACTGGACTTAACAAGTTATCCAAAAAGGAAGAAAAAAAAGAAAGGAAGTTGGGAAGGGTATGTTGGGGAGCGACATGGGGTAAGTTGAAATGGGAAAAGGCATATAGATATGATCATATTTTATTGTACATGTATAAAACTCTCAAAAGTAAAGAAAAATGAACAAAACAAAGACAAAATGTGTTCACTTGTTCTGAGCTGAAAATCCAAGTTAAGGAAGAAACATGAGTATCTTAGGCAATGGTTTAAAGAGTTCAAATTTATCGATGAAGAGTCTCTAAGGCTTAAAATGTAAAACATGTAATATAAGTAGAAAGACAAAAAAAAATAAAAAAAATAATAAAAACCCTCCCCAAACATAAACAAAAACCCAGCCCTCAAGCAACCCATGCTGTGACCATAAACGTTCACTTGGTGCCCAGAAAACTATTAACAGAAAGTAGGATGTAAAATAAGTAAGTGTTCCAGGTAGTAAGTGTATTATCAGAGGTTTCCCAATTAGCGGAAGGCTGTCTGTGCAGTTCTCAGGATTAGGGCACTTCACTACAGAACGTGGTACATAAAGCTGGTGTCAGGCTCAGAGAAATGTGGAAGATCAAAGGAAGAACCGAGAGTCCTTTAAAGAAGGAATTAATAGCCATCTACCTGATTATTTCCCCTGCAACTGTACAGTCTCAATGTATATTAAGCCAAGAATAATCACAAACTATAAAGGTTTAGCAAACTATGAATGACTTACCACAGTACAGCACTGCCCAGACCCACAGCTTGAGGATGCTCCATGAGCCCCAATCCGTACTCTGATATCTCCATAGAAACACCTGGAAATGAAAGGGAAAATGATTTTTAAACTCTTCACTATAAACTTACACTCCCTTAAGGTGGTGACCTACAATTTTCTTAAAATAAAATATAGAGCTCCTCAGACTAATGCTTTCTTTATCCAAGGTAAAATATCTGGGGACATGGCTGAAAACAATGGCAACAAATTTACTTCAAACTGGCACACTGTTTTATTTCCTTTTGTTTCCATGTTTCAGTCCCAAGTTGTTGATCATTATCAATAGGATTTTTTTTCTGCATTTTAGTAACCTTGGGCTGAGCTTTAAATCAAACTAAACACTATTTGAGTGCATGTTTTTAATGTTCATTGGTGTTTAATGGACTAATGATGTTCAAATTTGCTGTCTTCTCACACTAGATTATGATGGATTCGTGAGTGAATGATATAGCCAGAAACCACAAAAGGAAAACAATTCATCTTTTCCAAGCAGGAAGCAGTACATTTTGAATAGCGCAAACAACAAAGCCATAGATTTTTTCTGCACATCTTAAGACTGTAGTTGTGCTTGTCTGTCACTTCTCAGGTAGCTCCTTTGTGCCATGGCCCAGTCCTCATCTCAAGAGTACCTCTTTCAGAATCTCAACAGAGCCAACACCAAGGGCAGAAGTCAGCAAGAAGCAGACTAGGGTCACTTTGTTGAGACAACATGCTTTTTTGTTTGCTTGTTTCTGTCTTTCTTAAAATCAGAAATGGCAGCTTCTTGCCCCTTGCCACCTGCCTCTTCAACCCCAAGGAAATATTTGAGATATCTATATCTAGAGATCTTATAAGCTAGAAGGCTCACCATGGCTTGTTGTGTGTCTCTGCAGTTCTCCGCAGCCCTCAGCACCTGGGGCTCCGGAGGTTCTTGCACAAGGAGGGTGTGCTGCGCTCAGGAAGAATGTGCTAAGTGTTACCAACAGGGCTTGCTTTCTTTCATTTCTCTAACCCAGTCTCACATCCTCCTCCCCTTTTCTTCCCCTTTCTCATCTCTCTTTCTCTCTCCCCACCCCTTTCCTAAGCGGGTCTCAATCATCTGTCCTGAGAACACAGTAGCTGACTAGAAGCTGTGGCAACTGGATTCTTCAGCACATCTGCTCAGCCTTTTCTGTTCCCCTGAGCACCTTCCCTTCCTTCTCTCCCGGCTTCCCTTTGGTTTCCCTGTTGTTTGGTTTTAGAAACACCCGGCTGTGAAGTTGGAGATCCTGAAAGTGCTGCAGATAAAGTCCCTTCAGATCCAGTTACAATGCTGTTGAACTTGAGTAGCTCTGGAAGACTTGACCCAACTCAGTTTCTTTCCTCCCTCTTCCCTTGCTCACCCCCTAGTGGAAGTCCTTGTTAATGGCTTGTCTGAATTTTAAACCCTAAATACAATTCCCAGGCTCTAGCTTTTGGCCCTAGTTTGGGGACTTAGAAATACCTTGAGTATAAAACGTGAAAGAGATAAGACAGCATATTCAATTTGAATTCAGCCAATTAAAGGCCATCTAAAACCAGTCATGGACACAATAGTGTTTGCATTGTAAGAAAGTTAATAATAATAACAAACATCATGACATGTATGTGCCAACACACACACACACACACACCACACAAAATAAATAAATAAGTAAGTAAGTAAATAAATAAAATAGTAACAACAATAACAACAGTAGAATTTAACAGGTCATGTTAATTACCTTTTAATATCTAAAATACTATGGGGAAGGAACTAACACTAGTCTTATTTTTTAAATGTATTTGTTTTTAGGTAATTTCATTGCTCCTTGGTGTTTAACCCATCCCCCCAAGTCCTACTGACTATCATCCCCTGAAAACTCACCAACATGTTTCTCAGCTTCATGTACTTTCTTGCTTTTTATAACCTACTAAGCCTAAGTAGTGCTGCCTGTTCGAATGTTAACTGATCTTCCTGGCTTGACCATGTGCAGGTAACCATGCCTACAGTGCGTTCATGGATGGAACACCTCCATCAATAGATTGCCTGGTTGAAACAAGGCGTGTACTTTCTGAGAAACAGGAGAGTATGTACACAAGTGAAGGACTAGAGACTGAGAGATGTAATTCAGCTCAGGCCCAAAGCTTGAGAAGCAGGATTACCAGCATCCTCGACCAGGGTGAAATAAATATCAGAGCTCAGGGTGACTTTGTTCTTCCTCCAACATGAAGTTTAATTTGGATGCTTAATGAGTTAGATGAGGTCTACCCCTGTCAGGCCTGTGTATTAACCCCACAGTAGTAGGAAGAATGTATGTATTGGTAGGGAGGAGCCTCACTGTGAACCTAGTCCTGAGGATAATTGAATCTTCAGTGTAAATTAATATGAACTTTTTTGAATTACAGCAACTGAGACTGGCAAGCAGCAAAAACTTTGTTTCCTTGGTCTTGGTCGTTCTTTTAGATTATTAACATGTTTGGATAGTTTTGGTATTGGCACAGGAGCCTATATGTATAAAACTTCACACATACTGGAGTAATGATGACCAAAGAAAGACAATGGAAGTATTAACTAGAATGTGGAGAAACCGGAACCCTTCTCATTGTAGGTGTGACTGTAAAACGGAACAGCCTCTTTGGGAGAGAGTGGGATGAGAGTTCCTCTAAAAATAGAAAAGAATTCCTATGTGACCTGCCTCCAGATAAATGTGAAAGGGGATGGAGAGAAGGCTGCACCTCAACAGTTACACTCAGGTGTTCACGATAGCGTTATTCACAGTAATCAAAATGTGAAAAGAAACTCAGAGACAATCACTTGAGTGATAGAGTGACACAAATCTGGTCAATCCATACAAAGGATATAATTTCTCTGTAAACAGAATGAAGTGTTGGTGCAAGCTACACCATGGAGGACTCTAGGAAACAGTAAGCTAAGTAAAAAGAGCTAGGTGGATGGTCACAAGGTACTCCATGTATATAAAATGTGCTGAATAGGCAAATCCACAGACAGAATGTAGATTAATATTGCCATGAGAGGGAAAGGCAAGATGGTGAGGGAGCTGCTAATTGACTGGGTTTCATTCTACAGCAATAAAACTGTTGCAGAGTTAGTTACATGGTTGCCTGACACTCCATTTTAAAAGAGTGAAATTTGTGCCAAGAAGATGGTTCAATGGGTAAAAACACTTGCCCAGCCAGCCCATGGTGGAAAGAGAGAGCTGAGTCCTCAGAGATGTCCTCTTATCTCCACACATTCATAGTGACAATCACACACACACACACACACACACACACACACACACACACACACACGATCATTCAGTCAATTAAATTAAAGTGTAAATTTTACCATAAAGGGGAGGGGATGGGGGATGAGAACCTGAGGGAACAGGATGGTTGAGTTGGAGGAGGGATAGAGTGGGAGAGCAAAGAAAGAGATATCTCAATAGAGGGAGCCATTACAGGGCTAGAGAGAAACATGTTGCTAGGGAAATTCCCAGGAACCCACAAGGATGACCCCAACTAAGACTCCTAGCAATAGTGGAGGGGCCTGAATTGGCCTTCCCCTGTAATCAGATTGGCGAATACCCTAACTATCATCATAGAACCTTCATCCAGTAACTGATGGAAGCAGATGCAGAGATCCACATCCAAGCACCAGACTGAGCTACAGGAATCCAGACGATGAGAAGGAAGAGGGATTATATGGCGGGCGGGGGTCAAGATCATAATGGGGAAATCCAGAGACAGATGATCTGAACTTGTGGGAGCACATGGACTCTAGACTGACAGCTGGGGAGCCTGCACGGGACCAGACTAGGACCTCCACCTGTGGGTTTGTTGCCTGGTCTATTTGTGGGATCCCTGGCAGTGGGACCAGGATCTATGCCTGGTGCATGAGCTGGCTTTTTGAAGCCCATTCCATATGGGGGATGCCTTGTTCAGTCTTGATGAGGGAAGGGGTGGGTGTTGGTCCTGCCTCAAGTGCCAGGCATTGTTGACTCTTCATGAATGTTCATGAAGACTCTTCAAGAATTTTCATGACTCTTTCTGTGGAGTGGATGGGGGTGGGTTGGTGGAAGTTGGGGCAGTGGGAGGAGGGGGGAACGGGGGACTGTGGATGGTATGTAAAATGAATAGAAAATGTAAATTTTATGGTGTACATATTTTTATCTAGATGAATTAAAAATGCTAAGAACGTTTATAAACACAAAGATAAATAAAAATGCATTTATTGTCAAACATTATACTGACATGTGAATACAACAAAATTGACATATTTAAATAAATACATACTTTTGAACCATAAAATATTTCAAATCATAATTTAAAATACTCTATAAAATTCAGATACAGACCACATTCTTATCTCACACAGTTATTTCTGATACAAAATATGTAAGCATTTACATTGCATAGTTTCACACCAGCTACTCCTTCTCTGGCTCTTGCTGTCTCTCTTCTTCCTCTCTCCCACCCCGCCCTGTCTTAATGCTTGTCACACTCCTTGTCTACCATTGGTTCTTCATTGCCACTATCCAGTAAGCACTTTTCAAAAAAATCTCTTTCTCTAAGAGGTTATTTGGAAGTTGGGATAGTTTTGATGGGAACAGCTTTGACACTTAGTGGTCAAGGATTTGTCATTGCCAACTACAGGTGACATTCCTTAGGAATTTTAATCTCTGTAAAACAACATAATCATTGTGTACACAAGCTTTCCCCTCTAGGACATATGAACACAGAGAATAAAACAGCTACAGAATAACTGTTCGACACTTTTACTCTTTCAATTTAGAATCATATATGATATACAAGAATCGGGTAGCTACTTGTCACACATGAGAACTACCTTTATAGGAATGCAGAGTACATTCATATTTTAGACAAGCTGATAGACAAATACTTTAAAATTCACCTTCACTTTTAGCATTTATGCTTTTATTAAATCAGAACATTTGGCCTCAAGGAAAGCTCTTTCTTTTAGAAAGAAAAAACCCCACATTTTTGGGGGGAAAAGTCCCCAAACATGCAAACTCTGTCTTCAACTTCTATTCTTCTGATAGTACCATGTCTTAAAACCAGCTACAGTTAAATACTCAGGAGTTCACACTGATCAGTAATTCCTCATTTTGAAGATAAGTTTACTGCAGCTAGAACATTAGGATTTGCTAATAAAATGTGATTTAAGGTAACTTTTGCCTTGTCATAGGTCACAGGATTTCTGATTTTTTTTAAAGTCCTTTTGACCCTTGCACTGAAAAAAGAGTAATGGACAACATGGTGGATTCAATGCAAGGACACAGAACATAATGTCTGAGAATACTTCAGAGGCCACTGAATACTTCAGAGGCCAGGAAGCCTGCCTAGAGTGCTAACATGTAGCACTCAGCAGGATTTGCACCTTGTACCCCAACAACATTCCCATGCCATAATCTGAGGATATGACGATTTTGCCTTTTTCTTTTTTCTTCAAGAGAGATAGAAAATTATTTGCTCAAAACTGCTGATAAATATCATTTATCCCTGTAACAACTTTAACAGTATTAACCATTGAAAAATTGGGGAACAAGAGAAAGAAAAAAAGCTACAAAATACAGTTTCTCTTCCCAAATTCCAGTGACTAAGGTAGAATTTTGCTGTTCCAGGGCTTGGTCCATTCACTCTCTTTTGAAGAGAATACCCTCAAACTTCTGTGGTCAGCATGTTCTTGATACTGTGGCTGGGAAAGAGGAAACTGAGTCTCTCTGGTGGAGGGCTGGCCTTGTCGCTGAATTTTGGATCCACGGAGTCAGGATCCCAGTTATTTAGCAGGCAAGAGAGACCAGAATCCCACAGTCAGCTCATTTTCGGCTATCTTGGGCATATCATTCTATTTCCCAGGATGCATCTGTGTTCCTGCAAATACAAGCAAGTGTGAAAACCTTCCAAATATCCTGCATGCTGGATAGCAACAACAAACTACGTCTTTTAAGCAGGCTGTTTCTTGGGAGTGATCCAGATAGGAACTCCTGATGTCACTCAGTTACAACAATGTCTATGACATTGTAATGGTAGATATCAATCATTTATAACTATGTTAATAATTTATAACTCTGTCAAAGCTATGGAGTATGTAACTTAAAGAATGAACCCTTGTGAACCTTGGGCTTTAATTAACAGCAATTCAACTGTATTGGTCATCATTAAGAACTATGCCAAAGAAAGATGTTAATAAGGAAAATACGGAAGGAGGCTGGAGAGGCAAATTGAAACATCTACTTTCTGTTCATTGTTTTTTCTCCGAGTCCCAAACTTCACCAAAAATTCTGTTCATTAAGAAAAATGCATTTGGAAGGTCTTAACCTTCCAGATATATTCCCAGAAGCAATGCAGATATTGAGGACCACAGATTCCAGAATCACACAAGTGCTTGGGTTCGAATCCCAGCTACCCTGCACAATCGCTTTGGAAACTCAAGCAAGATCCCATAAATTTTGTGCCTTGTTTTCTTCATCTCAGAGGACTAGGGGGATACCCAGTCACTCAGGGTCCCTAGCTTAGCTCCATGCTTAGGTGTCTAATTGCTGAATGGGGCTAGCATTCACCATCCCACGACCACTATGATCATCCACAAGTAAAATGATCCAAGAAAGACAGAACCAGAGCCCTCCCCTCCTTCCACAAAGAAACGAAACAACTTTCTATGAATTGTCATGAAGATGAGGATTTCCTCTAGCCAATGGCAAGTTTGAGGGTGTCAGGGAGAAACATCATTGAGAAGGGGGGATTTCCCCTCCTTAACATGCCCTACCCAAGTCATACCTGATTGTTTTGAACTTAGATGACTTGAGAAGGGACTTGATAGTTGCCACACGACTGAAGGCTTTGGCAGCTGCTGTGGAAATGTGAGAAAATTATGTCAAGCTCTGCTTTCCCACATGCACAGAAAAAAAAAATGTATGGAGTATTAAGCGGCATGCTTTGTACAAGAGTCCAACTTACCTCGCAGGAACAAATTTCCTTGCTGAAAGAGAAAGAAAATTATTAATTTGGGCTAATGATTTTTAAGCAAATTAGATTGATTTACTTGATTCATCTGGGTTTATACTGTCAGTATTACAGGGCTCTGTAATAAACATTTGGTGGCAATTAAGGTAAAATGGAGAGGATAAAACATCCAAAGAGCACAGAAGCTTCCTGACACCAGGAAATAGTTGCATGCTCATCTTGTCTGATTTTTCTTCCAAGTTCTCATGGGAAGTACAAAATCCACACTTTTACATGAAATTTCCTAATGTCTAAATTTCAAATTTTAGTTAAAAAAACATTTAAATAGTTTGTAGACCAAAAGGACCATAGGTATATTTTCTATTCCTGAAGATATACACTATATAAACTATATAAACTATTCCAAGCAATTTTCTCTGTGACTTAAAATCATTTCACCTATTATCCCAAGAGAATCACGGTATATAACTCCATAATTCTCATTGAGCAACTCCAAGGACACTGTGCAATTTGCAGTGAGTAGCGCCCCCTAGAGTTGAGCAGTGTTAGCACAGCCAGCACAGGTTTCCTAAAACTTTCATCACTGAGTTGAGTAAGAAATCCTAATCATGAAACTTTTGCTCGATTACGCTGGCATTTACAGGGGCTATTTAATGAGTAGGTTCTACTTTCTAGATTCTAGTGAAAATTTTCAAGAGATCATAGCTCATCAGTGAGAAATACACACACACACACACACACACACACACACACACACTTTTCAAAATCATTTCTCAAGGGGATGCCTGAATTTACCTTTCTTCCGGAAGTATCTCAGCAACAAGTAGAGAAATGAGGATGATGCCAGGAGCGAGGTTCCTGCCGTAGAAAGCGCCACTACCAAGGGACGGGTGGAGTCAGTGGGGGCTGGAGAAACAAGTCAGAGGAAACAGCATAAGCAACAGTTGGCTTTGGAGGCTTTCTGCCCTGTTTTGGCCTTTTCTCTGCACATTCATTACTGTCAGCAGAAGAACCATGTAGTCAAGTACATGAAATAGAGACTTGACATTAAAGATTTAAACAACTCCTCCCAAACCACCGCTGAGGCTGTGTCCCATGTTCCCAGGCAGAACACAGCCTTGTCAAGCTCTTTGACATCATCAGACCACACCCCGGTTAACACTAAACTAGCCTTGCCTTTTCTCTCATACTTATTTCCTCCTTTCTTCTCTAGATCTCCCCTTTCCAATGTTCAGAATCCCACTATGAGGGAAGAGGAAGAGGTCTAAAGGGAGGACCATGGAAATAAATCATGATAACAGAAGGGATCAATGGAGAGTATTGGAGAAGAAATTGAGGAGGCAGATAAGAACAAAACATTCTACTGTTCCACTGATATGCATCATTTTCTGTTTTCTTTCTATCCATCCCTTATAACCTACCATTCTGATTTTGACATAGTGGACAGTTAGCTTCCTTAGCAATATAACACCCCTTTTGCAGCCTACTCCCCTAGGCAACCACCATCAATCAATCCATCACCTTCACAGGTAGGCAGCATCCCAGACCAGTGTCCTGTGGCACCACATGTCAGAATTGCAGATCCATTGAGTGTCCATCCATCAGGACATGTAAATTCACATACAGTGCTGAAAACAGGTGCCCCACTGCAGCTCATGTTCATCTTTCCTGGGACTTCAAGGCTTGAACATTGTACAACTATAATGACAAGTTCATGGTAGAAATTAGGAAAACCTAACCACCAAACTGCCAGGTTGATGTTTGTCCTGAGAGTCGAAACTCAATGGTACCTTGGCAGGAGGGCACCTCCTGGGTCCACTGTCCCTGGGATGTGCACTCAAGTTGAGCTGATCCATGTAATTTAAAGCCCTTGTGGCACTGAAAGGCACATGAGGACTTGTAGGTGAATTCTCCAGTAGTAGCATGAGCACACTCCATGGAACCATTCTGAGGCTGAGGGATAGCATCACATTTCACAGCTGGAAGAGAGGAGCCATTCAGAGGTGTAAGCATTGGGCAGGTGTCTTGGGGTAACCAAGCCACAAAGATGTTTAGTAGCTTCTATCTCACTGTGAAATTCAAAGTATGTCACAGGGGGGCAGCAAGATGGCTCAGCAGATAAAGGCATTTGCTGCCAATCCTAACAACCTCTATTTCATTTCTGGGACTCATTTGAGAAGGAGAAAATTGACTCCTTCAAGTTGTCCTCTGATCTCCACACATGGACCTTGGAGTACACACACACACACACACACACACACAGAAATAATTTCTAAAAAGAATGTACCTGAACATGTGGGCTTTTTGCCGTCCCACTGCCCTCTTGGGCCACACTGAAGCCTTTTGGATCCCTTCAATTCAAATCCTTGTACACAAGAGAACTCATAACTGGATCCACTTTGGAAAGGTCCAGAAGTACTGGGAAGATATTTCATGTAGCCCCATTGTGGCCTGGATAAGGCTTCACACTTGAAAGCTGAGAAATCAGAGAAAGGGTGAGAAAATATCACGGTGATACTGGAGAACATTTGTCATTTGATGGCAAGTTCACTTGGCATAAAGCTATGCTCAAAGAACTTAAGAGAACTCTTCATTATGAATTCCTGGGAAGGCTGCTGTGTTCCCTATGTGATCCAATATCTCCATGATAATGACACATAATATGGGGCAGCTTTAGCAAGAATATGGTGCCTCCACACTGGTCTGATGTGCAGAGGGAGGGGAAAGGGAAAAATTTTACATCGCCAAAGAACAAGGAAGAAAGCTTCCACATGGTGTCAGAAAAGGACACCCAGTCAGTAAGCCTGGCTTGCCCATTTCAAGCCTTAGTTGAAGAAGAGAATGTGATGAATCTCAACATGGAAGAATTCTACCTTTGCATGATGGCTTCTCATTGTCCCAGATGCCAGATGAGGTACACTGTAGATTCTGAGCTCCAACTCGCTGATACCCTTCATTACAGTCAAACGTACAGGTCGTGTTCCATGGGAAGCTCCCAGTATTTGAGGTACATTCCCTGACTCCATTGGCAGGGTGTGTCAAAGCTTCACATTCAACCACTAAGGAGATGAAGGAGAAGAGAGAGTTTTACACAAAGAAATTTCCATAGATGTTTTCACTTTCTATTGAATTAGGGTTTATATAAAAGAAGGTAAAACCAATCTTCAAAGGGTGTAACCCCAATTCCTGTTCCAATTCTTGATAACATATAGATCCATAACAAATGTGTTAGTCTTTATTCGTACTTTCATTTTCTCTTACTGATTTTTGCTTTGACTATGCTGGATGATCTCTGATCTACTTTATTATATACATAAACAACAACAACAACAAAAATAACAGCCTCTAGATCAAGATTCATGACTTGGAGTAAAAGCAATATTAACATACAAAGGACCTGAGCCATGAATCTCCTTAATGGCACCAGAGAACTGTGCAAAGAGATGTTGGAGTTCCCTAATCAACATACTGCTAAGGTTGGTCCCAATTCATGGGAAAACTGAACAGGAAAGTCCATGAGAAAGTCATGAGACTGTCTAGATGTGTTTCCACTGTCTCCATGACATCTTCCTTTACATGTCACCAGAACCTCAGAGATACCCATTTTAAAAAAATGAAAAACAAATTCTATGTTTAACCAATCAGGTACCAGATCACCCACACAGCTCACAGAGAGAAGACGTTTTACTATGAATGAAACAATGGAAGAACTTAATTGGAAAAAGTTAAAAGTTGGGTAAAAACAAGGGCAATGGGGAGGAGTGAGAAGGTTTAGTGCATTTTGAGAGTTACCATGGCAGGCTGGAGTAGGCACACTCCATTCTCCAGAGGACATACACCGCATGGTGGTCTCTGTGCTGCTGGTCAGGTAGCCCCTGTTACAGCTGAAAGAACAGGAGGAATTATAGCTGAAGAGGCCAAAAGGATGGGTGCAATTCAGGCTTCCATGGTCAGGGTGTTTCTGTTCTTTGCAGGTCACAACTAAAAAAAAGAACCAAGTTACACTTCTGCTCATCTCTCACCTTGTGTAGGAGAGAGGAGCACTGGACACCATAATTATTGCCCATTGAACATTTCCTGTGGTCCAGGCTCTATGGAACCATTAGGCTATGAAGCTGTTTCTATTATTATCTCCATACAACTAGTTGTCACATGAAGTTGTTTAGTTTAACACAACTGAAATATTCAGTCATCTTGTAAGACGACTTTGTCAAGGTGTTATAAGTATCAAGCAGTAAGGCTGGAGTTTGACCCAGGAGAGTCTGACTTGATAATCCCAGCTACTGCAGTGCTCTTACTCCATGCAGTCAAGTAGAGGAAATATGTGGCCCCAACTGACAAACCATCTGGACCACGAGAGGATGCTACCATCTTTGGAGAAGGAACAGGTGGTGACAAGACTTACCTTGCTCGCAGTTGGGTCCAAGGAAGCCAGCGTGGCATTTGCAAGTGTAACTATTGATGGTCTCCACACATTCACCACGACCACTGCAGGATGCAGGGGTACAGGAAGCTACAGAAAGCACAATCCAGATGAGGACAATCAATTATTATGGTGCTTACCATGAATTTTTTTATTTGTTTTTAGTCTATAATCTGTGTAATCCAGATAACACTAATGTAATGGCATTAATGCTCAAGATTTTTACTGACACATCCAACCCAAGTTCCAGGCTGTTGTATAACTTAGTGATAATAAATGGACATCAGCAGAGTAGCTGTTCTTGGCACCAAGCAAAAAAAAATCATTAATTCATAACCTCTATGAAGATAGTTTTATGCCACAAACAACTAAAACATGTACCGTATCTGAGTATTTTTACTCGGTATATTGATTAAACTATATACAACTATCTATGCATATATGTATACCCATACATTCTTACCTTTACTCCCACCAATCCGTAAAAAAATAAAAGATGTCATTACTGTTGGAATGCTTTACAATCATCTCTTTAAAAACAGAAAATGTGCAAAGCAGAGACCAATTATATTGAGTGCTCTAAGTACGCCAGGCTGCCTCCACTCAAAACCAACCTTCCACCATCCAGAAACTTCATACCTGTGTAGCACAGAGCCAGTTTCTTTTTGTCACATCTCTCATCATTCCACATGCCTGGGTCGTTGCGTCTTTTGATGTAGATTTCTACACAGTCCTCATTTCTTTGTTTGTTGTTTGGTTCCCCAGGGGCCCAGTTCTTAGCCTCCTCGGTCAGAGGCTTGTGGGTCCCCACCCAGATCCATACATTATTGAGTTTTCTGATTCCAATCCAGTAATAACTTGGTGAATATCTCAGATTGGAGTTCAGATAATTGATCTCTTCTTTGTTCTGAATCGCCACCAGATGTGTGTACTTCCGTTGACAGTATGCACTGGCTTCATCGTACGTCATGAGTTCGGTGGAGGTGTTGTAATACCAAGCTATGCTCTCTCCAATGAGAAGCGCTGGGTTGGGTCAAGAAAGGAATAGCAAAGTTTAGTCCTGCTTTATGTTGTCTTATTTTTGGCTTATCGGGGGCTTTGTGATGGCCCAAACTATGGCTTTTAAAAGTCAAAAGAGAAACATCTGGAGGGTCTAGCATTTCTGTGGAGCACTGTGTGACCGGCCATCCCCTTGTGCTGTATTACAACCACAACACAATACTCCAACTTCCTGGCACACTGGAAGTCAGAGAAAACAAAGTTTCATTGGATGCTGTGTGACACCTGTTTGAGCCCCATTCCAGGAGCCAAATGAATGAATCTTTACAATACCTGAATTGGTCACTTAGGATCCATCCTTCCCATGTAGGGAAACTAACTATTCCTACCAGAGGGCAGAACCCTACAGGGAGAAGTCAGCAGTCCTGCTAACCACTGTACACAGCACAGAGCAGCCCCACACAACAAAATATCCTATTCTTAAGACTCAATAGGGTGAAGATGAGAGACCCTGGTCTGCAATGACTCCAGCTTACCGAAAGTGAGAGTGGAGAGAAACCGTGAGGCATTCATGACTCCAGCAGCTCCTCTCATCCAGAAATTGGACTGGAGATATTTTTCTGAGGAGAGAAAGTGCAGAATTAGTTAAAAAAAAAAAATCTAAGTGTGGGTTACTCACACCCTTTTATTATTGAATTTAAGGCAACACCATGAGGTGTTAGGTAAGGATTCCTGTACCTCACTACCTATTTCAAAGACATTTACTGTGGTGAAGAGATACAAACTTCAAGATTTTCATCATTTTAAACAAAGAGAAAAGGCGGGTTTTAATTACAATGCTATAACAGCTTAGACAGATCTTTTTATCAGAAGGCTATTTGCATATATGCACACACATAAAAACCTATGTTTTGGGCTCCTCTGGCTTGGAATATGCACTTACTGTTCTGTGGAATGGTTGATGGGGTGTTGGATTTCTCAGGTGTACTGCTTCTGCTTCCGTCTCTCTTTTCTCCTAAGAGGTTTGATGTGTAGTTAATCAAGGACCACTGAGGATTGCTTCTCCTGGAGCCTCTTTATAGGGGAGCTGGCTTCCTGTGAGTCATAGGACATTATTATCAAAATCTGGTAAAGAGGAAATCCTCAACCACTTCCAAAAGGCTTTCTGGGAATACCCACCACATTAAAAAAACTTTCATAGAAATGTCAGAAATTTTATTCCTCTAAGCTAATCCCTTTTCTAGGCTCTTATAATTTGTATGCCATTTTATTAAATATGATGCAAATGTGATTTTTTAATTCCTGTGTCAAAAAGTGTGATTATTGTTATCACTTACATGTAGGAATTAGTTTCATAACCATAAGCAAGCTATAAATGTATTATTACTCGTGATCTATCACTCTCAATTTTCTCATGCATGGCTGTCATCAGCATTCACTTTCTCTTAATTCACCTGCTACCTTGGCCCGTTCCCACAGGTACTGTGGTTCAGCAGAGAGATTCATGAAGCATGTTTGTTCTCACATATATCCTCACTAGTTACGATAAACTTACAAAAAAAAAAAAAAAGCTTCACGTGTCCGTTCTAAATAATAGCTTGTTTCTACAAAATAGGATTAAGTGGGAGATAAAAACGTACCCTTTCTACCTTCCTGCCATCTTGCATTTTCTAAATAATATTGCTATCTCAACCCTTCCTCTTAGTTTATTCACCTTTATCTTCCCCTGGGTTTAGGAGGACTCTGTACTCTCTAGCCCCACTCCTGGAGCTTCCGAGATGATGAGAGACTTTATGGTTTTAAGGTGCCTTTGCTTCCTGCTTGGCACGGCTCTGTTCCTTGCTTGCCACGGCTTTGTTTCCTGCTTGGCAGCACTTTCTCTCAAAGCTTCCAAACTTTCTGTTTGGGGATTTAATGAATAACTAATGGGAATATCTTCTAAATGAGCCAACTCTGGTGAATTCCCCAAGTGGAAGAAGCAAACAGGGGGGTGAGGGGTGTGGGCTGGTTAATTAGCTGAACTCTTCCTGAGTGTAGCCAGACCGCCTGGCTGAGGCTAACAAGGGCGAGAGAATGTTCAGGATGGGAGAAAAGCCCAGGTCTCTTCCCCTTGGCCACTTGTGCAGCTTATTTTAAAAGTTGGGTTTTTTGGATTTTCCCCCTCAGGAACTATTTATTCTTAGGTTTGTTCTCAGTCCTTCCTACTAGAAAAACCTCAGTCTGGTCATTTTTGAGAAGATAGCTTTGAATTTTTTTTATTGTTACCAGAAAGAAAATTTAGCAGTTTCAAATAGCATTAAAATGGTATCAAAGGGCCTGGGGGAAAGGGTCATTTTTCCTCTAAATTAAAAATAGGTGATTTGAGGGAAATAGGAACACACCTGAAGATTCTAGGCCTCTTTACATCCATGTTAGTCACGGGAACCATAACTGATACTGTTCACTAGACAAATGCTCTCTGTTTGGAAATGCTTGTATTGCTAATAGTGAATATTTAAATACAACATTAATGAGTAACCACCATTGGCCACTACTTAACATATATTCCTTTATCTGTTGAGGAACCACTATATGTTCCTCATTGTGTTGCGCTGAGAGGGAACAGAAACCAATCTTAAGTGTGCTAACTCAGCCCTTGTGAGCCACAAAGACCATTCTCTGAAAGCTTCCAAGCAATACGACAATTTTTTTCTAAAATATTTTCAACCTTATAAATAATAATTTATTAAAATTAAATCATCTATAATAGACCAAGTATTACACATTCCTATTTACTTTTTATGAAAGAGCACAGTGGTTTGAAGGAGAAATATCCCCCACAGGCTCAGGTATTTGGACATTTGGTCCCCAGTTGGTGACATTGTCAGAAGAGGTTATGAAACTTTTAGGACATGAAGCCTTGCTGGAGAAAGTACATCACCGAGGGCAAACATGGAGAGTTTATAGACTTGCTCCACTTCCAAAGAGCTTTGTTTCCTGTGTGTGGTTGAGATGTGATCACTCAGCTTCCTGCTCTGGCCACCAAATGCCATACCTCCCCAGTCATTATGTGGACTAGTTTTATGGAACTTTAAACAAAACAAACTCTTCCTTTTTTAAGTTGCTTTTATCAGAGCAACGGAAACATGACTAGTAGGTTAGGTAACACCCCCTTCTTACCTTTTCCACTTCTCATGGGATTTTCTTATACCCCACACAAAACACAAAGGGTTTTATCAAGTGTTTTAGCTAAATAGACCATCTAGTATTGGATGAGCAAGGATTGCCATTTCTTAGGACACAAATGAACCAGAGGACAAAATGTGCAAGTTGAGGTAACTGAGGTTTACTATAGGCATTAATTCTCATTTTGTTCTTCTACATATCAAATACAAGTTCGATGAGAAGAAAGCAAAGTGTAAGCTCCACTTTTCAAGTTTGTAGTGCACTTACCAGCTCCGGAAACAGCGAAGTATGAAAAGAAGCCACAAACGCACACAGATGAACACAAGCGTGCTGATACAAAGTGACCGACACCTCAGCTTGCCTGTTATCCTTTACTCCCGGTAAAGGAGCAGTGAGAGAGAGTTCACCAGAACACCGCTCAAGACTGTAGAAAATGGCTTTGATTAGGGACACCCTGCAGGAAAATTAAGAACATGAAGCCCAGCACTGTTAGAAGTTAACAAGTAACAGGTAAAATAATGTCATATTATAGGGCTACTTCAGAGAATCAAAAGATCAGGTGATTAAAAAAAGTCAATAGTAATTGAAAATGCATATAAGTATATAGACACATAAAAAATAAATTTCCTGCCAGAAATTCTTTAAAGAATTTTCCTGAGCCGGGCAGTGGTGGCGCATGCCTTTAATCCCAGCACTCGGGAGGCAGAGCCAGGGGGATCTCTTTGAGTTCAAGGCCAGCCTGGGCTACCAAGTGAGTTCCAGGAAAGGCGCAAAGCTACACAGAGAAACCCTGTCTCGGAAGAAAACAAACAAACAAACAAACAAACAAACAAATGTAGGCAGAATGGAGTTCTTATGGACTTGAAACAGAGGTTCTTATGGCTTGTTGGCTGTTGTTGGCCAGGAGCTAGGAACCAGCTACACTGCCTGGTTCATGCCTCCTTCCCTTTCTGTTCTAATTTATCTCTGTTGCTGTGATCAAACACACTGAGAAGGAGCCACTGAGATGAGAAGGGGCTTAGTTCAGCTCACAGCTCTAGGATGTAGCCCACCGTTGTGGAGAAGAGAGGCAGGAGCTGGGGCAGCCATTCACATTGCTTCCACAGTCAAGAGCAGCGAGAGAATGAATGCACACCTAGCATGTCCGTAAGTTAACCTTATCTAGACAATGCCTCACTGGGACCCTCTTCCTAGTGATACTACGTTATGGAAAGTTGGCAAAAACTAACTGTTGTGCTTCTCAAAACAGTAATGCATCATCAAATCCCTTTAAGTGTATTAAAATTCTGAGAAGAATAAGTTGGGCCTTCCCAACACACACCAGATTCTAACCTTTATATCTAAATTGGACAATGCTAACAGAAATTTAGGAAAACATTCAGATAGAAAAATGGGCATTGTGCCTGGTATGGAAACTCCAACTGCACCAGCCACCCTGGCACCACCTGCCAATGTAATGTCCTGTCTGCAGACAAAGCCACCTACCTGTGATGTCAGCTGCGTCCGTAAACATCTTCACCAGTGTACCAGGTTGAAAGCTAATGTGTGTGTACAGTAGCACCTCGATTGTGGATCAGACACATCTGTGGATGAGTAATGGGGCCCATATTATCCAGAGAGGGGACCATGGAAGATGTTTGGCTGGCATTCAAAACAATTTCCTTGTTCTCTGAGTGTTGACACTTGATTTTTGATATTTAGTGGCTCCTTTGTGTTGTTGAATAATGTTAATTTTGGGGAATAAACAGTTAAGTCTCCTAGATGCCTCCCTGGGGAATGTTACAGGAATTCAGATAGTAATTTCTCTAAGCCATCAAGCCCTTGTCTCTGCTCCTAGCAGATAGCAAGAGATGAATAATACCTTTTAAGAAGTTCCTCTTTATCGTTTTATCTCATTAAAGGATACCTCCGGTCAGTTTGGCTGAGGGTAATAGGCATGGGAGAGTCTTTATCTATGATTTGAACAAGTGAGATGCTTCCTTTAATTAATGAATCTGAGAAAAGAGACATTTTTCTCAGCCATGTCCATACCACCATGCCTGCCATGAGACAGCTTGCGAGAAGTCAGGCACCCTCAGCGTGCTCGGGAATGAGTAACTCAGGCACATGGGCATGCCCAGAAAATCAAATCCTAAGTACATTTTGCTGGGCTTTCATTGTCTAATACACTAAAGTTTCCACTTTGCCAAATCGCTGAGACTTGGTTTGGAATAGAAGACAAATCTCTTTACAGTGGCCCATACATCTGTAAATCCAACAGAATCTTCTGGGTGTTGCATTAAGCAGGCTATGTGACCCCAAATAAGACTTTAAATCTCTCTGAATTTCAGGTTCTTTGTGTGTAATCTGATATGGTAGCTATAAAAACAGGAGTTGTTTTTTTTTTTTTTTTTACATCATAATAATTACAAAGAAGTATAAATCCGAATGTATGCCTTTATCCCAACACATGGGAGACTCGGGCAGGAGGATTACCATGAATTTGTGCCAGGATGGGTGACCTAGGGAATGCCAAGCCAGTCTGGGCTACAGAATGAGACTCTGTTTCAAAAAGAAAAGGAGGATAAATAAATAAAAAAAGAGAGGTGACGATGATGTGTGTAACACCCGGCATACAGGGTCCCCTGATGTGACAGAGGGCCCATCCTTCTGCAGGTCAGAGAGACTGGGAATGAGATGCAGAGTCGTTGAGAAAAACACAGAGACTTCATTTCTGAGGGGAAAAGTTTCCTTTTCGTTTTATTATTCTTCCTGTTTCTTGTTCTCCTCTCTTCTTTTTCTCTTCTGGTCTTCTACCCTGATGTTTCCCTCTGTCTCTGTCCTGACGGCTTCCTTCTCCCTACTCCCTGATGTCTTCCTCCCAAGCTCTTTATTTTTTTCTTTTGCAGCTTGTATACCGCAGCAGAATCTTACAAGCAATATAAAAATTACAATGTGGTTACATTCTATTTTTAAGTGAAAATGATTACAATAAATACAAGTTTAAAAACCAACATGTTTCTCATTTCCCTTACATGATTCAACATTTTACATATTACAGGGGAAAAGAACAAATTACCTCCAAGAACTCACGTACAGTTAAACATTTGTCTTTCAGACTTCTCATGGATCAGGAGCCTTCCAGCCACAACTGTTTGCATAGGCAGTGGTTTTTCTAATTTTCAGAGAAGCAGGTTACCAGTTTCACTTTTCATAGTTTAGAGTCCTGTCCCAGTATCTTAATTAACCCTCCAATTCTTGGTTTCTAGTTACATGAAATCAATTGTTTAAAGGTTTGTTTTAGCTATGATGCACACTGAAACATGTGGTGCACACCCATGAACACATTTCCCAATATAAAAAAGAACTTGAGCTAACTTGTGGGACTAGATGGTTTTCCTTAATCATTAACCTAAACCACAGTCTATATGAGTTCTTAAGAGGAAGCCTTACGTCCTGGCTGTGTGACACTTCCTTGGTACTGCTTTCTACCCTTTGCAGCCTCTGCTTTATAAGAGTCAGGCAACACTATATCCTACATTTCATAAATCATATACACGTTATATATGTAATTAAGAGAAACATTCCTAGAAAAAATGGTTCCCTCACTAGCTGGGGGATTTCTAGCAACATATACTTACCTTTCTGTGTGCTAAGTACAGAATTCAAATTCCAACATCAGGGGTTGGGGATTTAGCTCAGTGATAGAGCGCTTGCCTAGCAAAGCCCTGGGTTAGGTCCTCGGCCCTTGAAAAAAAAAAACAAAACCCAAATTCCAACATCATAATGTTTCTGTAAGCAATGATTCTCCTCTAAAGAAAAAAAAAAGTGCTGTTGATAAAAATACATAAAACATTTTGTTCAGAATAGGATTCATTTCTACTTGCATAAGCAGGAATGGAAGTTGTTTTCTTGCTATTTTCCACCTATCTAGCAATCTTTATGCTGGCTTGGAAACTCATCTTCCCCTTTACAAATACCATGTAAAAGTTCAAGGTAAGAAAAACTTACTTGGAAATCTATTTTTGCTGACTGATGGAATGTTAAAGGACATTTGCCTTTTCTCCTTGTGAAGTCCAACATGATATGGGGTGAATTTTTCACAGCTAATTAGTTTTGGAGTCCTTATTCTTTTAGACAGAGAGCAAAACCTTCCTATCTTTGGACAAAATTGTTTCTAGTTAAGTAGCTTTTCTCAAAATGTGAGTAAAGAAGTTCCAAGTCAAAGGTTAACTTTTAGTCTGGGCTGTATCTGGTGTCGTGTGTGTGTGTGTGTGTGTGTGTGTGTGTGTGTGTGTGTGTGTGTGTTATAGAGGAAATATGAGGGCAAACTATTTAAAGCAAAGGCATCTTTAAATGCTTGGCGACACACTCTTTTCGTGAGAGGCTGAGGAGAAATCAAACATCACCGATTTTCTCACTTCTTCCTGTAGTTGTGATAAAGACACTCTGATAAAAAGCAACTTAACTGAGAAAAGAATTTATTTCAGCTTATGGGTTATGGTCCCTCACTGATGGAAGTCAGAGCAGGAGCTTGAGGCAGAAACCATGGAGGAACACCACCTGCTGGCTACTTCCGGCTAGCGCTCGCTGCCTTGTTTGCTTATGTGGCCCAGGACCACCTGCCAGGGAATGGTACAACCACAGTGGCCTGGGACCTCTTACATCAGTTAAAAGTCAAAACAGTCCCTCACAGACAAACCTGCTGAAGACAGTTATTCAACCGAGACTCTCTCCTACCCTCCAGATGATTCTAATCTGTGTCATACTGACAGTTAATGCTAACTAGAACAAGTGGGGCAGCTGTAGACAGTATCATCCCCCTAAAGGGGAACTTGGCAATGACTAACAAAAGAATATACATGTTTAGCTTTTGACCAATCGATTTCACTTCTAGGAATCTGTAGTGAAGACACCCTCCAAGCATAAATGTACCAAGTTATTCTTTACAGTTTGATTTTAAGAGCAAAATATTGAGGACATAAATGGACAAACAGAAGAGTTATTGAATGCAGTATAGTAATACATCCATAGAATGGGGTACTATTTGGTTCAATTGTTAGAAACAAATCAAGTAAACAAAGAGTATATTACATAGCACCTTTAATATATGAGAGGGGAACTAAGTTAATACCTATAAAACTACTTGCTTTCATAAAAAATAAGTGTGAGAGCTGGGCTGTGGTGGTGCATGCCTTTAATCCCAGCACTCAGGAGGCAGTGCCAGGCAGATCTCTGAATTCGGGGCCAGCCTGTTCTACAGCTCGAGATCCAGGACAGGTACCAAAACTACACAGAGAAACCCTGTCTCGAAAATCCACTACTGCTACTACTACTACTACTACTACTACTACTACTACTACTACTACTACGAAGTATGAGAAAGATAAATCAGAAAAGAAAAAGGGCAACAACGAACATTGAGTGCAAACAAATAACTGTAACAGGAAGTCAAAGTTTTGATAACATAAATTCAGGGAAGAAAATTAAGCTCAAATGTTAGCAGAAATAGTCCCTTAACTGTAAATGATACTTAAATTATAAGAAAAGTAATTTGCAAAAAATACCTTAAACTTGAACTTGTGGTATTTGGGCAGCACCATCATTGATACGCTACTTTTGGAATAACTTTTTGAGTATTATATGACTGAGTAAATGACAACATTGATGTTGCTTGGAACCAATATCACTGTGGGAAAAGAAAATATAAACACATATTTAATAAATTTGTAATAACACAAACTTATTATATATATGAATACATATCCTAGCTCTGTCCACTTAAGTGGTCTCCCTTCAATGATATTCTGGTAGAAGTGAGTTATTGCCCAGAATTTAGTTTACAAATGCTGTCATCTACTAACAGAACCAGGATCTCCCTGGAAAATCTACTGATTCCAGCTCTTGAGCAGGAGGGGTCGGTAAGCCTGGACCAGGAGTAAGGAAGTGCTCACAGACTTGCAGAATAGAATAAGCAGATACATGAAGCCACCTGAAGTGATCCTTGATGACTATATTGGAAACAATTTGAGAATCAAAAGGAATATTAAAAATAATAGATCATGAAAGAATAAAATACAAGTATACAGATAAAGGTAAAAAAGACACTAATTGTTTGAAGACTATTAAAGAAACTCATTGTTAAAAGACCACTGTAATCATCAATTCAAGGCAGCTTTATTTTTTTATATTTATTTATTAAAATTTTTTTCATTTTACATACCAACCCCAGTTCCCCTCCCTCCCCTTCTCTTGCCTCCTCACCTCCCTCCCACTCTGCCCCCATCCACTCCTCAGAGTGGGTAAGGCATCAAGACAGCTTTATTAATGGCTGTATTACCATTGCGTAAAGATGGTTGAGGAAAGGAGTATCCATAGTCTTAAGGAATCACTCTACTCATTGTTGGTTACAGATGGAAAACTATGGTCCCTTCATGATGGAGAAAGCTAGCCAGTGACTAAACCACCACCACCAGTAGCCGGTCACACTGAGTCATTTGTCTCCTAATAAGATGCGCACCAGGGGGTTGGGGATTTAGCTCAGTGGTAGCAAGGTCCTGGGTTCAATCCTCAGCTCCGCGTACTAAAAAAAAAAAAAAAAAAGATATGCACCAGGAAGGATGCAACACACATTTCCTTTTGTGTGCTACAAAGCCCCCGGGGTGATTGCCAGCTTTGTTGTAAACCAGAGTGGTTGGTTTTGATTCATTGTGAAGATCTTAGGTTCCTTATTTTCTTGACAGTTCAGTAATTCACATTAAGCAGATGGTTTTTATGTTTTATTCAATATTTGGTTATATTTTAAGTTAGAGGGTCTTTTGATGTCTCTAACTCACTGAATTGTCAGAAATGAAAAATAATAGCATGGGTTCTTTTTAACAGGTCTGACTCTACACTCACTGGGATTCCTAGAGTCCTTTTGCCTAGTAATGTGGTGCCATGTAGTGAGGACAATAAACATGTTTATAGCCTTTTTATTCAAGAATGTGTCTCTTGGGAGTTTTTTCTGAGGAAATAATTTACTAGTCACAAAATGCTATTAGTACAAAGCGTAATTTGACTTGGACAACCAAACACGGGAAACAACCTAAGGGTCCACTGGGGAAACCATTTACTATGCAATTGCTAAGTTACTCATGAAGATGATGGAAACCAAAGAGGGTTATGATGTTAAATTGTGAAAGTTGAGCACAAAATTTACATGCACTCCAAATACAACTGCTCTGGAGAAAGGGGGACATAGAGACGTAAGAGGAAGCACAAAATAATTGTGCTGGAGTGGTAGAATCAGGGTTGGGTTTTTGGATTGTTTGTTTGCTTTGTCTTATCTTTTGCTGAGTTAATCTTGCAACATTTTGATACATTATTTTAATTCTAAATACTAAAGACTCTGCACTTATCTTTATCACCTACAGGGGAAAAGACTTGTGTTAGACTGTTCTGTTTTGTTGTAGTTTCTACCATTTCCTCATGTGTATAATGAACATCTCTATTCTACTCCCAATGGGATAGTATTAATTTTTCTTTAATTAGCTGGACATCATGGAGGTAATCCAAGCACTTTAGAAGTAGAGGACTCTTCAACTGAGTTGAGGTTCTCAACCTTCCCAACGCTGCGACCCTTTAATGCAGTCCTCATGTTGTGGTGACCCCCAACCATAAAATTATTTCGTTGCTACCTCATAACTGTGACTTTGCTACTGTTATGAATTGCAATGTAAGTATCTGATATGCAGGATATCTGAGCCGCATATGGGGTTGCAGCCCACAGGCTGAGAACCACTCAGGAGCACCAGCTTGGGGCTAATTTGGGCTGCATAGTAGATTCTACCTCAAAAGCAAATAATGAAGTTTGTTTAGCTTTTGACATCCATACGTACAAACTTCTTACATTTGAAGGGGACAGAAAGTAACTTATACTGGAGCAGTATTACTAGGGAAATAGAAAACGGCATGTTATTTTCACTTCTTGTTTTTCTTTTTTTTTTTTAATGCATGTGTGGTGTACGTGCATGTCTGTATGTGTATAGGTGCAAATGTGTGTGTGTGTGTGTGTGTGTGTGTGTGTGTGTCTATATGTAGGTATATGTGCTCAGGTGTGCACACACACCTGAAGGCCAGAGGTTGATATTGGCGGTCTTCTTTGATAGCTCTCCAGCTGAGGCAGGATATACCTGCAGCTGTACCCACAACCTCCAGTCACTATGCTTACAGACCAAGCACGTTGTCCACTGGGCCATGTTCCCAGCCCAAATATTCATCTTTTACAGAATTCTCCAGCTAGTAAGTTGGCTCCACAGATTTATTGTCTACTAACAGTGTTGATATATAGATGGATGGATATGTCTATAAGAACTTAATGGTCTAAATGACAAGATAATAGGCTGTGTTTATGGGATTAAACATTGCTACAAGATAGCCAGGCAGAAACTTGTCAATAGCTAAGAGAATTGCTCATTAACCCAGAAATTACATTTCATACTTCAGAAATAATAATAAGGCTGTAAATTAAAAGTTGTTCATTGATATATTGTTTGTAATACAAAAAGAAAAATTAGGAAGCACCTAAATAATGTTTTGTGGTTTGAGTGAGACATGTCCCCCATAGTACACTATGAACACCCTAAATGGTGATGCCTGGGGGAGGTTATATAACCTTTAAATGGGGTTTCTTTACTTTTAAATTTTTATTAGTTTTGGAAAATTTATGTTTTCTTAATATTTCTTAAATATTCTTATATTTAAAATTACTTTTCCACACATTTTTGGACTTTATTTTGGGCATTTGTGTTAATCTAGTTTCTGATTGACGTCAGTCTTTCTGGAATTGCTCAAAGTTGTTCTAACACAAAGGTACAATTTGTCAATATCTAGTGTCTTAATACAGTTGGGGTTTTGTTCTGTTTTTGAGACAGAGTTTCTCTGTGTAACAGCCCTGACTGTCATGGAAGCAGACCACGTTGTAGACCAGGTTGGACTCAAACTCACAGAGATCCACCTGCCTCTGCCTCCCAAGTGTGGGGATTAAAGGCGTGCGCCACCACTGCCCAGCTACACTTGTTATCTTTAAATGATCTTTCATACTATTTTGCTTACACATTGTATTTGGGAACATATACATATGTTTAGTCTGAAGTCGTGATCAATCTACTCCTTGATTTAAAACAAGTATGTTTTATCCTATAAAATGCATTTTACTATAAAAAAAATCAGAATCCTATGTACACTTTATGATGTGTGTATTAATGCATGCATACAATAAAACTAAAAATCTACAAGGTAAAAGATAAGGAAATAAACCTTAAAGGCCAATGGGTACAGGAAACTTCATGGAAAGAAAGCTGTGGGCTGGGAATCGACTCAAAACTGAAAGGGACAAGACAGTATAGGCGAACACATGCATTCCAAACGCAGAAAATGCAAGGTCAGTAAGGTAAAAAAAAAAAAACATCTCTTCACACTTTACCTCCATAGCATGAGTTCCACGTGTCTATGAAAGCTTTCTTCCCCTTCGCACCCAGTCTTTCTGTTCTCCATGTTGGATGAGTTCCTGTTGAACTAACTTTCAATTTCCTGACTTTACTATATCTATCCAATGATTTGATCCAGTCATTAGCAGAGTCTGAATTTTAACTTTTAGTCTTCTCTTAAGTAAAAATCTATGAAACATCAAACAAAACCCAGGACATTTTTGTCTCCATGCTATTTCCTCCTTCTGAGGATGGACATTGCTACATCCCCGTTGTTTGAAGTTGTTCTTCAGGGTCCAGAGTTGGAGGCTGTTTGTCCGGAGAGTTTGTCTCAGGACAGTTCCTTCAAATGTGGAACCAGAACCCCTCAGCACTGCTGACCTGCGGCAGCATTCTTTGAAAAGAGCCCTTAGCTAATTTTGTGCTTCCATATTTCCTGTTTGTGTTAGTTAGCATCCTGTTGCCTAGACAGACTGCTTGGAGACAAGTCTGTAGGGCATTTTCTTAACTAAAACTGATGTGAGCAGCCCCTGCCCACAGCAGGACAGTGCCAGCCCTGGGCATGTGGTTGTGAGTGGTATATGAAAGCAGTCTGAGCAAGCCAAGGGGAGAAAGTGAGTAAGCAGTACGCCTTCAGTGGCTTCAGTTCCTGCCTCCAGGTGGCTGCTCTGCTTGAGTTCCTGCCCTGACTTCCTTCTATGATAGACGGCGAACATACTGAAACAAAACCTTTCCTCTCCACATTGCTTTTGGCCCTAGTTTTTTATCATAGCAATAGAAACCCTAAGTATGACACGCACTGAACAAAATTCCATCAAGTGTCCCATAGCTTGTTTACTTATTAATCTACCGAAGGGAAGCCTGTTTGCTTCCAAACTTGTGCAATTGTGTACAAAGTTGCTGTAAGCAACTGTGTGAGAGTTTTTGTGTTAACACAAATTTTCCCTTTTGTGGGTAAGTATCAAGGAGCTGGATCATTAAAAAGAGTGTGTGTTGTTTTATCAGGAAATGACAGACTTTCTCTCTATGTAGTCTTACCATTTTGGATTTTCATCAGCAAAGGTGGACATTCCTCTTCCTCCTTATCTTTCTTAGTATTTGGTGTCTTTAGTGTTTTGGGCATTTACAGTTGGTTCTAACTTAACTTCTAGATTTTCATTTTCAAGAGAGAAAACAGATAATAGAGAAAATATATGTAATGGCAGAAGTGTCTTCTGTTTATTGCTCATCTATTAGTGAAGTGCCCTGGCCACCATATGGAATTTTTAATTCTGATCTCCCCTCCAACAACTCCTCCGCTTCAGAAGGCACTCCCTGCTGACAGAAATAAAGAAAAAGTTTCCATGTCCTGCTCCCATTGGTTGTGACTTTCTCAAGCTCCCACGGATACAAAGCATGCACAACCTTCCCTTCAATACCTGGACTTGCACTCTGCTTTGCATTCAAACTGCTTGGAGCTCCATGTCTCATGAACTCAAGTGTGAGTTCTTACCAAACAAATGCGGTATGTATGTATGTATGTATGTATGTATGTATGTACACTAGGCTGACACCACAGCACACATCAAAATCACCATGTGACTTGGGTCAACTGATTCTTTCCTGTCTAATAACTGTGACAGTGCTACTGTGGCAGCAGTATTCCCACCCTTAAGGCCTCACTGCACCCCAGTTGCTAATCTGTGGAGACTGAGCTGGATCCCATGGTGTCGGTCCCTTCTGTCTTGTTCTCCTTATGGTACCATGTGCCTCGGGGAGAAAATCCAATAAAGTTGTGTAGCTTGCAAATGTTTGTCACCCTGCACAGTTCACAAAGGGTGTGGGACAGAACACTCAGCATCTCACATGTTATCTCGTATATAGTAGACACTAAATTGAAGCATATTTACTTCATTTAGTTAGCAAGAAATAAAAGGTTAGCTGGGCAGTGGTGGCGCATGCCTGTAATCCCAGCACTTGAGAGGCAAAGGCAGACGGATCTCTATGAGTTCGAGGCCAGCCTGGTCTACAGAGCTAGTCCAGGACAGGCTCCAAAGCTACAGAGAAATCCTGTCTTGAAAACCCCAAAAAAAATTTTTTTTGAAGGAAAAAGTGTGAATTCTTATTCCTTTTAATGGTAGATTGAAAATGGACCCCAGAGATCTTCAAATTCCAATCTTCTGCATTTGCGAATAGGTTATATTTTGTAGCAAAAGGGATTTTGCTAATACAGTTAAAGGTATACATCTTGAGATTGTGAGACTCTTCTGGATTATACAGCACCAGACTAATCACCTGAGACCTTAAAGCAGAAAACCTTTCCTTGACAGCTTGAAGAGAGGGAAGACAGAAGGAAACGGGGGAGAGATTTGAAGTGTGAGAATGACGCCTCACACAAGACTAAACTCAAAGATTAAAGAACAGCACCACAAGACAAGGAGTGTAAGTGTTGTTGGAACACTGGGGAAAGCCCTGGGCTAAGCATGAAGGCTGTTCTGTAGCCATGATGAGTGGAATTCTACCAACTCTTCAAGTGATCCGGGGACTGTCCCTTTCCCTAGAGACCTGAGTTAGAATTCTGACATGCATAACTCTAAGATAATAGTCACATTGGAAATCTGTTAAATTTGTGGTAACTTATTATCACAGGGATGAAAATCAGATGCAGATATATCGAGGGAGAAAGAAGACTTTGTATACCTTTTGCTGGGAAGACAGGAAAGAAATAGCTACTCTTTAAAGAGCCAATGGACTGAGAAAAGGACCCTGTCCAAGTCCAGTATGCTGAAGCAATACATTTCTTTGGGTTACTTAAAGGAGCATGGGTGACTTTTGGGTAGGTACAGCAACAGGAATTTCTATCCCATACATAGATGATGCAGCATGAATCACCACTGAAAAGTCTCAACCCCAAATCCACCTTTCAATTCCTATATACTTCATCACTCCCCCAAACCATATGCAGCCTGTCCAGGAGGGTTGGTGACTGAAATGAGGGTCTGGTGCCTGCTCCCTTCTTCCATGAGGGACCACTAACAGCCTCATTACCACAGACCAAGCTATTAGCTGTATAGATCACACAACAATTTTGCTTCATGATGGAGATGGCCATGCCGAGCCTGGTGAAAAGGAACTCTCCCCTGATATTTTTGAAAATGTCTAGTCCAGAGCTACCCTTCCTAGATTAATTGGCTCTTTGGGAAACTAGTATGTTTTATACTCCAGCCTCACTTCCTTCGGATTACCTAATGTCAGTTCTATGCATAGAAAAGTCAAAATTGGCCAGGCGGTGGTGGCGCACACCTTTAATCCCAGCACTCTGGAGGCAGAGGCAAGTAGATCTCTATGAGTTTGGGGCCAGCTTGGTCTACAGAGAAGTTCCAGGACAGGCTCCAAAGCTATAGAGAAACCTTGACTTAAAATTTAAAAAAAAGTCAAAATTGGCCTGTGAACAGGGAAGAAGAAAAGATGAGATTTCCAACTGATTTTTTTTTTTTAATTACAATCAAGAAATCAAGGCATAGGATATGGTCTCACCTTCTCAGAGTTCTCATCCTGGGTCATATGAATCTTTCCCTTTTGAGTTGTTAGTAATGGTCATAGAAACCTGAAATTGGATTATGTGAAGCAAATAACAGTACCAGTGGCTCAGTCTCCCAAGGTTTCTGATGTCCTGTGGCGAGCTCCTCGACCAGCGAGGAAGAACAACCACCATTCGAGGATTCTTCTTAGATCACACTTTATTGGAGCGCCTCTTGATTGAGGGAGAGCGGGAGGTGAGGGGCCCCAAGAACCAAAAGGCAGCTGCTTATATAGGGAACCAAGCGAACGGGTCAATCTGTGATTGGATCCCACCAGAATGCAAGCACGGGGAGCCACGGGATAGGCTGAGGACATAAGGCCAAATTACCATATACGTGCATGCGCAAGCCTCGAGGCGTGCAGCCCAGCAAGCATAGCCAAATATGGAGTTGTTTACAGCAAAGCTGTCAGGAAGTCGGTGCCATCTTAGAATGGCGGCTCCCTACAATGTCCCAAGACACCAATCATACAAAGCCATTTGGAAATGAACTTAAACGGGACACTTCCTGAACACATGTCTTACTGTTAGGAAATCAGGTTGGCTTCCTCACCTACAACCATGCCAAGTAGTCATACTGCATGATATCTAAGGACATGCAATAAATAGATTTCTTTTAACACAAGCAACTTCTTAGTGCACATTTATACTAAGAGCAAAAAGGTCAATGACTTATATTTCACCATTAAGTGGCATTGACCACCCAATGTCCAGTGGAAAAAGAAGACAGGAAGATGTGATTTTCATTGCTACAGCAATAAATTACCACAGATTCAACAGATTTCCAACATGACTATTATCTTAAAGTTCTGCATGTCAGAATTCTAACTCAGGTTTCACTTGACTGAAGTTAAAATGTCATGATATTCCTTTCTCTAGGGAAGGAGACACAGTTCCCAGGTCACTTGAAGAGTTGGTAAAATTCCACTCGTCATGGCTACAGGATAGCCTTCATACTGTGTTAGGACAGGGCATAGCTCTGCCTAGGTTCCAGCACTAATTCTCTGCTTCCTGGTCTACTGAGAAAAAAAAAAAATCAGGCAGTCACATCAAGCTCCTTCCGTCATGGAGTCCTTCCACCGTGCTTTCCCCATTGTGATGGACTTCATCCTCTCAAAGCATGAGCCAAGAGAACCTGTTCCATAAATTGCAAAATTCCTTAAAGTGTTTTCTAGTAGAAGAAAGACCATTATCAGTTTTTAGGTATAATAAGAGCCCTAGAAAGGAGAAGGTGTGTGATAAATGATTAATGGCATCTGAGGTTGTTCCACCCCTGTGATCAGAAGCAATAATCATATTAGAAAAGGTACCAACTGTTACATGAACATATTTTAAATGTCCAAATTCAGTGGTATGAGTATATCTGACAAATGGAGCTAGATTTTAAGCCCCCAAGAATTAATTCCGCCAACAGATGGCAGTAGTGTGAATGAAGAGTCAAGAAGGTGAAGAGGTCCAGGAGCACAGATGAGGCCAGTGCTTTGGCTTGACCATTGGCAGGTGTTAACGAACCTGACAGATTAGAATGAGCATGACTATGAGTTGTGAAGGAAGGTTTGTTGTCATATAGATATCTGAAGGAAGAGAAATAATTGGGAAAAAATGTTAGTAGTGGGGTTGGGTTCAAGTTTTGCAGTCTCTGAAAGAGAAGCAGATTGAGCATAATATGCAGAGTCAGTTCAAATATTCAGTGCTAAGAAACATCTAATACAGCTGAGTTCAGACTGTTCAGTTGCTGAAGCCGGGTGGTGGTGGTGCATGACTTTAATACCAGCACTCAGGAGGCAGAGGCAGGGGCAGGCGGATCTCTGTGAGTTCGAGGCCAGACTGGTCTACAAAGCAAGTTCCAGGAAAGGCGCAAAGCTACACAGAGAAACCCTGTCAAAACAAAACAAGACAAAACAAAACAAAACAGTTGGGGGGTACAATCATTTTTGGAGAATTTGCATGTAAAACATAAGCTCCTTTTGAAGAGCCATCTGTTAAAAGCATTAAAAGCAGGATTTTTAGATGTAATTTCAGGTAAGAGCCATGGAGTATCTTCAAAATATCTTAAAAGGAGATCTTTAGGATAATGATTATCTATAGATCCCAAGTAACAGGTTAATGGTACCTCCCAATTATTATCTGTGTGGAACCTAATCAACCTGTGTTTTATTTAATGGCATGATCATTTTTGTAGGCTCTTTACTAGTAAGTTGTTTAAGACATGTCCTTCCCATCATTATCAAGTCTACAACTTTTTATAAATAAGGAGTTACAGATCATTGTGGGGAATTATGACATGTATAAGTTTCTATAATACTGTTACCTTGTTGATATATAATCCCAGTCAGTGATGAGGAGGAAGGATAATTGATAAGGAAGTAAGGGATTAATTCCATGAACTACCACTTTAGCAGCAGCATTATTTAATAAACTAATAACTCACTTTGCTTTAGGTGTTATGCTTTTTTTTTTTTTTTTACAGAGTTTAACCAGGAGTCTCCAAAAAGCAACTTAAAGACCAGAGCCAAGTCCATAGTCATGATAGGCAGATAAAACACATCAAACTGACATGGACCAACACTTTTTTTTATAAGTAATTGAGGATACATTTTAAATTAAGAGGATGATGGCAAATTTGTTGTTGAGTAATAATATATCCTAAATAATTGTAAGGTGATTGCTTTTATATTTCATATGGTGCTTTGTTCAGATTTTACTTTTATTTACCATGGTGGAAACCTGGTGCCCCTGCTCTGCTGCAGCCCCACCTGCCATTGCATCCATCCCAGGACATGCCTTGTCTAGCCAGACTCTGTCAGGTGAAAAAGACCACCACGGTGGCATGACCTAGGTCTCAGAACACACACCTGGCTTGGTGACCAACCATGGGGAAGTCAGAGTGACCATGGAGTCCACTTGGCTCACTTTCTTAATGATCTTCCTGAGAAGGTCCAATCAAAACGTTACTGCAGTTCAGATTATGAAATAATGGACAGGGACTTTATGCCCCTTGTATGGCCGGCATAGCATGACTCTTAAAAGTTCTAATTAATGAAATCAAACCTGAGGCCAGTTATTGGGGTGATTGCTGGAAGATCAGAGAAACAGAACAAGCCACAGCTATCTCACCTTGCTAGTTCCTCAGGTGATCCTGTTTCCTCAGGCTGGAAGCTTCTGAGCCCTCCTCCACATGAATCTCAGCTGAACTGTGTTGCTCCAAAGCCTGAATGCTTAATCAACCAGATGCTTAACTAACTACATGCTTTTTTCCTTAGTTCCTGGTCCTCACACCTTATATACCTTTCTCTTTCTGCCCCCACTCCCTGGGATTAAAGGTTGGGTTTCTGGGATTAAAGGCGTCGGTCACCATGCTTAGCTGTTTCTAAAGTGGCCTTGAACTCAGAGGTCCACCTGGCTCTGCCTCCCAAGTGCTGGGATTAAAGGTGTGTACCACCACCGCCCAACTTCTGTTAGGGCTTACTCTTCCCATTTTCTAGCCACCATTTTTGGCTTTGTTCTAGTGGCTGTCTGTTCTCTGACCCCAGATATGTTTATTTCGGGGAACACACAATATTTCAGGGAACACAATACCCACAGGCCGGTCCTCTTTTTACATTAGAGCCTACATGTTTCCAGTTGTCAGCACCTGTGTCTCCTTGTGCAGGAAACCATTATCATAAACTTGCTTTTCTTAGTCAATATATAGAACCCATTTTATGGAAGGTGTCATAAGGACTTTACAAAAAGTTCCAATGTAGTCATGTGGGATCGAATATTACAGTCACTTGTACAAAGTTGCTGAGCTCTTACTCTGATTATTTTGCTCCCCTGGATTTTAACAGACTTCTGAGTAATTGCATAAAATGCTTTGATTTGGAGGACTGAGAAGAGTCTATTTCATTCTCTCACTTACTGTCCTTCTTGAGTTAAGGGCAGAACTCCTACCCTCCACTTCTATCTAAAGAAAAAATTTTCTTACCTTCTCTGAGGGTTGAGCTCCATGTTGGGTGCTATTTGTGTATGTGTGTGAGGGGGGCAGGGCAGACTCTGCAACCAGCAAAGCAATGATCCCAGAGGGCCAAGAAGGCAGTTCAGTTCAAAACAGCTAAGTAGCCAGTGTTGATTCAAACTTTGAAAGTCTGACCCCAAGGAATTTATTTTAGGCATACTTAAGCACAGCACAACTTGGTGAAAACTTTCCTGGTGATAATTAACTCAATCCTGTGTGCAAAATAAAGCATACATAAATCTCCTTGAAGAACAAAGTAAGCTAAATAAAGATCCCACATGACTACATTGGAACTTTTTGTAAAGTTCTTATGACACCTTCCATAAAATGGGTTCTATATATTGACTAAGAAAAGCAAGTTTATGATAATGGTCTGAGGGAGGATCCAGTGTGGTCTCCATTACAGAGATAGCACAAAAGTCACCAGGCTATTAACCAGGTCCACTCCCAGCCCTCTGGGCAGATAACAGGTTATATATCCCTGCCTTTGAAGGAACCACCTTCTGTGTTTAACATTCCAAGTTCACCTAGTACTTACCTGTGAGCAGTTCTAACACTTGGCCGCATCTCATCGTCATCATAAGGGCCACACCAAACAGCAAAGCCAGGATACTTATGCAAGATGGTGACTCATAAGTTCCTGAGAAAAGCTAATCAGATAGTCCACCAGAGCAAGGCCACGATGCTTATTCCTGAGAAGAAAACATCTTTCTTCAGAACTAATGGAAAGTACCATCAAAGTGAGAGAAATCTACTGTCCCCTGTCCTAAACCAGCAGTCTGATCTCTTCTGCTAGTAAATTGAAGTCTCCCCAAAAGGTAGCTTTGTCTATCTCGTGTAAATCATATGCCTTAGTCTCTCATTTCTACTCATTTCACTCCATAATGGAAACCCTCCTTCTGACACCACATGACTAAAGGTGGACAAAAAGAAACACGAACTAAACAAACTCTAGAACATGAAACTAACTTCGAGTAACAAAAGCAGAATCTAGTGGCTTCGTAGGGGATGAGGTTACAGAATGTGCAGGGAAGGGAGGAGGGGTTAAGAAAGCAACACATGAAAACTTTGGGGGTGCTAGATATATGATTATTATATTTCTATCATGTCATTCATGCCTGTTAACATTTATCGAAGGAGAAAAAAGCTAGAAGGAAGAAAGGAAGGGAAGAAGATTCTAATCTTCCTTTATAATTTAGATTTAGAAATCATAAAGGTGGTAGGAGACTGCAGATACATGAAGAATGTATGGACCCAAAAACCCAACCTGAGGTCAACAACGCTCGCTCTTTTAAGATCTCAGTGTATCACCACCTCCATGGCACTTCTCATCTCTACTTCTGGTTGCTAGCCTTCTCATGCCAGCATTCCTTCCCAAGCTATGATTAACCTAATCTTTCCCTTCCTTCTTCAAGGGTCTCCAAGTAGTTTTCTTAACTCCAATC